>NC_092879.1:3124352-3424352 GCF_028372415.1 Notamacropus eugenii | reverse complement strand
GTGACAAGGGTCCCAGTTCCATTTAACCATTTGCCATCAATGAGCTTTTAGAAAGGGTTATTTACTTCAAAATAGGACAAGAAAAAAGTCTTACAAACATTTCTTCTGCAATAACTCAGGGACTGCAAAATTTGAATTAGAATTAGCTCTGTTCTTAAAGTTAGAATTAATTCAATCCCAACATTACATTGATCCCACTAAGTTCATGCTCATAGGGTTGACTGGTAGATGAGTCTTATCTCATTTACATCATCATGTACATTGACAGTGCCAAAGTTACCTGATGCTCCTCAGGGAGTGTAGATCTATGCTGGGCTGGCTGGAAAGCCCAGCTGGGACTCAAACTCCTGGAATCTTGTGATTTTCTCTTCATTACATCTCCAGCTTAATCTTCACCTAAGAGAACACAGAGACCAAGGGCCCCAGAGGGAAGAAGGCCCCAAAAGCCTCTCAACTCACATGAAGTCACTGAGATCCCCCAAGAGAACTGCTAAAGACAATGTAGGAAAGAAACAAGGGTGATGATGACCCAGCCTTTTGGAAGATGGTCCAAACAAAAAAAGATTCTCCTTGACCTGTGGGCAATAGACCAGAATCAGATACAGAATGATAGGCACTTGGGGAGAAGGGAGAGTAATGGATAGCACTGAACCTGGAGTCAGGAAGACTTGAGTCCAAATCCAGCCTCAGACACTCACTAGCTCAGTGACTCCAAGCAAGTCACTTTACCTCTGTTTGCCTTAGTAAAATCTGTATAGCAATTTTTACTCAGTAAAATCTTCTATAAAATGGGGATAATAACAGCCCCTACCTCACATCACAGGGTTGTTGTGAAGACCAATGAGATCATATCTGTAAAAAGCACTTAGCACAGTGCCTGGCACAGAGTAAGCACTTGTTTTCTTCCTTCCTTGACAATGACTTTGTGCATCATACCATCATCAATTTCTTTCAGGATTCCTTGGGGATGAATGTGTTGTGTCTATACTTGTAGTTACTCCATTGTCAGAGGCACATACAAGTGACATACAAGTCAGAGGCAGATACAAATTAATAAGTGGACATGACAAATGCCTAAGTATTTCCATAGAAAGTCTCAATTCAAATGCCACCCTGGACAGGGTGACTTTTCTGCTCCTTTCAGATGTTAAGCCTTCACCTTTACAATCTCTTTCCAAGTAGTCAACATCTCCTGTAATGCCTGTTTCTTTACATGTTGTCTCCTCCATTGAAATGAAAGGTCTTTACGGGGACTGTTTTTTTTTTCTTTTCTTTCCCAAGATATAGTTCCTTGTACCTAGTAAGCACTTAATAAATGCTTGTTTATTGATTGATTGGTTGACTGGTCTGAATGGATACTGGCAGAAAAATACATGTCTCCCAATACTTAGTGAAAGCTTCCTGTTTGCTGATATGTTTGTACATATCTTCTGAAGTGATCGGTCCTAACCAGCATATAACATGTTCTTACTGTCTCCTTCCAAAGATAGTAAGTCAATGCAGACAAGTTCCAAAGGTTGATCAGTGCTCATGTTCTCTCAATATCTAGCATGAGTTGGTGATACTTCCTTTTGCACAAAGATAGCACTGATCTCCCACTTCTTCGTGACATCTGTAGCCATTGATCCATACATCAAAGTCATCACGTGTAACTGTCATGGCATATGTTTTGGTGGTATTAACTGTTGCCTGGTAGGGTGTGTGGAGTCAGTGACACTCTGGCAGATACCCTTTATACAGCACCAACTTTTGTCAGAGACTCAGCAGTAAGTGACAACAATATGTCATCTTGATACTTAAGCCAGAGAGAGACAAAGCAGAGAAGGAAAGAGATCAGTAACTCACATTGGGGTCAGATGCAAAATATGGAAATATATTACAAGCAAAGAGGTTATAGCAACATACAAAAAAAATATAAACTTTGACCAGGTTGGATTTTTATCAGGAATACAGGTTTGATTCAAGAATAGGAAAACTATAAATGTTAATTACAAGAGCAATGAAAAACACACGATTATAGTTGTAGATGCAGAAATAGCTTTTGAGAAAATTCAATATCATTCCTGTTAAAAACACTACAATTCAGAGGAATAAATAGACCTTTTCTTAATATGATAAAATCATAAAAATAAAATGTTTCTAAAACCAAGTACCAGAAAATGTTATGGGAATAAATCAGTCCTTTGCAATAAGATCAAAGGTAAATAAAGGGTGCCCAATTATTTGATATAGTACTAGAAATGCTCTCAACATTGTTATGAAAAGAAAATAAGCTGAAGGAAAAAAAATGTGGACAAAGAGGAGAAATTACTATTTTTAGATTAGCTGATGATTTACTTAGAGAACCCGAGAGGTACCTAAAAATAAACTGAAACAATTAATAACTTCAACAAAGTTTCAGGATATAAAAGTAAGTCCAGACAAATCATTGGTATTTCTGTATAGTACCAACTTAATCAAGTGGAAAGGGAAATAAAGATTAATTTCAGTCAAAACAAGTGGTTCTACTTCTTAGTAGATTTTCTGTGGGTGTCATGAATTGGCTTAGGAACTTGCAGGCAGTTTCCCTGCACAAGCAGACATACTTACATAGCTATGGGAGTGGAAATCTTGTCAGACCTCTTCTACCTCCTTCTGGACGTGACACATGGTGAGGGTCACTGGTTAGCTATAGTGAGAATTAAGGATACCCTCAAGCCAAGCTAGCCTATTAATCTTCTGTCTGCTTCTTAAATTCTGCTCATACTTTTTTTTTTAGAATTTTCAGTGCTTTCCAAACTTGTCTTAGTAGATGTCTGTTTACTCATGCTATGTGCTGAGTATCATTGCCAGGCTCTGAAAATTTCATGTCCTCTGACATCCCAGAGCCACAGAACAGCTCAAAATCTTTGAAACACTCAAAAACACCATTCCAGGATTTTGCTCCTTTAGATGCCAAGGCTATTTAGATGAGGGACTTTGGACACTCATCTTTGACTGATGTCCTTAGCCCTTTGGTAGAGCCTTTTTGGACCTCAGGCTCAGTCACTTTCCTTCAGTTTGTTCATGTGTAAAGAGAGGGAGCTCAAAGGCCCCTTCTAGCCTAGTCTAGGATGCTCTGGTACTGCACATCTAAAGCAAGGATCCATGGCTGAGAAAGTTCAAATGCGGGACCTCTTTTTGCTGCCTTTCACATGCTATCTTGTCATGAATCTGCTCACCGGCTAATTTACTCTGTGAAAAGTAGGGGATCTAGCCCCTACTTCACATATATAGGTGACCACTAGAGTGGACCTAGCTTTGGACTATCTCATGGGTGTTATGCTGTCATTTGACCTAAGGGATAAGTTGGTTATTATCCTTCATTCTCGAAGAGGACCAAAATGACATAACTTTGCCAGAGTCAAGTTTCAGTGCATCTGACTGTGGTTGATCAGATGGATATGAGCTTGGAAGGCTCTACCACAGACTGGGTACAAATAAACCATATGAACATTTGTGGATTCTCTAAATTTGTGCATCTCACCTTTCTTTTGAGTTGCTGAAATTCTGCTTCTCTCATAGAGCACAGCACTTTCTCTGAAGACGGCATGCCATGTTGGGCAGTCCTGTGCCAGTGTCCCCCATGTCACACAATCGATTCCAAAGTTCTTCAGAGAGACCGTAAAAGTGTCCTTTATATTACTTCTTCTGACCTCCATGTGAGATCTCCATGTGAGTTGTCCTTGTGTGAGTTCTCCATAAAAT
This sequence comes from Notamacropus eugenii, assembly GCF_028372415.1. Classification (NCBI taxonomy): domain Eukaryota; kingdom Metazoa; phylum Chordata; class Mammalia; order Diprotodontia; family Macropodidae; genus Notamacropus; species Notamacropus eugenii. The sequence goes on along the minus strand of NC_092879.1, from coordinate 3,420,626 downwards.
AGTCCTTCAGGCAAGTGTAAATTCAGCATTTAAACAATGTGACCAGCCTGTCAGAGTTGCACTCTGAAGAAGAGTTTGAATGCTTAGCAGTTTAGTTTGAACAAGAACCTCACTGTGTGGTACCTTATCCTGCCAGGTGATCCTCAGAATCTTCCTAAGACAGTTCAAATGGAAGCGATTCCTTTTCCTGGCATGGCACTGGTAGACTGTCTATGTTTCGCAGGCATACAACAATGAGCTCAGTACAACAGCTCTGTAGACCTTCGGTTTGGTTGTCAGTCTAATACCTCTTCTCTCTCATACTTTCCTTCAGAGCCTCCCAAACACTGAGCTAGCTCTGGCAATGCTTGTGTCAACCTCATTATCAGTGTGTATATACCTGAAAAGTACATTGCCAAGGAAAGTGAACTTAGAAACTGCATTCAATATTTCTCCATTTCTTGTAACCAATGATTCCACATATGAATGGTGTGGTGCTGGCTGGTGGAGAACCTGTGTTTTCTTGGTACTAATTATTAGACTAAAATTAGCATAAGCAGCAGAGAATGGCTCCATACTTTCTTGCATCTCAGGGCCAGAGGCTTCATTGAGTGCACAATCATCTGCAAACAAAAAATTACACACCAACATTCCCTCCACTTTCGTCTTAGCTTGTAATCTTTTCAAGTTAAATAATTTACCATCAATGCAGTAGCTGACCTTGATGCTATGTTTGTCCTCATTTAAGGCTTTTGACAACGTGGCTGAAAACAAGCATGGGAACAGGCACACAGCTCTGCTTCACTCCATTTCACTAAGAAAGCATGAGAGCATCATCCATTAACCATCATCCAGGCAAGCATGCTGTTGACGAACTGGTATTTAATACTGATGAACTTCTTTGAACAACCAAATTTTGCCATGATCTTCCACAAGCCCTCATGACTGACTATACCAAAGACCTTGGTCCGATCTACAGACATTGTATACAGACCTCTGTTCTGCTCTTGGCATTTCTCCCAGAGTGGTTGGGTAGTATACCACCATATAACACCATATTGACTGTTCCTTGGCCCTTTTTGAAACCACACTGGCTCTCAGGTATGTGACCATTTTCCAGGTGAAGGATCAGCCTATGAAGGAAGACTCAAGCAAGAATCTTGCCAGCAATGACTAAGAGAGAGGACCCCCCCCCTCCCCGTGATTGTCATAGGACAATCTATTTTCTTTACCTTTATAGAGATGGACAGAGGAGGCATCTTTGAACTCCTGGGGGATAACCTCCTCTAGCCATATAACCTGGAAAATTTCAGTCAGCTTTTGTATGAGCATTGGTCCCCCTACCTTGTAGATCTCAGCTGGAGTAGAATCAGCATGAGGGGCTTTGCTGCATGAAAGGAGCTTAATGACCCTCAAAACCTCTTCTTCAGTTGGAAGTTCAGCTGAGGAAGGATTGACTTCAACCTGAGATAAATGGCCAGCATCTTCAGCATTGATTCATGATGGTCTGTTGATAACATTCTACAAGTGTTCAGCCTGTCTCTCTAGGATCCTGTCCTTATCACTAATCAATGTGTCTCCAGCAGCGCTAAGTAGTTGAGATACACCATAGGTCTTTGGTCCATAAATAGCCATCAGGGAATCAGAAAAATACTTTGAAATGTTACTATTCATGTAAAACTGAATTTTATCTGCCTTCTTACTCAGCCAAGAATCCTGCATCTCTCTTAGCTTTGCTTATATTTTGCTTTTGATGGAATTAAATGCTATCTTCTTAGAGTGGATGAACTATTCTTCTGGTAAACCCTGTGGATTTCTCATTTTTCATTAAGCAGCTTCTGAATTTCACCATCATTTTTGTCAAACCAGTCTTGATATTTGTGAATGCTCTGACCCAGATGAGCAAATGCAGTGCTATACACCAAATCTCTAAAAGCTGTCCACTCCTTTTCTGCTCCACTGTTACCAACTGCGTATTGACTCAACTTTCCCTCCAAGTTAGCAACAAACTTCCTGCTGGGAGAAGCAATCTAATCTGTTAATATTCTCGTAGTCATCTTGCCTTGGGGCTACCACTTTTTTTGTTGAATGATTTGGCTTAGAGAGGATAAGTCTATGATTAGTCCAGCATTCTGTGTTACACATTGCTTTCATCACTCTCACTTTCTGAATGTCTCTTCTCTTTACCATGACATAGTCTATTAAATGCCAGTGTTTGCTGTGAGGATACATCCACAAAGTTTAATTATGTTTAGGTAAACAGAAGACAACATTGGTGGTGAAAAGGTCATGTTAGTAGTAAGTGATCATTGCTGTTGCCATTTCCAATTCCATTCCTCCCAAGGACTCCCTGCCATGTGTTGAAGTCATCTGGAATTATAAGCTTGTCCTCTTTTGGAACATTGATGATAAGGGCCTCCAGGTCTTCATAAAATTTCTGTTTAACCTCATTAGGGTTTATCATGGTGGGAACATAGGCTGTGATGATGATGGCATGAAGCTTTCCTGCATGTAGTAATCCCATTGTCATGAGCCTGTCATTCACTTCTTTTGGTATGCATATAAGCTTGTTGATTAGAGTAGTTTTGATTGCAAAATCCATACGAGCTTCACCGAGTTCCCCTCCACTACCACTCCAGAAAAACATGCATTCAGTTCTGACTTCAGTAAGCTGGCCTTGTTTCACTCAGGGCTGTTATTTGAATGTGATACCTGCTGAGTTCTCTCACAACAAGAACTATTCATATTTCAGGCCTACAGGATTTCTTGTTCATACACATGCACACATTCCATGTACCAATGGTGAGTGGAATCATCTTTGTCAGTAATTTGTGTGTGTGTGTGTGTGTTTCAAAGACAGGGTAGGACTCCCATCTGCCATGGTAATCAGGCCAGGATTGAGTAAGCACACAATTTTTAGGGGTCCTTTTCTAGCCCTTCCTTATACCAGGATGTGAGGGGTATAGTCCTTAAATGCTTATTCAAACATCTGGGGGGTGGGGGTGGGGAGGCTGCCAAATCCCTCTGCTGCTTCCAATGAGAAGACGACCCTCTGGGCTGCCTGTGTGCAGGATTGTGACTACAGCTCCCAATGTATCTGCACCTGCTGCTTCATCACTTGCCTGTTGCCACAGGATTTTAAGGTAAGCAAAAATGGTTAAAATGATACGAATGATGTCTTTTGACTCCAGTATAAATTAGATTTAAGTGAGGCAGAGTTAGACAAAGTTGTCAGTCTCATTCTCTCTTCCAGAGTCATCAGAGTCCAGTGTCAGAACAGGGTCAACATTCCTGGTGATGGCCTGGGATGCAGTGGATGACTGGCTTCTAACCAACTGATGTCTAACCAAGCTCTGAGTTCTCCGTAGTACCTACTTCATCTGCCTTCATGGCCATTAGGATAAATTGTCCTCATGAGCGTGAGAAAACCATTGAATTAATAAATAAAACTGGGAGGTGATTTTATGAAAAAAATAAAATAGGTATTGGTTAATATGATTTTTAAAAAAGACAGAAGAAGACCAAATCATTAGTATTAAAAATGAAAAGGATGAATATACCACTAATGAAGACAAAATCAAAGTATTTATAGGGAGTTACTTTAATTGCATGTCAATAAATTTAGCAATTTAAGTGAAATGAAAGAATATTAATACAAATATAAACTTCCTAGATTAGTAGAAGAATAGGTCTAAACAGACCTATTTTAGAAAAAGAAATTGAACAGGCCATAATTAGCTTCCTAAGAAAAAAAATCAGGAGCAAACGAATTTACCAGTAAATTCTACTAAGCATTTAAAGACTAACTCATTCCAAATCAACTACAAAAGGCCTTGAAGGAAGATGCTATCCCTTTCTACAGAAAGAACTGATAAGTAGAAGTATGTATAGTATGATTTGACATATTTATATATCTATGTGCAGATATACATATATGTGTCTAATGGTAGCCTTCTCTAGGGCAAGGTGGGGAGGGAGGGAGAAAAAAATAAAAAGTGCACAGCAGAGAACGAAAGAAAAATTCAAAGGAAATACCGAAAGCAGGGTATTTATTACATAGCTGTTTTTTTTTAAGTAAACTGTGAAATGGAAATTTATGGCTTTATATATCTCTTTTTTCATCTTTGTCTTTAAGTTCAAAATAAATTTTAAAAAACCTACAGAATCAGTATGACTCACAAATAAGACGTGTGATTCTGATGCCAAGGAGTTTCCTGCATAGGTGAGAGCTCTAGTATAATTTAAAATTTGCAATTCAGTTGCTGTGCTATGATTCATGAAGATTGCAGCATTTACACAGAGCTTCTCTGCTTTTGAAAAAGGATTATGAGCCATTTTCCAGGTACTGGTCCTGTCTTAATTTTATAGGTATATTTGAGTAGTGAACTAAGTCGAGTGACTCACAGAGTACATTAGGTAGATTCTCCTATACTCATTCCAATATGGATGATTTATGGTCCCCCAACCCTTTTATTCTGCTTTCAAAACTTTTAGAATCCTAAGTCCCAGAAACAAGGTCTGCCCCTTCTAGATGTCAATGTACAATAAATGACAGGATTTCCCAAGTACTGTTCCCACATCAGGTTTGTCAGGTGAATTTTGTAAACTAAGAAAAAGGGCAAGTCCTCTCACCAAAGGCCATTCTCCCAAGCTTCTGGACAAATGTGAAGAGCACTTCCAGTAAAAGGAAGGATTTTAGTTGGGACTTAAAGGAAGTCAGGGAGGTGAGTAGTTGGAGCTGAGTAGGGAGAACATTCTAGGCATTGGGACAGACAGACAAAATGCCTGGAGGTGGAGGGTCCTGGTTTTATGAAACAACCAGTATCACTGGATCAAAGATTTCATGTTTTGTGGCAGGGAGTAAGGTGTAAGAGGACTGAAAGGTAGGAAGGGGTTGGGTTATGAAGGGCTTTGAATGCCAAATAGAGCAATTTGCATTTGCTCCTGGAAGACATAGGGAGTCTTGGGAGTTTATTGAATAGGACTAGCATGGGGAGGGGCTGACAAGATCAGACTTGTGCTTTAGAAAGATCCCATTAGTGGCTGAATGGAGTATGAATTGCAATGGGGAGAGACTCAAGGTAGGCAGACACTGTAGCTGGCTGTTGGAATCTATAGTCTAGGTGTGAGGAGATGAGGGCCTGCAAAGGAGAGGCAGGGTGGCAGCATCAGAGGTAAGAAGGGAGCTTTCATGAGAGATGTGCCAGGAATTTTCTGGCAAATATTTAACAACCAGCTTTGGGGTGTGTATCAGCAAGAACCCAGGCATACACAGGAGGGCCTGCTGTACAGGTTCTTAGATCTGCTTTTCTAAAAGAAAAACAACTTTTGAGGGGTCAACAACCATTTTAATCAAGCACATATATCATTCACTTAATTCAGGGGGAAAAGTCAGCACCCTGAACCTTAGAGAAAATACAACAATAGTCAACAGACAGATCCAACTGCCTGACCACTACATACACACATAATGTCGACATGAAAGGTTGGTTAAAAAAAAGCAAACAGGCTAAATGCATATTGTTTATTCCCTTAAAGCCAACAGTTACATGGCCATGGAGCCAAAGAAAGAAATCTCTGACTGAATGTTACAGGAATGACCAGGCTTAAATCTGTTTTAGGACAACCCAAGGATGTCTGTGTCCCTCAGATTTATGATCTCTATATGTGCTTTCCCATGTGAAAGGAATTTTCCTAATTGAATAGGTTGTAAATACAATAAGATAAGAGAGTTGAAAAAGTATCCATTGAAATACTGCCCCAGGGTATTAACATTAACATACTATAACATCGGATATGTCCACAAAATATTAAGATATGGAAAAAGTTCCATTATTCAAGATAGTGTCTTGGGTTAAGGGTCTCATAAAGTATGCTAAGTCATCCCCATCTGTCCTTGTTGACATAAGAAGAGGTATTCTCTGAGTTTACTTCGGAGAACAGACTGTTAGGTCCAGGTTCTTCTTCTGATTGATTAATTCAGGTTCTGGTCCTTATTGAAGTCCAAAAATGATATTAAATGTTATCAATAGGTACCAGAGAGAGAAGCACCAATATCTGAGTTTTCAAAGCCAGGAACCCCTTAGTGGCTGCCCAGAGTCTCCTCTGGTCAAACACTTCCACTAAGTAAGCTCCAAAGTAAAACCTCTCCTCAGAGTATTTATTCACTTTTCCCAGCAGGGCATCACAACCCTTGAGAACCAGTGCCTCATTAGAAAATTAACTAAAGTACTTGATATCTATTAATGGACTAGGAAGATCTAATTAACATTACTGAGTGGGGAGGGTAAGTGAAGTATACCCACAATTTACTTTTTATCTTTAATCTACATTTTCAAAATCACTTCCTTAAGTCAAGATAACCAGGTGGAAGCAGGATTTTCCTCTCTGTTGCCCACCCTTTTTTCTCTCAATCCTCCCTCCTGGTAAGGAGCAGAATGGTTTGGATCTGCCCCTCCTTTCCTCTCTCACCTCAGGAGTGGGGACATCTGTAAGAGGGATCTGTTTAACACCCAAATGCCAACTATGAAGATTCTCTAACCTCTGACACCTTTATTTGAGAACATTTTTTAATTGAGTTACAGAATCAACCAACTGAAGGTGTAAAAGATGTTGGAACAATTCCCAAAGAGTTTGTTAAATTATTACTCAAAGGCATTAACTAGTTGTCAGATAAAAAGCATTTATTATAAGGTACAGGAGTATGCTGGAGTCAACTGGGATGATTGTTAAATTCTGAGCATTTATACCTTAGAAACTGGTAAATGCTACAAAGCAGAGCTCAATTGACTGTTAATTTTTTACATGTAAGAAAGTGATGGAGAAAATTTTAATAATGAGGATTGAACTGACAAGTGTCATGTGTGCATTTTCCAGGAGGCTGGTTGGTAAACATTTACCAGTTTGCATAAGGATAAGAGGACTGGAAAGGTAGGAAAGGCTCAAGTTAGGAAGGGCTTTAAAAGTTGAACAGAGGACTGTATATTCGATCTCAGAGGTGCTGGGGAGCGGTGCTATTGTGGAGTTACTTTTCAGTCATGTCCTGCTGTTTGTGACCCCATTGAGGGTTTTCTTGGTAGAGGTAACAGAGCAATTTGCCATTTCCTTCCCCAGCTCATTTTGCAGATGAGGAAAACGAGGCCAACAGGGTGAAGTGACTTGTCCAGCCTCACACAGCTGGGAAGTGTCTGAAGCCAGATTTGAACTCAGGAAGATAAGGAAGATAAGTCTTCCTGACTCCTGGCCTGGGTCCTGTGCACTGTGCCACTGGAGCTTAGGGAAAGGGGAAGTGGGGGAGGGGGAGTGCTGGATCAGACCCCTGCTAGATATGAACAAACTAGTTCACCAAGTTGGGAAGCAGCAAAGGGCTTCCATCCATCAGATGAAATCTGATGTTGAGAGGCCAGTTGAAAGCTTGGCTGAGCCTGTGATACAGCATTCCAGCCTCTGCTTTAGGAGCTGAGCCTCTGGAACTCTGAGGAGTCAGAGAGCTTCGGCCTGTCTGAGAGTTGATCAAAGGGGAAGTTTGGGAGGGGTTAGCCCCTAGGGAAGGGGGAATGCCACATGCCCCTTGGCTGGCTTGACTAGAGGAGCTGGGGGGCGCTGTATGCCTGGGAGCAGCAACTTTCTAAGGGCTTCCATCCAAACAGGATGAGTTCCCTGAACTTGCATGCCCTTGCCCCTGGACTCTGAATGGGCTTGTAGGAGAGTGGGTCACAGACTTTTTCTAAAAGGTAGCTAACTGACTGTGGCTGAGTGCTATCGACCCACTTATCCATGGGGAGCACAGTGGGAGTGCCTGTGTGGCTCCCGACTCCATTGAAAGGTCTACCTATGGGAAAGGTACAGCATTATGAAGGAAAGAAAGTAGAGCTGGTCATGGTCAACAGGCAGCACCAAGCTGTCAGACTGGAAAGTAAACCCTCCAGCTTTCTGTTTGCACTCTCTGGAAGTGTCCAAACTGTACTCAGGAAGAGCACATTTGGGGGTCAACCACAACTTTGTGTAGAGCAATTGCCAAGCATGTATTCGAAACCTTGCTGATCTCCCTCAGATGCTTGGAGGGGGATGGGTCGCCCAACTCTTCCCTCCAGGTGGCTCTCCCAAGGGTGGCCCTCCACTCTGATGCCAGGCACTGCCCACCCCTGCTGCTGCCAGCTCCACTCCTAGGTAGTCCCAACTTACACCTAGCTGGTGGTGCCACAGTGGATGGAGCAGTGGACCTGGGCTCAGGAGGACCTGAATCCCCATCTGCTCTCAGACACTGACTAGCTGCGTGATGCTGGGCAAGTCACTTCCATGCTGTCTGACTCAGTTTCCTCAGCCATGAAACGGGATAATAACAGCCCCCTCCTTCCCAGGGTTGTTGTGGGGATCAAATGGGATCAAATTTGTAAAACGCTTAGCACAGTGCCAGGCACATGGTGGTTGCTGTAGGGATGCTGGTTGACCATCACCCTAGTCCTAAACTGAGATCCCTTGTTGCTGTTCCCCTGGTTCTAGGAGCCATGTGAGTGATCTTTTATCTCCCAGAGGCATGCTGCTCAGGAAGCCTCTTCTCTCTCCAAAAGGTCCAGTCTCTGAATTCTCAGACTCTGGTTACCATGGAGGCAAGCCACCAGACTGGCACCGCCTAGACAATCTGCCTTTGCTGTTACAAGACAACAATGCGGCCTAGCTGGGTTTGTGCTTCCTAAGAAATGCTCCTCCTCTGACTAGGATTTAGGAACACTGTTCACAAGCCCCCTTCTTGGGGGTGGGGGCTAGGGGCTTGAGCTCATGTCTGGTCTGCTCCTATCTGACAGGTACTTCTGTAGGAACATTTGCTACCCCTGCCCTGGTCACTGCCCTCTTTGACTGGAAAAGTGGTTGAACAGGCACTCTGCTAGCAGAAAAAAATTGGGAAGCAAGTTATAGGCAGACTCCCATAACTACCCTGAGCTTCTGTCCCAAGGGAGCCATTGACAGTTGGGGTGGGGGGGTGGGGTGAGGGAGAGGAGATGAGGGGGGCCTGGGGCTGAGGAGGGAGAAGCAGTCTCCACAGACACTGCCTGCTCACACTCCACACACTGTACTCTGGAAGAAAGAGACAAGTGGGAAAGGGGGAAAAGGCTCATAAGATTTGTGGTGACTGGTAAGCTAGCAGAAAGGGTGGCTCCTCTCACCAAAGACCATTTTCCCAAGCTTCCTGGACAAATGAGCCTTCCAGGAGGAGGTGTGTATCAATCAGACATGGGCACACTGCCTTGCAGGCTCCTCAAGATGATTTCATGAAGCAAACTCCCTTGACTAATACCCAGCAGAGGGCACAGAGCCTCAGCTTAAGGGACTTAAACAGGAAAATTCAGTGCAAGGAGACTGTCTTTACGAGGGTGGGTGAGCAGAGGCTGCAGAGGCTGCAGGGGCTCAGGGTTCTGTTCAGTTCATGGTGGCAGGGCTTTTCTGGTTTGCAGTCGGTTCACTGCTGGCATTGGCAGGAGGGCCTGCACCCCTGGGTCCTCCACTCTCTAGAACCCTGACCTGCTTGGACTTTCCCCTCCCCTGAGAAGCTTCTGTCTCCCCTGATGGTTTGGTCCCTCCTCCCAGCTGGGAAAAGTGACCCAGGGCCAAGGGAAGTCAAAGGGGTTCAATTCAGTTCAATTCAACTTTGGTCAAGAGCCTTCTAATCCTGTGGGTTAGGCAGTGGGCTGGGGGCAGGTGTGTGTGAGGGAAGATCACCCTGATTGTGGGAGAGGGAGGTTTAGGGCCTGCTCTGACCTTAGCTCACATCCATTAGCATCCTTCTCCCCCACCCATTCTCAGCCCTTTTCCTATCTCCTTGATCCCCAATGAATAGAGGCTGCTGGGAAGTGGGATTTTTCCCCTGGGGAAGCTCTAGCTACCATAACTATCTATGATCTCTCCATTGCTCCTCCTCTCCACACACATTGCCTCTCCTAACCCTGTTCTTCATCCTCCCTCTCAGCCAGGACACCTCTTAGCCATCTCCCAACTGTGCAGCCCCAAACTCTAGCCCTGCTCATGCTGTATCCCCTCCAGCCTTTCCCCTCTCGCTCCTCTCTAGCTGTTGTCTTCCCCACATGGGATGTGGGTACCTTCAGGACATAGACAGTCTGGATTTCTTATATTGGTGACCCTGGCACTTAGTGGTGGCGCATATAAATGTGTGCAGAAAGAGCACTCACTTCCATAAGTGCCTTTTCATTTCATCACTCTTCCAGGGCATCCCCTCTGTGCTGGTGGAGTTTCCTACCCTCCCAGTCTGAACCATTTACTCAACCACCTAACCCTTCTCTTTCTCTCTCTCTCTCTGGCTCTCTGGCTCTGTCTCTGTCACTCTCTGTCTCTGACTCTCTTTCTCTTCCCCTTCCCCTTGGTCCCAGGAACCTCATGTCCTGTCTCCTACATGCATACTCACTCCCTTGTCCAATAAGATACAGACAGCACTAATTCCACCATCCTGCATCATTTGTTTCCTGCATCTCTCGTGTAACAATAGAAAGTCTTTTCCTTGTTGGGCAAGTTCCTGGCCTTCGATCCATAAAACACTAACTTGCATTTTTTTTGTCAAAGTGACTTATTGTCTTTTGGTATGGTCCCTACCCTTCAAGTACTTATTAGTTAGGAAGTGATATGATACATACACCTGTATTAGAGTGTGGAAGGCCAATTTTTGTTAGGTGGGGAAATGGGGGTAGAGTCCCTTGGAATGATGCCTTCTAAAGAAGTTTCTTATAGTCTAACAACCATGGGTCACACAAGAAGCCATGCCCATGGACCCCACCCTCTATTTCTATATTCTTACTTCAGTTGATGACATAAAAACCAAATTTTGAGTTTGCCTTACATTTCCTTCATTGTTCTTGATGCTAGATAGCTAATGGACCTGTTTTCTTTAAACATGGATTCATTAATGCAGAACTGATTGTCATTTGCTGTTACTAACATTACTGGCTCCGATTTAGCACACATTCATAAAATTCACAGATTTTATTTGCATCAGAAGAATGGAGACTCAGTTTAGTACAATTTTAGTCAAGGCCAGGTATTCCCTGGGAATCATATGTTTAGTCCAGCAGGACTGGATCAGCAACATCAGTCCATTTATACATTCTTCTGGATGGGAAGGGGAGAAGAGAGGAGAGGGATCTGTGGAAGAATCCAGACTTTCAGACCTGCCTCTCTGTTTCCTCCCATCTAAGAAACAACCTTTTTTTCTGCAAATCTGCCCTAAGGGGCAGCCCCTTATACTTGTCTCCATTTTGTGGAAGATTATTCATTATGGTGGTTGCTGCTGGACTGGTTTAAGAGGTGAGTGATAGAAGAAATTATATAAATTCACAGACCCTTCCCTGAATAGAAATTAAAACTGAGAGGAATAAGAAGAAGGACAATTTTGGGCATGAGGGCCTTACTACTCTGGGCAGACCTCAATTTCCTCCTTCATAAATTGCCCAGGTGATCCCTATAAGCTCTTCCAAACCTTGACCCTATGCTCAGGTTAAGAAATCACAGGAGAAGAAGGAAGAGCTGCCCACAATATTTCCTATTTAATAGTTAAAGCTTTCAGGGTCTATCCCATCACAGGCAATGGTGATCGTCACTGTCAGAGGGGTGCTCTGGTAGTGACACTTATTGGGGAAGACCGTGTCCCCAGTTAGCTGGCAGATGGTTAATTTCAAAGGGTCACTGCTCTGGTGACATTTGTTATCCTTCTTACAAGGAATGCTTGGGCTGGGACAAATAGCTTTGACTTTGTCTAAGTTTTCATGGATAAAGGTGTGCTTCACCTTACACATGCTCCTGGGGTTCTGGGCTTTCTGGGCCATCATGACATTGCAGTCCATGTTAAACTGGGCCTGCTTCAAGTAGGTCACATCCTCTTCTTGGATGAGCTCCTCAGCCACTGCTTCCTCCTCATCCATGACTTCATCTTCTTTGAGAATGACCTCTGTCAATGGGGGCTCCATGGAATCCAACAACAGCATGTCATTCTCATCCTCCTCCTGAGTTTCCATGGCTGCCTCCTCCCATGGGTTACCATTCCAAAGCTCCTGACTGTCCTCTGGGACTGCTGGAGTCAACTGGTGTTCCAACTCCAGCCCCATGAACAGCAGCAGCATGGAGAAGATCTGTAGAACTGTCTTCATCTTTCCTATGGAAAAAGAGAGGTTGAATTAAGGGAGTTAAAGAGAGTGGTGGGAATTTCTTTTGTAAACACTTGCACCCCTATACTTTTCTTGTCTGGTGTTTGGTGTCACTCCATCTCAATTTAGGACAGAGTTTCCATTCTCTTTTTACACTTCATGTTTCCCTAACTCTTCCTTCTTTCCTGCCTGGCCAGAGACCTGACATTATAGTTCTGTCCTCTACTTTCTCCATTCCCTGGGATCTGGTTTCTAACTCTGGCCCAACACTTCTTGATATGATAGATGTCAGGGCTGGCTAGAGCAGGAAATGAACCAAATGGGAAGAGCTCGTATTTGGGCCACATGCAGTGGTCACCTTGGTGGGGGGGAAGGGGGGAGGAGGTGGAAGTCAGTAGGCACTCCCTCTGAACGGAAATGAACTGCAATTAAAGGGCAAACCAAGACTGTCCTGCAAATGCTTTTCTTGAATTCCGGTGGGAGCTTGAACTCCAGACCCCTAAGGAAAGAGCATAGTAGGTGGTAGAACCCCTCAGTCAAGGTCACCTGGGTCAAAAGGTCTGTCCCCTCCAGGTGTGGAGACTTCTGTAAGGGACTGGGTACTCCAAAGTGCCAGTGGGGAAAGAGCCAAGCCCCAACTCCATATAATGGGAAGCAACCACTGAACTCTCATTCTGATGAGTGGTTCTGGCCCTTGCTCTGCCACTACTTTGTGCAAGTCATTTAGCCCTTATGGGCAGCACTTGTCTCCTCTGCCAAATTAAAACATTAGCTGCCAAGAGTCTATGAAGCCCTTTGATGGCCATTCTTTCTGTAGAATCTAGCTGTTCCTCCCCCTCCTCTAGCCCCACCTCACTGGGGGATGAAAGGTCTCCTGAGCCAAGTCTGGTATGAAGAGGAGGAAGATGTCTGGTTTGGCATATCAGGGCCTTGGAGTCCTGACAAGGGCAAGAGAAGGACAAAGAGGAGGAGGACAACGTAGCTCACACTGACATCGTGCTTTAAGCAAAGAATTTCACATATGTTATCTCATTGGATCCTGACAATAACTCAGTGGGTTAGGTGCTGTTATTAACCTCATTTCACAGATGAGGAGGAAGGCAGGATTACAAACTAGGGTCTACCTGACTGCAAGTCCAGTGCTCTATACATTGTGCAACCCAGATGCCATGACAGGTCCCTTTTATAATTGAAGATTTAGCAAAGGTTTTCCTCCTCCTGCCAAATAAGTTTGAATTATTGTTGCTTTCAAGCAGCAGAGTGAACCTGAAAGGGAGCAGGTGAAGAATCAGCCTCCCAGATCTAAAGACAAATGAACAAGGAGCCATCACAACCTGCCCACATTGGAGAGTAGTTCCACATCTCATTTCCTGCACTCCCAATGCTACTGTTACTTACCCTATTTCCCTCAGTTGCTCACTTCCAGTTTATCCCATTTATACATGGTTATACATAGTTGTTTGCTTATTGCCTCTCTCATTAGACTGGACTCCTTGAAAGCAGGGACTGTCTTTTCCCTTCCTTTGTGCCCCCAGTGATTAGCACAGTGCCTGGCACATAGTAGGTGCTTAATCAATGGCTTAATCAATGACTTGCTGACTTACCTAAGCACCCAAGAGGCTTCCAAGACTCTTTTCAACTATAATCTTCAGCTTGGATTCCTTCCTCCTGGGTCAGTTGCCTAGAAACTGAACGGCAGAAGAAAAATCGGTGAATCAACCAGTGCGCCATGTACCCTTAAATACAGTCCTATTCCATCAATCTTTGAGTACACTCCCAGTCAGCCTTTGCTCCTATCCACCCACACAAACTCTGTGTGGGCCATACAGATCCTGGATTCTTTCCAAATACCAAGAAAGGAAATGATCTGGAAATGGAAGAGAGCAGACAGATCTGTTCCTTCAATGGGCTGTTCCGTTCCTTGCTTCCACCCACAACTTTGCTACATGTAGCTAATTTCAAGTTGGTCAACCAGATCTAACCATTTTCCAAATCTCTTTCAATTCTTGTTAATTTAACTCTTTCCTTAAGGAAAACAACACATCTGGTCTTCATTGCACTCAATTCTCCATCATGGATATTTGGTCCATTTCAAGGACACAAATTCTGCCTGTGCTTAGATTGGACTTTATACCAGATGTGAATTTACATAGTCCCTATATTAATACTGTCCCTACTTTCATGATGTTTGATAACATTGCTGAATCTTTTTTTATCACCTATTTAACAAACCCATTTCCATAATATCATCCTGACTCTTCAAATTTAATCCTTTGACCCTAAGTAAGAGAAGTTCCAAAGCAGGATACCTTGTGCAGAGCCCAAATTACCAATGTTTTCTTCATGCTTATAAAAAGAGTGACAAAACTCAGTTGGACAAAACAGGACAAAAGCAACTTTGGATCAGCTTGAAAGGATTATTGATCCTTGGTTATTGGATGAAGGCAACACCATACAGGAAACATCTAGTCATTAGCTGAGAGAATTAGTCACCCCCTCCAACAGTTGGAAGGTAGAGGCAGGCAAGACTCAGAGTAACTGTGAAGTGAGATACATCTCCTCTTTATCCACTGGCCCAGTTGCTGGAAATAGTACTCCTTGAACAGTCGGAGACTATGGGAAGGAATTAAAGACTCTAGCATCTTGCCCCTTCAGAGTCAATTTCCTCTGAAGGAATCACTTGAGTTTGCGAAAGGGATGAGCACAACCCCTTAGCCTCAGTTTCCTCTCCTCCTTCTTTGCCATATGAAGGCACTGTGAACTCCAGACAGCCTTGTCTACTTGTTCTCTCTAAGCTTGAGCTCGCCTTCTCCTCAACTCTGTATATACTTGTGGAAGAATGGATCACAGGATTTTAAAGAGTTGGGGGGGGGAGGTTAGGGGAGCAATATTTGTACCAACTTTTGCCTCCTTTCTTAAAGCTAAGTCTGTCTGACTCAGTGATGTCAACTGATAACCATGGGAGATGGGGAGCACATAAATTGGGGCTTATGAGCACATTTATAGTTACAGACTGTCAATCAGATGGAGCCAGCCTCTAACCTATGGATAGCTGGAATTGAGCAGAGCAGACTAGAGACAAGAGAGTCAGGAATCAAACAGAAATTTTTTTCACAGTCCTTACAAGCAAGGACACATGTGCCAGGGTCCCATCCCCTAGTGGGGGGACCTGAGGCAGTGTGGGGAAATCTCAATCCTTATACTAATGGCTTCACTGTGATCTATAGATCTCAGAAACGTTGAAACAAGCTTGATCCGTAGCAGGACTTCATGTCCAGAACATGGGTATTTGTCTAGTGCTTGAGAACACAGAGAACACCTGGTGCTGCTCAAAGCAATATAATAATTATGTGATTTTGCCAGAGGGTGAGCACAAAGGATTGTTGTTATGGTGAGCTGTGGGGCACAGCCTGCCCATTGGGTTTTAGCTTTGAAAAACAGGGTGTCTCCTAATATCTTGACAAGTCAGAGATAGTCATTATCCAGCCCCCCAGAGTCAACTCTGGAACCCTGAGGGGACATAGCACCCTACCCTCCCCCGGGATCCAGATTCACCAGGTTCAGTGGGAGCACGTACTATAGTCATATCTCTTTGGCAGCTGTGAGGAGGCTAGGTGGAGGTGATATGACTGAGTAGGAGACTATGATAATGGTCCAGGCAAGAAGACAAGAGGGTATGTACCAGGAAGGCAGCAGTGGAAGCCGACAGAAGGGAATGGATGTGAGAGATATTGCAGAGGGAAAATTGATGTGACTCAGGTATTCATTGAGTATAGGGAATGAAGAAAGGAAAAAAGCCCAGGGTGGATCTCTCATTAAAAATCAGAGTTGGAAGGATGATGGTACTCAAGAGAAAGAAAAGAGTACTTTTGTACTTCAAAAAAGAGTACTTCAAGTACTCTTGAAGGAATCAAAATAAACTTATACTGTATCTTCTTTGTAATTGTTGTTCCCTTGTTTTTCAGTCATGTCCAACTTTTCATAACCCCATTTGAGGTTTTCTTGGCAGAGATACTGGACTGGTTTGCCACGTCCTTCTTAGGCTCATTTTACAGATAAGAAAACTGAGGCAAACAGGAGAAGTGAGTTGTCCAGGATCACACAGCTAGTGTCTGAGGCCAGATTTGAACTCAGGGAGAGGTCTTCCTAACTCCAGGCCTGGTGCTCTACACACAATGGCCCCACCTAGTTGCCTGAATATATTTTCTACTGCTTCATTAAATAAACAAACAAAACTCAGTGCTATTCTCCTTATTAATTCTACTATTGGTTTACTATTGGTAAATCTACTTACTACTGGTAAAATTCTACTATTGGTTTACTCCAATGGAGAATTAGAGCAGGCGTGATAAGTAGTCTGTCTGTACAGGGTCATTCATCCTGCCAAAATAATCTTAAAACGCAGTTTTGGATGACTAAATATTAACTGACGATTCCTAAATCCTAAATATAATCCCAGGTGAGAAGGCATCTATAGCAGGACAATTCCAACTCATCTCTGTACCCTGGGTAGAGACATCTTTGTAAAATTTAATCAGCCAACTCCAACCTTTTTCTCCCCACTTGAAGTTAGCTGCTAAGCAGGCTCTTTTCTAACCCTAAGCAATAAGGTGGTACATTGGATAAAGCACTGGGCCCATCAAGAAGGCCTGAGTTCAAGTCCAGCCTCAGATACTTATTAGTTGTCTGATTTTAAGTAAGTCACTTAACCTCTGTCTGCCTCAGTTTCATCAGTTATAAAATGGGGGTAATAATAGTACACAACTTCCAGGGTTGTTGTGAGGATGAAATGAGATAATTTTTCGAAAGTGCTTAGTATAATGCTTTGGCACATAGTAGGCACTTATTAAATGCTTGTTTCCTTCCTTCTTTACATCCTTTCTTGCTTCCTTCCTTCCTAAATCACAATTGGGAGGTAGGTAATGTTCCCCTGCCCAACCTCTGTGCTCAGTTCCCTCTCCCGCAACCAAAATTGATCTCAGGAAAATATTTTATATCAGATATTTATACCCTATTGTGGGAAACAAAGGAAAGAGTTCTGTTTCCACAGGGTTAAAACTCCTAACTTTGAGTGATAGCAGTTAATCAGAGGTGTGACCCAGCATGGTCAGGTAAAAGGTCAGAAACCTGTGCTTGAAGAGCAGTTTGAGGGGAAGCCTATCAGAGAGGAGAACATGAAGTCACATGACCAATAGATGGTATGGTGGAAGTTCAATTTGGGACAGTATGAAGGGCTTGCATTGGTGTGAACAAATTGTGGTCTTCCTGTCTTACTTATTTGGGAGCTACCTGTTCATTTGGAGGAATGAACACAAAAATTAAGAAAAGCTTTCCTGATTGCACAAGTGTTGTTCTTTGTTTAAGGTGAGCATGTTTCTCACAGTTGGGGGCTTGTTGGTTGGGCTTATTTCTCACACTTATGATTGGACTAATATTTACTAGCGTTTCCTGAGGCAGCTTCATTCCCTCCCACCCAGAGCATGGTGTAGGTCCAGATTCCCTCCTCTTTGCATCTTCCAACAGACACTGTTGTTCATCATGTCTGACTCTCCATGACCCCACAGAGCACAGCACACCAGGCTCTCCTATTCTCCCCTATCTGCAGAGTCTGTCCAAGTTCATGTTCATTGTTTCCATGACCCTCTCTATACATCTCATTCTCATTCCCTTTTTCCTTTTGTCTTCAATCTTTCCCACAGTCAGTCTTTTCCAATGAATTCCATCTTCTCATTATGTGGGCCAAGAATTTAAACTCCAGCTTCAGTATTTGACTTTTCCTGTGAATAGCCTGAATTAATTACTTTAAGTATCCACGGATTTGATTCCTTGCAGTCCAAGGGACTCTCAAAAGTCTTCTCCAGCACCACAGTTTGAAAGCATTAACTCTGAGGCTCTCAGCTTTCCTTATAGTGCAGCTCTCACAGCCATATATTACTACTGGAGAAACCATAGCTTTGACTATGCAGACCTTTGTCAGCAAGGTGATGTCCCTGCTTTTTAGTCTGCCATCCAGATTTGCATAGCTTTCCTTCCAAGGAGCAAATGTCTTTTAACTCCGTGCCTGTAAAGACTGGCTTTCCCTTAAAGAAGGAGAGGCAAAGCTGTCTCCAGAGTTTCATTGATCCCAAGGCAGCTTCCTGGTTACCTAGAGGGATAAGAAGTCTTATCCATGTGGAGCCTAAGCATCTCAGATTTCATGGGTGCCTACTGACCAAACACTTTTCCAGGAGGTGAGGAAGGCCAAGTTGCCAAAGATGAAGATGTGCCATTATATCCATGTTCCATATCATTGCTGTTTTAAGGTAAAATAAACCTCTCTTTTGTTAACAATCCAATTATTTATAAGTGCTCTATTCTGTTCCCAAACTGAACCTGAGTGTGGTATTAGATCCACCTCCAACAGACTTTAATATAAACTTAAGTCAATGTGCTACTTCTTTCAGAGTTATTTGCACTTTCTACTTTCTCCCTAATTGTGAGATTAAAATCTTTGTCTTCTAGAAAAGGAATAGAAAGTCAAGGCAACAGCAAAAAATAGAGGCATTTGCAGAGACTGGGTTCACATGTTAAATCGTCAGTATCCAATATTAAGACTATGTCAATAAATACTCAAGGCTGGAAGGGATGGTTTGTTAAGATATAGCAATGGATGCTAAATTTCTATTTTCAAAGATTTATTAACTCAGAGGACTTTCTAAATTATAAATAGCTTCTCTTAGTATCCACTGGCAAACACGTACAGACTCATTTATATACAGACTCAGGCACTTGTAGATGTCACAGTATATAGTATTTTGGGAGAGGGGTGAGAAGGGTGGGACTGACTCAGGCTGGGACCCTATTCAGATTTGATGTTGCTACAAAAAGAGGTACTCATGGATCATTCAAAGATTAACATAAGAAGGCTTACTTAGCCATTGTATAGAATGAATATTCAACAAGGAATGTGGGTACATTTGCCCTTGCCTCCAAGTGGAAATGTTCATGTGCAGGGCAGGGTGTGGTGACTTAGGGCATCAGCCAAGTCTGAAGGTCCCTTGACTTTACTTGGGTGGACCTTTTATACCTGTAGGTGACCAGGAAGGCACTTCAGAGATCCAGAGGTTACCAGGAAACTGCCTCAAAGAAGACACAGCTTGAGCCTTAACCCTCTAGACCAATCAAGTCCCATTCCCTTTGT
Organism: Notamacropus eugenii; assembly: GCF_028372415.1. Classification (NCBI taxonomy): domain Eukaryota; kingdom Metazoa; phylum Chordata; class Mammalia; order Diprotodontia; family Macropodidae; genus Notamacropus; species Notamacropus eugenii. The sequence goes on along the minus strand of NC_092879.1, from coordinate 3,401,321 downwards.
CATCTTTGGGAGAAGGGCATGGGAGGGACGAGCCTCACTTATGATAGGCAAGAGATGGAATATAATATTTGAGGGCAGTTAAGAGGCCTAATTTGACTGGGCAGTAGTGTACATGAAGGAAAGCAATGTGTAATAAGTAAGGCTCAGAAAACAGTTTGGGGTCAGGGCATGAAGGGTTCTTAAATGCCAAAGAGAGGTGTTTATAGTTGCTCTTTGAATAGGAAACCATAGAAGAGAGACACAGTCAGACCTGTACTTCAGGAAAATCACTGGCAGCTCTGTAAAGCATGGATTGGGTTGTGGGATGGCTGGAGGCAGGGGGACCAATTAGATGCCTATTGCAATAGTTTAGTTGAGAGGTGATGATGACCTGAACTAGACTGGTGGCTTTATGAGTCGAAAGAATGGAATGAAGAGATATTACGGAAGTAGAAAGAGCTAGATTTGGCCCTTGATTGAAGATTGGGATAACAATGAAGATATGTAGATGATACTAATGTTGCAAATCTGAGACTTGTAAGGGTGATAGTGCCCTTGGAAGAAATGAGAAAGTTTGGAAGACGGGAGGACTTGGGGACAGGAACATTCTGAGCCCTATTTTGTACACATTGGGTTTGAGATGCCCACAAAACATCTAGCTGGAATTCCATCTGGCTGGATTGAAGCTCAGAGGAAAGACTACAGATGAATTCATAAGATGTGAGTCATTTGCCTAGAGATGATAATTAAACCCATGGAAGCTGATGAGGTCACTCGTAGAGAAAAAGAGGGAATGTAGAAGGAGAAGGGAAGAAGGTTTAGGATGAAGCCTTGGGAGACACAGCTCAGGAATGTGAGATGGATGACAAGCAAAAGTGCCAGAGAAGTGGTCAGACAGGCAGGAGGCAAACCAAGAGGGATCAATACCGCAAAACCTCAGGGGAGACAGAATCTGGGAGGAGAGAGTGGTCAACAGTGTCAATTGCTCAAGAAGATAAAAGGATGATTGAAAAAAATGGCCATTTAGTTTGGTGATGAAAAGATAATTAATTGGTAACTTGAACAGTTTCAGTTGAGGGATGAGGTCAGAAACCAGCTTGCAAAGCAGGGAGGAGTGAGAAAAGAGGAGTTGGATGAAACGAATAAGAACAGCTTTTTTTTTAGGAGTTTGACTGGGAAACAGAGAAGAGAGAAAAGGATAGCTTGAGAGGTTGGAAAGATTCATTCCAGATTTAGGAATGAAGGAGACCTGGATATGTTAATAGGCACCAGGAAAACTGCCAGTAGATAGGAAACAATGGAAGATTAAAGGATTGGGATCAGGAGATTGGATTGAGGGATCTATTTCCAAAAGAAGACTGGGGAGAGTGCAAAGGATATGTGTAGAGTGGCTGACATCACTGAAGAGAGGGACCACCTTTTAATCCAAGTGTAGTGTAAAGGAGAAAAGGAAGGGAGATGGTGGCAGTCAGATTTAAAGATGCAGAGAAGAGGACAAGAGGGAACTCAAAGAATATGGTTTCTATGGCCACAGTGAAGTATGAGGTAAGGTCTTCAGCTACCCTATTCAAGGGAGGGTTACCAGAGGGAGCTTCTGGAGCAAAGGGAGTGTGATGGGGCACAGACAGAATGGTGGCCTAGCATTCACCAGTTGTGAGAATACAGGGTTGGCATTTGGTATATCATGAGTGACAACTGGACAAAGGGGAAAGGGTAGGTGGTTGAGTAAATGGTTCAGACTGGGAGGGTAGGAAACTCCACCAGCACAGAGGGGATGCCCTGGAAGAGTGATGAAATGAAAAGGCACTTATGGAAGTGAGTGCTCTTTCTGCACACATTTATATGCGCCACCACTAAGTGCCAGGGTCACCAATATAAGAAATCCAGACTGTCTATGTCCTGAAGGTACCCACATCCCATGTGGGGAAGACAACAGCTAGAGAGGAGCGAGAGGGGAAAGGCTGGAGGGGATACAGCATGAGCAGGGCTAGAGTTTGGGGCTGCACAGTTGGGAGATGGCTAAGAGGTGTCCTGGCTGAGAGGGAGGATGAAGAACAGGGTTAGGAGAGGCAATGTGTGTGGAGAGGAGGAGCAATGGAGAGATCATAGATAGTTATGGTAGCTAGAGCTTCCCCAGGGGAAAAATCCCACTTCCCAGCAGCCTCTATTCATTGGGGATCAAGGAGATAGGAAAAGGGCTGAGAATGGGTGGGGGAGAAGGATGCTAATGGATGTGAGCTAAGGTCAGAGCAGGCCCTAAACCTCCCTCTCCCACAATCAGGGTGATCTTCCCTCACACACACCTGCCCCCAGCCCACTGCCTAACCCACAGGATTAGAAGGCTCTTGACCAAAGTTGAATTGAACTGAATTGAACCCCTTTGACTTCCCTTGGCCCTGGGTCACTTTTCCCAGCTGGGAGGAGGGACCAAACCATCAGGGGAGACAGAAGCTTCTCAGGGGAGGGGAAAGTCCAAGCAGGTCAGGGTTCTAGAGAGTGGAGGACCCAGGGGTGCAGGCCCTCCTGCCAATGCCAGCAGTGAACCGACTGCAAACCAGAAAAGCCCTGCCACCATGAACTGAACAGAACCCTGAGCCCCTGCAGCCTCTGCAGCCTCTGCTCACCCACCCTCGTAAAGACAGTCTCCTTGCACTGAATTTTCCTGTTTAAGTCCCTTAAGCTGAGGCTCTGTGCCCTCTGCTGGGTATTAGTCAAGGGAGTTTGCTTCATGAAATCATCTTGAGGAGCCTGCAAGGCAGTGTGCCCATGTCTGATTGATACACACCTCCTCCTGGAAGGCTCATTTGTCCAGGAAGCTTGGGAAAATGGTCTTTGGTGAGAGGAGCCACCCTTTCTGCTAGCTTACCAGTCACCACAAATCTTATGAGCCTTTTCCCCCTTTCCCACTTGTCTCTTTCTTCCAGAGTACAGTGTGTGGAGTGTGAGCAGGCAGTGTCTGTGGAGACTGCTTCTCCCTCCTCAGCCCCAGGCCCCCCTCATCTCCTCTCCCTCACCCCACCCCCCCACCCCAACTGTCAATGGCTCCCTTGGGACAGAAGCTCAGGGTAGTTATGGGAGTCTGCCTATAACTTGCTTCCCAATTTTTTTCTGCTAGCAGAGTGCCTGTTCAACCACTTTTCCAGTCAAAGAGGGCAGTGACCAGGGCAGGGGTAGCAAATGTTCCTACAGAAGTACCTGTCAGATAGGAGCAGACCAGACATGAGCTCAAGCCCCTAGCCCCCACCCCCAAGAAGGGGGCTTGTGAACAGTGTTCCTAAATCCTAGTCAGAGGAGGAGCATTTCTTAGGAAGCACAAACCCAGCTAGGCCGCATTGTTGTCTTGTAACAGCAAAGGCAGATTGTCTAGGCGGTGCCAGTCTGGTGGCTTGCCTCCATGGTAACCAGAGTCTGAGAATTCAGAGACTGGACCTTTTGGAGAGAGAAGAGGCTTCCTGAGCAGCATGCCTCTGGGAGATAAAAGATCACTCACATGGCTCCTAGAACCAGGGGAACAGCAACAAGGGATCTCAGTTTAGGACTAGGGTGATGGTCAACCAGCATCCCTACAGCAACCACCATGTGCCTGGCACTGTGCTAAGCGTTTTACAAATTTGATCCCATTTGATCCCCACAACAACCCTGGGAAGGAGGGGGCTGTTATTATCCCGTTTCATGGCTGAGGAAACTGAGTCAGACAGCATGGAAGTGACTTGCCCAGCATCACGCAGCTAGTCAGTGTCTGAGAGCAGATGGGGATTCAGGTCCTCCTGAGCCCAGGTCCACTGCTCCATCCACTGTGGCACCACCAGCTAGGTGTAAGTTGGGACTACCTAGGAGTGGAGCTGGCAGCAGCAGGGGTGGGCAGTGCCTGGCATCAGAGTGGAGGGCCACCCTTGGGAGAGCCACCTGGAGGGAAGAGTTGGGCGACCCATCCCCCTCCAAGCATCTGAGGGAGATCAGCAAGGTTTCGAATACATGCTTGGCAATTGCTCTACACAAAGTTGTGGTTGACCCCCAAATGTGCTCTTCCTGAGTACAGTTTGGACACTTCCAGAGAGTGCAAACAGAAAGCTGGAGGGTTTACTTTCCAGTCTGACAGCTTGGTGCTGCCTGTTGACCATGACCAGCTCTACTTTCTTTCCTTCATAATGCTGTACCTTTCCCATAGGTAGACCTTTCAATGGAGTCGGGAGCCACACAGGCACTCCCACTGTGCTCCCCATGGATAAGTGGGTCGATAGCACTCAGCCACAGTCAGTTAGCTACCTTTTAGAAAAAGTCTGTGACCCACTCTCCTACAAGCCCATTCAGAGTCCAGGGGCAAGGGCATGCAAGTTCAGGGAACTCATCCTGTTTGGATGGAAGCCCTTAGAAAGTTGCTGCTCCCAGGCATACAGCGCCCCCCAGCTCCTCTAGTCAAGCCAGCCAAGGGGCATGTGGCATTCCCCCTTCCCTAGGGGCTAACCCCTCCCAAACTTCCCCTTTGATCAACTCTCAGACAGGCCGAAGCTCTCTGACTCCTCAGAGTTCCAGAGGCTCAGCTCCTAAAGCAGAGGCTGGAATGCTGTATCACAGGCTCAGCCAAGCTTTCAACTGGCCTCTCAACATCAGATTTCATCTGATGGATGGAAGCCCTTTGCTGCTTCCCAACTTGGTGAACTAGTTTGTTCATATCTAGCAGGGGTCTGATCCAGCACTCCCCCTCCCCCACTTCCCCTTTCCCTAAGCTCCAGTGGCACAGTGCACAGGACCCAGGCCAGGAGTCAGGAAGACTTATCTTCCTTATCTTCCTGAGTTCAAATCTGGCTTCAGACACTTCCCAGCTGTGTGAGGCTGGACAAGTCACTTCACCCTGTTGGCCTCGTTTTCCTCATCTGCAAAATGAGCTGGGGAAGGAAATGGCAAATTGCTCTGTTACCTCTACCAAGAAAACCCTCAATGGGGTCACAAACAGTGGGACATGACTGAAAACAAGAAATAACTCCAAGGCTTGACTGCAAAGCTCCAACCTTCTTTGTCATTAAGGAATTTGCTTTTCCCCAGTCCTGGTCTTTGTTTCAGGCAGCTTATAGAGTGGACTGTACTTGTTAGTTTTCAATCTCTGTTTTTTCAGACCCAGCAGTACCATTCATGCTGCCTCCTGTCCCTGGCTTACCTTCTTTTTTTCTCTGGATAGAATGAATCAGGGTCTGCCAATATTTGCCAGGTTATGGAAAGTGGAAAGGGTGTTCTGGGCAGAATCTCTGCAGCCTTAGGGTTCCTAGGGGTTATCCCAGGGGTAAATCAGCTCAACCTTCCCCTCTTCACGGGATTAGGCAGAATCAATGCCTGTTTCTTCTTGCAATTGGGTGGAAAGTGGGAATATGTGTGGTGTATCCCCAAATAAGATAGTGGGTTGGTTTGAACATGCTGCCAGAGCACTTTAAGGACTGGGGTTCTTGAATGTTAATTAAGAAGGCTGTTATCTCGCTGCTCTTCTAGTTCTGTGATCCAGCTACAATTACTCTGTCTCTAGCAGCTCACTTTTGTCGGAGGGAGGCAAGTTTTGGAGTCATTTGGGCCTGGAGGACTTACCTTGTTGCCATCTTGTTGGTCACCTGACTAAAACCCATCTCAGTGTTGTTGTTGTTTTAAACATGGACACAAATCTTAATTTTGCCCACTTTTTATCAAATATTGGAAAGGGCCTCCCCTTTACTTTTCCAAGTTAATGTCTAAGCCTCTGCTGAAAATTTCAAATGAAAGGAAGTCACTATCTCCCAAAATGTCCTCTTCTACTTTCAGATACCTCTGTCAATAAGTTTTTCCTTACAATGAGCCAAAGTTGGCCTAAATTAGCATTGCTGTTGTCTTGTGCAGAAATGTTAGCCACATTAGTAAAAATAGTGAATATCTTGTTTTTAAATCTAAAGGTAAAATTATTTACTTTTTTTCAGTAGAATTCTAAGCCAAGTTTTGTCAGCTGATATCCCCAAAAGAGAAGAGAGCCAGGGAACATTATATAGTACAAAGACATGTATCTCTGAACTTAGAAATGCTTCTTAAAAATGCTATTAACAAATCACAAAATATAGCAATCACATTTACCATCCTCATCATTTGCAGGTGTCTGAAATGTCCTTTAGTCTGCTTCTTCTTTTCAATATTTCTCTCCATTCTAAACAGAACAGTTCTTTTACTTATTAGTGACCCTACAGGATAAAAAATGAGTTCTGCATTTTATGCATTTTGCAGCAAGAGAATTCCTTAAACATTTAACATACAGATTTATTTTCTTCATTAAATATTGCCACTTACTATATATATATATATATATATATATATATATATATATATATATATATATATATATATATATATATATATATATATATATATATATATATATATATATATATATATATATATATATATATATATATATAAAATATATGAAGATGTGCCTTTTAGACTTAAGGATGCATAGAGAAAGCTGCAGTGAAATTATTCCATTTTTATTGTGAAACTTGGCCACACTTTTAAATGAATTTTGTATTTTTTTTTTTGGTTTGTATGAAGAACACAACATGCTGGCATTAAGCTTTAAAAACAAGAATCTCATAACTTGCCTTCAAATTTGTTAAGTGAAAATAGGTCAAGGAAAATATTAAACTTTCACCATTAGCCATCATGTGATTTTTTCAGGGACAGATGATCCCATCTGGGGATTCCTCAGTTTCCTGGGGGCTTCTCCCATGTCACACTGCTTACTTTTTGGCCATCTTCTACCAAGGCATAGATGGGGAGCAGGAAAGATTGGCAAACTCAAAGCAACTGATTTTTGCTACTGGATAGTAGCCCTGGGAAGATAGTTTGTTGAAGGTAAATCACTGGAATAAACTTTACTCAGGATCTCTTAATTTCTCTCTTATCACTGGAGGGAAATGAAAGTTGACTTTTCAATTGCAATGTTCTCATATGTAGGAGCCATTCCCAGATACTCCACTGATGCTCTCCTTTCTTTCAATCTCATTTACTACCTTAACTGTGTCAGACTGTGCTTTAAGATTGATCAGAAACCATTAGTGTCACAGTTAAAAGGTTGTCACAAATTCTACGTGCAAGCACAATAGATTTATTGGAATGTCTTTAGTCACAGTTGAAAGTAGCACTATTGAAAACATGAGTTTCTCCATAAACATATGGAAACCACTTCCAAAACCCAACTTTTTTACATGACAAAAGTTATACATTTTATGGTGGTTGTCTTTCATTCCTGAAGAGGACCAAAATGATGTCACTATGTTAGAGTCAAATCACAATGTGCCCGACTGTGGCTCCTCAGATTAATATGAGCTCATAGACTGGGTACAAACAGTCCATGTGAACGTTTGGGGTGGATTCTCTAAATGGGCACATCTCACATTTCTTTTGAACTATTTCAATTCTGCTTTGCTCATAGAGAATAGCACCTTCTCTGATAAGGGCACACCATGCTGGGCATTCCTGTGCCAGTGTTTCCCATGTCACACAATGAATTCCAAAGTTCTAAGAGAAACCTTGACAGTGTTCTTTTATTGCCTCTTCTGACCACCATGGGAGCACTTGTGCTGTGTGAGTTTTCCATAAAATAGTCTCTTTGGCAAGCATACATTAGGCACTCAAATGTGGCCAGCCCATTAGAGTTGTGCTCTCTGCAGTAGAGTTTGAATGCCTGGCAGCTTCAGTTTGGTAGTTAGTCTAATATTTCTTCTCTCCCTCATTTTCCCTCATTTCCTACATTTTGTAATCATTAACTGAATGGTCCCCATACCTTTTTACATAATGTTTCATCTCTTTACATATTCTTCTTACTTCCCACTCTATCCTTAAACTTGATGCAATAAATCCCTACCTCTCTAGTTTATAGTAGGAAACTGTATTAAAGTATAAATATTATCATTAATGGTTAAATATTTAAATGTTTAAATATACAAATTGTAGTTGTTGTTGATCCTTCATGTTTTGGAAGAGGACCAATGACATCACAGGGTGATGTCTTGACTAACTTATGAATTGGATTTAAGTGAGGCACAGTTACACAATCATCAGTCTCACTTTCTCTTCCAGAGTCATCAATGCCCTGTGGCAGAACAAAGTCAGGACAACTGGTAATGGTCTTGGATACAGTGGATGAATTTGGCATCTTTGATGTCTGACCAAGACCTAAGTGTTCCTTAGCACCTGCTTCACATGGCTGTGCCTGTTGGAACAAAATGTTTTCATCCATCCATTTCATCAGGGGAAGTATTCATATGCTTGGGGTAGACATTCCCCTAACTTACCCATGGGTTTGAGGCCTGTCAGTTACCCTTAACCTTGTTTAACCCATCTGACAGGGGTGAGGAGCCTGTGGCCTTGAGGTCACATGTGGCCTTCTACATCCTTGGGTACAGTCGTTTGACCGAGTCCCAGTTTTATAGTACAAATGCTTTTATTAAATGAATCTGTTCTGTGAAGTTTGGATTCAGTCAAAGGGTCACACTTGAGGACTTAGATGGCCACATGTGGCCTTGAGGTTGCAGGTTCCCCACTCCTAGTTTTAGACACTTACTAGCTGTGGGAACCTGGGTGAGTCTCTTAAACCTCTATTTACTTCATTTTCCTCAACTGTAAAGCAGGCATTACAACAACAACACCTACATCCTGAGATATTCAAATTAATTCTGCTTTGTAATTGATTCTATATTGTATTGATTTCATATTGCAAGTGATTCTGCTTAAGTCCGCCTTCTATGTCCTTTAACTAACTTCAGGAATTCAGTTTTCCTCTCTCAGCTACCTTAAAGGTTAACCTGACTACAAGACATTGTAGTTAAAAGTAAAGAATTATCGTATGATTGGCTCTTGGGTAAATACCAAGATATCTGGTGTTATCTTTAAGTCCTGAAGTTAGCTTTAAGAGATATACTGTTGGGGGAGGAACCAAGATGGTGGAGCAGAAAGATACACATATGCTAGCACCAAACCCACAGCCCATAAAATGCCTGTAAAGAAGAACTCCCAACAAATTCTGGAGCAGGGGAAGCCATACAACAATGGAGTGGAGGAGATTTCTGTTCCAGAGAGCCCTGAAAAACTGATGCAAAAGGTTCATTGTGCACTGGACCCAGAGCAGAGCCCAGCCCTGCCTTGGCTGTGCAGCACCAAGAGGAGCAGATCCAAGCAGGCTTCAGGGACAGAATCTCCAGCAGCCGCACAGGTCCCTCCACCCATGGGCCCCAAAGGTTGGTGAGAGGGGCTTTTCAGTTCGCCGAGAGGGGAGCAGGGTGTCTCCATAACTCAGCCCCCCTCGGGAGGCAGCAGCGGAAGCAGCAGCAGACAGGGGCTCCCAAAGCAGGCAGGAACCCTGATACATTGTTGAAGGTCTCCTCAGAAAGCCCCTGAGGGAACTGAGCCCTGTGTGGCAGACTTGCCCCAACCTGAGCACCTGAACTTAATCTCACACTGAATAGCAGCCCCGTCCCCGCCCAAAGCCCTGAGGCTGGGAAGCAGTATTTGAATCTCAGATACCAAGCACTAGCTGGGTGGATCTGGAGGTGAGGTGGGTGTGGAAAGGAAACTCAGAAGTCAAGTAACTGGCTGGGAAAATGCCCAGAAAAGGGAAAAAAAATAAGACCACAGAAGGTTATTTTCTTGGTGAACAGATATATCCTCCCATCCTTTCAGATGAGGAAGAACAATGCTTACCATCAGGGAAAGACATAAACGTCAAGGCTTCTGTATCCCAAACATCCAAAATAAATATTCAATGGGCTCAGGCCATGGAAGAGCTCAAAAAGGATTTTGAAAATCAAGTTAGAGAGGTGGAAGAAAAACTGGGAAGAGAAATGAGAGAGATGCAAGAAAAGCATGAAAAGCAGGTCAACACCTTTCTAAAGGAGACCCAAAAAAATGCTGAAGAAAATAACACCTTGAAAAATAGGCTAACTCAATTGGCAAAAGAGGTTCAAAGAGTCAATGAGGAGAAGAATGCTTTAAAAAGCAGAATTAGCCAAATGGAAAAGGAGGTTCAAAAGCTCACTGAAGAAAACAGTTCTTTCAAAATTAGAATGGAACAGATGGAGGCCAATGACGTTGTGAGAAACCAAGAAATCACAAAACAAAACCAAAAGAATGAAAAAATGGAAGATAATGTGAAATATCTCATGGGAAAAAAAACTGACCTGGAAAATAGATACAGGAGGGACAATTTAAAAATTATGGGACTACCTGAAAGCTTTGATCAAAAAAAGAGCTTAGACATCATCTTTCATGAAATTATCAAGGAAAACTGCCCTGATATTCTAGAAGCAAGGGGGCAAAATAAATATTGAAAGAATTCACCAATCACCTCCTGAAAGAGAAACTCCTAGGAACATTATGGCCAAATTCCAGAGTTCCCTGGTCAAGGAGAAAATATTGCAAGCAGCTAGAAAGAAACAACTCAAGTATTGTGGAAATACAATCAGGATAACACAAGATCTAGCAGCTTCTACATTAAGGGATCGAAGGGTGTGGAATAGGATATTCCAAAAGCCAAAGGAACTAGGACTAAAACCCAGAATCCCCTACCCAGCAAAACTGAGTATAATACTTTAGGGGAAAAAATGGTCTTTCAATGAAATTGGGGACTTTCGAGCATTCTTGATGAAAAGACCAGAGTTGAAAAGAAAATTTGACTTTCAAACACAAGAATGAAGAGAAGCATGAAAAGGTAAACAGCAAAGAGAAGTCATAAGGGACTTACTAAAGTTGAACTGTTTACATTCCTACATGGAAAGACAGTATTTGTAACTCTTGAAACTTTTTTCAGTATCTGGGTAGTTGGTGGGATTACACACACACACACACACACACGCACGCACACACGCACGCATGCACGCATGCACACAGAGACAGAGAGCACAGAGTGAATTGAATAGGATGGGATCATATCTTAAAAAAATGAAATTAAGTGGTGAAAGAGAAATATATTGGGAGGAGAAAGGGAGAAATGGAATGGGGCAAATTATCTCTCATAAAAGAGGCAAGCAAAAGATTTTTAGTGGAGGGAAAAAGAGGGGATGTGAGAGAAAAACATGAAGTCTACTCTCATCACATTCTACTAAAGGAAGGAATAAAATGCACACTCATTTTGGTATGAAAACCTATCTTACAATATAGGAAAGTGGGGGAGAAGGGGATAAACAGGGTAGGGGGATGATGGAAGGGAGGACGATGGGAGGAGGGAGCAATTTGAAGTCAACACTCTTGGGGAGGGACAGGATCAAAAGAGAGAATAGAAGCAATGGGGGACAGGATAGGATGGAGGGAAATATAATTAGTCTTACACAACATGACTATTATGGAAGTCATTTGCAAAACTACACAGATATGGCCTATATCTAATTGCTTGCCTTCCCAAAGGGAATGGGTGGGGAGGGAGGGATGAAGGAAAGTTGGAACTCAAAGTTTTAGGAACAACTGTGAAGTACTGTTCTTGCCACTAGGAAATAAGAAATACAGGTAATTGGGTATAGAAAGTTATCTGGCCCTACAGGATAAAAGAGAAGATAGGGACAAGGGAAGGGAGGGAAGGTAGAAAAGAGGGTAGATTGGTGACAGGGACAATCAGAATGCTTGGTGTTTTGGGGTGGGGAGAGGGGACAAATGGGGAGAAAATTTGGAACCCCAAATTTTGTGAAAATGAATGTTAAAAGTTAAGTAAATAAATTTTAAAAAAATAAAAAAAGAAAGAAAAAAAAGAGATATATTGTCCCAAAGATATTCATAAAAAGATTACAGCAACTTATCATGAGAATAACGTATGTTCATCCTTCCATCAGACAAATAATGCCATGACTTGCACTTGACTTTGTTTTGAGTGAGGGAGGGCTGTGCTTGTCACCAGCCTCACTTCTCCAGAGCCATCTGAATCCAGTGACCAGATATTAATCAGGATGACTGGAGATGACCTAAGATGAGGCAATTGGGGTTAAGTGACTTGCCCAAGGTCACATAGCTAGTGAGTGTCAAGTGTCTGAGGTAAGATTTGAACTCAGGTCCTCCTGACTCCTGCACTGATGCTCTATCCACTGCACCACCTAGCTGCCTCATAAATAATACACTCAGAATAATACACTTTGATCAAGTAGGATTTATACAAAGAATGCAAGGCTAGTTCAATATTAGGAAAACTATCACCATAATTGATCATATCAGCAACAAAATTAACAGAAACCACATGATTATCTCAATAGATGCAGAAAAAGCTTTTGACAAAACACCCATTCCTATTCCTGGAGAGCATAGGAATAAATGGAGTCTTCCTTAAAATAAGAAGTAGTATCTACCTAAAATCATCAGCAAGCATTATGTGTAATGGGGATAAGCTAGATGCATTTCCATTAAGATTGGAGGTGAAACAAGGATGTCCACTATCATCACTGTTATTCAGTATGGTACTAGAAATGTTAGCTTTAGCAATAAGAGAAGAAAAAGAAATTGAAGGAATTAGAATAGGCAAAGAAGCTAAGTTATCACTCTTCGATATGATGGCATATTTAGAGAATTCTAGAGAATCAAGTAAATTCTACTTGAAAAATAAACAACTTTAGCAAAGTTGTAGGATACAAAATAAATGCACACAAATCACCTGCATGTCTATATATTACTAACAAAGCACAACAGCAAGAAATAGGAGAAGTCTCATTTAAAGCTGCAGCAGACACTGTAAAATATCTGGGAGTCTACCTGCCAAAACAAATCCAGGGACTATATGAACACAATTACAAGACACTTCTCATACAAATAAAGTCAGATCTAAGTAAATGGAAAAACATCAGTTGCTCATGGGTAGGCAGAGCTAATATAATAAAAATGACAATTCTACCTAAATTAATTTACTTATTCAGTGCCATACCAGTCAAACTACCAAAAATTATTTTATAGAGAAAAAATAATATCAAAATTCATCTGGAAGAACAAAAGGCCCAGAATATCAAGGGAATTAATGAAAAGAAATGCTAGGGAAGGTGGTCTAGCCATTTCAGTTCTTAAATCATATATAAAGCAGCCATCATCAAATCACTTGGTACTGGCTAAGAAGGAATAGGTTAGGTACACAAGACACGGTAGTCAATGACTGTAGAAGTCTACTGTTTGATAAACCCAAGGACCCCAGCTTCTGGTATAAGAACAACTCACTGTTTGACAAAACTTCTAGGAAACCTGGGAAATAGTGTGGTGGAAACTGGGCATAGATCAATGCTTGACACTGTATACCAAAATAAAGTCCAAATGGGTACACGGCAACTAGGGTAGCAAAGAATAGTTTATTTATGGAGAATTGAGGAATTTATGACCAAACAAGAGATAGAGAACATTAGGAAATGTAAAATGTCTAACTTTCACTACATTAAATTGAAAAGCTTTTCTACAAAGCCAATGCAACCAAGATGAGGAGGGAAGCAGAAAACTGGGAAAGAATTTTTACAACTAGTGTCTGTGATAAAGGTCTCATTTCTAAAATATATAGAGAACTGAGGCAAATGTACAAAAATACAATCATTCCCCAATTGATAAATGGTCAAAGGATATGAACAGGAAGTTTTCAGAGGAAGAAATTAAAGCTATCTATAGTCATATGACAAAATGCTCTAAATCACTATTGACTAGGGAGATGCAACTCAGAACAACTCTGAGGTACTACATCATACCTATCAGATTGGCTAAATGACAAAACGGGAAAATCATAAATGTTGGAAAAGATATGGGAGAGTTGGAACACTAATTCATTGTTGGTAGAGCTGTGAGCTGATCCAATCATTCTGGAGGGCAATTTGGAACTATGCCCAAAGGGCTATAAAAATGTGCATATCCTTTGATCCAGCAATACCACTTCTAGGGCTGTATTCCAAAGAGATCATGAAAATGGGAAAAGGACCTGCATGCACAAAAATACTTATAGCAGCTCTTTTTGTGGTCTCCAAGAACTGGAAATCAAGGGGATATCCATCAGTTGGGGAATGGCTGAACAAGTTGTGGTATATAAACATAATGGAATACTATTGTGCCACAAGAAATGATGAACAGGAGGACTTCAGAGAGGCCTGGAAGGACTTATATGAACTGATGCTGAGTGAAGTGAGTAGAACCAGGAGAACACTGTACACAGTGACAGCCACAGTGAGTGAAGACTGTTTTTGATAGATTTAGCCCTTCTCAGCAATGCAAGGACTTAAAATATTCCTTAAGGATTCTTGAGGCAAAATGCCATCCACATCCAGAGAAAGAACTGTGGAATCGGAACACAGAATGAAGCAGACTATTTTCTCTTTTGTTATGTTTGGTCTGGTTTTTCTCATGGTTTCTCCCATTCATTATAATTTTTCTTTGTAACACAACTTCTATGCAACATGACTAACATGAAAATGTGTTTAACAAGAATTTATATGTCAACCCCATATAAGATTGTATGACATCTTGGGGAGGGAGGGTGAAGGGAGAGGCAGAAAATTTGGAACTTACGGAAGTGATTGTTGAAAACAAAAAAATTAATACATTTGGGGGAAAACAAAGAAATAGACAAAAGAGAAGTGACATTGTCAGATACTGTCCTGGAAGTTATATATCATACCCCCAGATAAGGGAGCAGAGAGATACACTTTTAGCCTGGTAACCCTTTCTCTGAGCAGAGCAGTGACCTCAGGCCCCAACCTCCTGCTTCTCCTCCAGCCAGGAATAAGTCTCTTTTGGCAATGATTAGGGGGAAGAAGAGGCTAGAGATATCTCCTCTGTCTTCCTTTAAGTCACACAAGGATAGCGGCTTCTTTGCCTTACCATCATGTAGGGTCCTGTCTTCATTTCTCTTTATTCAGCTAGATTTTACTGCTTAGGGAGCTCTGCCATTGCCACCCATGTTGAATAGGATGTGTTGGGGCTCAAACAGGTTCTTTGGGTTTCTGGTGAGGTATTGGTCTTGGAGAGTGAGTAGTCTCTTTTATGTAACCCATATTCTTATTTACCCTAGCATATAGTGAAGGTGTCTGCCAGCCAGAATCATTTTTGAAGAGTTTATTTTAATTTATGTATCTCCAAGTCCAAAATTTTAAATGTTAAGGAGGAGCCTCTTTACAAAGACAATCACAACAGACTGAGGAACATTTGTCAAGGGATTTTCTATGAATACATGCTTTCAAAAATCTTTGGGAGTCTATCCAGAATGATGCTAGAAATTTCATCCTTTATATTTTTTGCAGATATTTATTTAGGTTCAATCAATTCTCTTGCTCAGGGCAAGTAAAACTGCATTATTGAGTTTATCCCTGGATCCCTCAAAACTGTCTTGCTTCTAAAGGTAAAGAATGCCTTTGGGCTAGTCTGCCTTGCAGGTGACACAGTTTTGTTTGAGAATTTTTTTCTTTTTTTTTCATTTTCATCACTAGAGAGAATGAGGTAGAGCAGTTGGTTACAATTTTTGCCAATTTGGAATACAATAGGCAAAAGCTCTTGTTAATTCTTCCCAGAATTGTACTGGATCTGCCCAGCTCTCTGGGAAGAGAGGTTAATGTTTTGAGGTGATTAGCTGGATATGAGGCACATACTAGGATATATCACCTCTTCTTCCCTTCTGTTAGAATCTGGCATAATGGTTGGGGCATTCAGTTTCTCCCCAAGGATTTTAACATCTCATACTTAGGAGTATACTCTGCTGGGAGGGCAGAGCAATTATTTACATGATTAGGAAATCCACCAAAATAGGGACAAATTGAGCAGATATTGAAAGTGTTGGGGAAATAGAGCCAAGATGGTGTAGGAAGGGGAAGCATTTTTGTCTAGATTGCCTAGAATGCCTCCTTCACCACAACCTAAAATATATAGCAGTCCAAATTATGATTGGGAAAGCCCAGAAAGTCATACAGAGTCACTTTCCAGCCCAGAACAGCTTAGGGAGACAGAGAGGTCTGTGGAAACTCTGCATGGTATCTGATCAGGAGTTTGTCCTGTGACAATAGCAAGGAGCATTCCAGTACCCAAGGACAGAGCACCAGGGCAGTGGGCATCTTAACCAAAATATACCAGGAAATCTCTGAACAAGCAATGAGTGGAGGAACGGAGGCTATCTGGCACCTTTGTAGCTAGTCATCCAAATCTCAGTCACAGATCCAGGGCAGAGAGGAATGGTCATGAGTGTGGGCCCTCACTATGTTCTAAGCAAAGGGCATATTTCAGAAATGTCCCTGTGTGGTTCTGAACTCCAGAGCTTAGAGGTGACTCACTTCTAGCCTTTCCCCCAGTACCATAAGCCTGCAGAGAGATAATCAGGGCAGAAGTTCCAGACCAAAGAGAACCAGAAGTTCAGTTATTCTGCACCTGTAGAGTCTCCCACTGGGCTAACAGAGACTGAGTCCAGCAGCTGTCTGCTGAAACTCCTGACCAGAGACAACTCAGAAGACTCAAACCAGGATCAGCAGGGTTCAAACCAGGAGGGCAAGGAGCAGATCTAGTTGCAGATCTCACCAGAGATATGAAAGCAGCAGAAGGCTGGAAGAGGACAAAAGCTCAGTGCAGACATTCTCCTCCATCACTCAGATGCAAGCAGAGGCCAATACTAACAAAGTTTAAAGTCAAGACGTAGGCTGGAAGAATGAGCAAACAAACAATAAAAGAACAGAACTCAATCATAAAGAGCTACTATAGTGACAGAGAAGCTCAAGACACAAGCACAGAAGACAATGACTTGAAAACATCTTTAAATCATCAAAACTACTTGGTACTGGCTAAGAAATAGAGAGGTGGATCAGTGGAATAGGTTGGGTACACAAGACACAGTTGACAATGACTATAGCAATCTACTGTTTGATAAACCCAAAGACCCTAGCTTCTGGGATAAAAACTCTAAGGTATCACATCACGCCTATCAGATTGGCTAACATGACAAAACAGGAAAATAATACATGCTGGAGAAGATGTGGGAAAATTGGAATACTAATTCACTGTTGGTGGAGTTGTGAACTGATCCAACCATTTTGGAGAGCAATTTGGAACGATGCCCAAAGGGCTATAAAACTGTGCATACGCTTTGACCCAGCAGTTTTAGGGATGTATCCCAAAGAAGTCATACAAATGGGAAAAGCACCCACATGAGCAAAAATATTTACAGCAGCTCTTTTGGTGATAGTCAAGAACTGGAAATAGAGGACATGGTCATCAATTGGGGAATGGCTGAACAAGTTGTGGTAGATGAATGTAATGGAATACTATTATGCTATATGAAATGATGGACAGGAGAACTTCAGAAAAGCCTGGAAAGATTTATATGAACTGATGCTGAGTGAAACGAGCAGAACCAGAAGAACAATGAACACAATAACAGCCATCGCTGTGAGATGGCTGATTTGATAGATTTACCTCTTCTCAGCAATGCAAGGATCTCAGACAACTCCAAAAGACTCATGACAGAAAATACTATCCATATCTAGAGAAAGAACTGTAGAGTAGGAATGCAAATTGAAGCATGCTATTTGCCCTCTCTTTTGTTTTGTTTTTTCTTTCTCATGACCCCTCTTTGTTCTAATTCTTCTATATAACATGACTAACATGAAAATATGTTTAATAAGAATGTATATGTAGAGCCTATGTCAGATTGCATGCCATCTTGGGGAGGGTGAAGAAGAGGGAGGCAGAGAAAATTTAAAACTTACGGAAGTGAATGTTGAAAACTAAGCAAAGTCTGAAAGGAAAAAAAAATGTGGATTGGGCATAAGCTGAATATGAATTCCCAGAAGAGTTAAAGAAAGAGTTAAAAAAAAGTGGACATATCCAATCATCAGGGCTATCTTTCCCTTGCCTGAGGCTTTCTTAGAGTGGATTATATAAATGAATTTAAGAACTTATTTCAAATTTTCTTCAGAGTTTTTAAGGGACTTCTTTTTCATGAGGTTTCGTTTTGGCTGTGGGCTCTAGAGTGAAAAAAAAAGTATTTTGCAGCCTCCTTATGCCAAAAAACAAACAAAAAATAAACCAGAACAAAACCAAAAACCACCCACTGTGCTTGATGGCTTTGATTTTGTCTTTTGTTAGGATACCTCTGAGGTAAACAATTTTCTCGAGATTGATAGTACCCACAAGGGGAATTTTCCATTCCATATTATATCCTGAGTATAAAAAACCTCTAAGAACCTTCAGGTTTCTATTTGGTATTCATGAAATGAGTCAGCATATTTTTAGGAAAGGGATGGTTTTGAACAGGTCACCTTCTACTTTCTCTTTTACCTGGTACCTAAATCTTTAGTCCATAATCCCTGGAATTCTTTTTATTCCTAACTAATACCAATTTAAAACACAGGCTGAAACACAGAACTGTCTCTTCTAAATTTAGATTTAGATCCTGTCTGAATTACTAGGACTTCCAAAAGTCCTAAATGTGCTAGGTTCTTCTTGGGTAATCAGGACTTATGCATTTATTTGCCTGTAGGGAATTTAAAAACACACAGAGTTCATCACTTGAGCACTAGTAAATAGCATGCCAACTCTGGTTGCCTAGATCCAGTCCAAGTAGATAGTCTTGTGATTCCTAATTATCACAAAGTTGACTGACCAAGCTGCTGCCAGATATCCATGTGTTCATGGATATGTCTTGGATCTATCAGATGAAAGCACATACATTATAAGGGTTACTCAAAGGTATGACTTCCTATTGTAATGTAGGATATTGAAATTATATGGGCAATTTTATTTCCCTCACTGAGGCCAAAGGCTAAGATCCACAGTACCAAAAGAAGAAAAATCTCTCAGCATACCAAGAAAAAACTCTGACAATACTTTGTTTTCAAAATCCTTAAGGAAAACTAGGAAAGATTACAAGGAAGTATTACAGCTCACCTACCCATCACAAATACTATACAAAGATGTAGAAAATGCACTGTACCAAGTCCCGCATGGGAAACTCAAGGAAAAGAAAAAACCACATAATTCACTTTTCTAGGCCAGGTCATTATACAGAGACAGAGAAGTCTATGGACACTGAAAATGGGGTCTAGTCAGGAGGGTGCTGGAGAGTTTTCTATCAGGATTGAGTGAGGAGTAAAAGATTAAAAGTGCCTAAACCTCTCCTATAAAACAACCACAGAAAATACTGAATAAAATTGAGTTCTAAAACCAAAACAAAATCACAGAAGTAATTTTTTCAAGCTCAGGACAGCTTGGGAAGGCAGAAAGAGAAGTCTGCAGACACTCTGGGGCTAGTGGCACCAGCAGGGGTAATGGTAACACTTAGCAGTGGCAGCAGTGGTAAGGAGTAGCCCAACTCTCAGAGATGAAAAAGGGACTGAATACTTAGTCAGAAAAGATCCCAAAGGACCTCTAATTCTAGCATTAGGTACAGGATCAAGTGCCATTTGGCAATTTGGTCATCCACTACTCAGTTTTGAGTCACAGTCCCAGGGCAGAGAGGTATGGCCACATTCCGATGGGAGCAAGGGCCCTATCTGGGTAAGGCACAGAGTGCAGACCAAGAGGACATGGACCAGATGTTTTCCTATATCATATCACTTTGAATAAAAATCTAAAAGCATTGAAAACCTAAGGACTTCCAGATTGAGCTGTGAAAAGAAGACATAATAGATTCTCAGAGTAGTCATCACCCCAGAAGTGAGCACAGACCAACTCAGAGAGAGAGAGAGAGAAAGACAGACAGACAGATAGACAGACAGACAGACAGAGAGACAGAGAGAGAGTGTTCAAAATTCAGAAATGGGCTAGAAAAATGAGCAAACAACAAAAAGAGAACCTGACAATAAAAAAGACTATGGTGATAGGGAAGCTCAAGGAACAACCTCAGAAGAACATAGTAACTTCAAAACATCTACAACATAAGCCTCAGAGAAAAACGCAGATTGAATAAGCCCAACAAGAATTCCAAGAAGAGCTAAAGAAGGTGATTTAAAAAAGCAAAGAAATTGATTTTAAAAATGAAATGAGTAGTGGAAGAAAAATTGGGAAAACAAATGAAGATGGTGCAAGAAAATTATGAAAAGAAAATTTTTAAATGGGTAAAAAGAGGCACAAAAGATGCTATAGAATATAATGCTTTAAAAATAAAAACTGGACAAATAGTAAAATGGTAAAAAACCTCATTGAAAAAAATAAGCCCTTAAAAGTTAGCATTGGTCAAGTAGAATTTGATGGCTCAAGAAACAATAAGACAAAGTCAAAATATATTTTTTAAAATAAAAAATTAAAATATCGTATTGGAGGAGATAATTTAAGAAATATTAGAATACATGAAAGCCATGATAAAAAGAACCTATACATTATATTTTTTTTAAAAATTATAAAAGAAAATTGCCCAGCTATCTTAGAATAAGAGGGCAAAGTAGAAATCGAAAGAATCCACTGGTCACTTCCTAAAAGAAATCCCTCAGTGAAAACTCCCAGGAATATTATAGACAAATGCCCAAGATCCCAGATGAAGGAGAAAATACTCCAAGCAGTAAGAAGGAAAGAATTCAAGAATTGAGGAGCCACATTCAGGATCACACAAGATTTAGCAACTAGCAGAATAAAAGAGCAGAGGGATTGGAATATGATATTACAAAGGCAAAGGATCTGGGGTTGCAACCAAGAATAACCTTTCTAACAAAGCTAAATATAATCCTTCCAGGGTGGGGGGGAAAGGACACTTAATAAAACTTTCAAGCATTCGTGATAAAAAAAAGACCAGAGCTGAACAGAAAAGTTTATATTCAAACACAAGACTTAAGAAACGTATAAAAATGTAAACATGAATAAGAAATCATTGACCAATCAATAAACATTTATTAAGCACCTTCCATGTGCTAGGCACAGCTTTAAATGCTGGAGATACAAAAAGAGGCAAAAGACAGTCCCTGCCCTCAAGGAGCTAACAATCTAATGGTAGAGACAACATGCAAACAAATACATACAAAGCCGGCTATATATAGGATAAATAAGAAATAATGAGCAAAGGGAAGGCACTGGAATTAAGAGGGGTTGAGGAAGACTTCCTGTAGGAGGCTGAATTTTAAAGTGGAGAAAGGAGAATATTCCAGCCATGGGGAAATGTCCAAAGTTAAGAGATGGCAATGTCTTATTCATGGAATAGCCAGGAGGTCTTTTGTCACCAGAACAAAGAATAGGCTTCTAGGAATAAGGTATAAGAAGAATGAAATTGTAGGAGGGGGCTAAGTTATGAAGGGCTCTGAATGCCAAACACAGCATTCTCTGTTTGATCCTGGAGACAAAAGCGGCTTCCGCTTGAGTTTATTGGATAGGAGAGGGATATGGTTGGACCTGGGCTTACTTCAGTAGCTGAATGGAAGATGGGAGGAAGGCAGACCCCCCCCCCCCACCCCAGCAGGCTATTGCAATAATCCAGATATGAGCGGATATGGCCCTGCATCAGTTGGTGGTAGTATCAGAGGGGAGAAATGCTGCAGAAGTGAAATGGACAGGCCTTCACAACAAATCTGCTGGATATGGGGGATGAGAAAGTGAGGATTTTATGATGATTCCTACATTCAAAGCCTGAGAGACTGGCGATACCCTCTCCAGTAACAGGGAAGATAGGAAGTGGGGAGGCTTTAAGGGGAAAGATAATGAGTTCTGTTTGGACATATTGAGTTTATTTATATTTATATTTGGACATATTGAACCTTCTGGAATCCAGTTTGAGATGTCTGAAAGGCAGTTGGAGATGAAAGTTGCAAGAGCTGGTTAGCAGAATGGTTAGGACAGGATAGGTAGATCTGACAATCATCAGCATAATATGAAATCAATGGGAGCTGATGAGATCACCAAGTGAAGTAGTATAGAGAAGAAGACCTAGGAGAGAATCCTGAGGCACACCTATTTTAGAGAGTGTGATCTAGAGTAAAATCTAGAAATGGAGACTGAGAAGAGTAGCCAAAGAGGTAAAAAAAGAATCAGAAGAGAGAAGAGAGAGACAGAGACTGATATGGGGGAGGGGGGCAGAGACGTCCTAAAAACCAAGTGAGTAGAGAGCATGAAGGAGAGGAGGGTAATCAACAGTGCTAAAGATTGCAGAGAGATCAAGGAGAATGAGGATTGAGAAAAGGCCTTTGTATTTGGCAACCAAGATAACTTGGAAATAAGGTAATAATGTAACTTTGGAAAGAGCAGTTTTGGTGGAATGATAAGGCTAGAAGTCAGATTGTAAGGGGTTAAGAAGAGGGTAAGGGAGAGAAAGTGGAGCCACCTATTGTAGATGGCCTTTTCAAGGAGTTTAGCCACAAACAGCAGAAGAGATATACAGCAATATTTGTTGAGGCTGGAAGATCAAGAGATGGTTTTTGAGGATGAGGGAGACACGGGCATGTTTGGAGGCAGGAGGGAAGGAATCAGGAAGCAGGGAGAGATGGAAGATAAGGGAGAGAGTGAAGACAACAGGGGGTTCAATCTTTTAGAGGAGATGGATGAAAGGGAATGACCTGTGCATGTGGAGAGGTTAGCCTTGGTGAGGTGTAAGGCCACTTGAGCATGGGAGACAGGGATGAAGGAGAAGAAAGAGGCAGAAGGTACCTGAGTGGTGGGAAATGAGGAAGAGGAGAGAAGAGGGAACTCACAGTAAATGGAAACTATTTATGGAAATATCAGGCAAGACAGAATTCTGGGAAGATGGCAGGCACCCATCAAGTGGAAATGTATAGTAGGATAGATTAAAACCAGAATCTGACAATATGTTGCTTACAAGAAACAGATTTTAAAATGAGAGATACATACAGAGTTAAAATAAAGGGCTGGAGTAGAATTTATTATGCTTCAGATGATGTAAAAAAAAAAAGTAGGGGTAGCAATCATGATCTCAGAAAAAATTAAAGCTAAAATAGATTTAATTAAAAGAAATAAATAGGAAAACTACATTATGATAAAAAGTATCATAGCCAATGAAGCAATAGCAATATTAAACCTATATGCACCAAATACTATAGTATCTACATTTTAAAAAGAAAAGTTATATGAATTACAGGTGGAAATAATCAGTAGTACTGTAATAATGGGGGAACCTTAATCTTCCCTTCTGAGAACTAAAACAATCTAGCCAAAAAATTAATAAAAAAGAAGTCAAAGAAGGGAATAGAATTTTAGATAAGCTAGATATGATAGATATCTGGAGAGAAGTGAATAGAGATAAAAAAGAATGTACCTTTTCCTTAACTGTACATGGTACATTTACAAAGACTGACCATATATTAGGGCATAAAAGCATTATAGCTAAAAGCACAAATATTAAATGCATCCTTTTCAGATCACAATGCAACAAATATTACATTGAATAAGGGACCATGGAAACCTAGAATAAAAACTAATTGGAGACTAAACAACCTAATATTAAAGAATGAGTGGGTTAAAGAACAAACCATGGGGAAAAAAATCAATAATTTCATTGAAGAGAATGATAATAATTACACAACTAATCAATAAAATAGACAAAAGAACAGACCAATGAACTGGGTTAAAAAAACTAGAAAAAGAACAAATTAAAAATTCCCAATTAAACAGCAAATTGGAAATGCTAAAAACTAAAGATGAGATCAATAAAACTGAGTGTAAGAAAACCATTGAATTAATAAATAAAATTAGAAGTTGGTTTTATGAAAAAAATAGATAAAGCATTGGCTAGTGATTAAAAAAGAAAGAAGGAAAACATAATAACTAGTTTTAAAAATGAAAAAGGTGAACACACAACTAACAAATGAAATCAGTTATAAGAAGTAATTTCGCCCAATTATATGCCAATAAATTTAACAATTTAAGTGAAATGGAAGGTTATTTACAAAAATATAAACTGCTTAGATTAGCAGAACAGGAAACAATATCTAAATAGACCTATTTTAGATAAAGAAATCGAGCAGGTCATAAACAAGCATCCTAAGAAAAAAGCACCAGGACCAGATGGATTTACAAGTGAATCATACAAAATATTTAAAGAACAAATAATTCCAATATTAAATAAATTATTTGGAATAACATTAGTGAATATGGATGCAGAATTCCTAAATAAGATTCTAGTGAGGAGATTACAACAATGTATTATAAAGATTTTGCCCTGTGATCAAGTAAGATTTACACCAGAACTACAGGGATGTTTTAACATAAGAAAAACTATTAATGTAATTGATTGTATCAATAATAAAAGTAACAAATATCATATGATTACAGATCCAGAAAAAGCTTTTGATAAAGCAAAATGCTCATTTCTATTAAAAAAGAATTGAAAGAATAGGTATAAATGAATGTCTCCTTAAAGTGATAAGAAATATCACTTTAATGCTAAAACTAAATGCTTTAATGCTAAAACCATTAGCAAGAGTTATTTGTAATGGGGATAAGGTAGAAGCTTTCCCAGTAAGATCAGGTGTGAAACAAGGATGCTCACTTTCACCAATATTATTCAATGCTGTGTTGGAAATCCCAGCAATAACAATGAGAAGAAAAAGAAAGAAGGAATCAGAATGGGCAATGAGGTAATAAAACTATCTCTCTCTTTTTTTTGCAGATGATATGATGATATACTTAGAAAATCCTAAAGATTCAACTAAAAAGTTAACTGAAATAATTAATAAATTCAGCAAAATAGCAGGATATAAAGTAAAGGCACATGAATCAGCAGCATTCCTATATATTACCAGCAAAACCCTGCAAAAGGAGATAGCAAGAGATACCCCATTTAAAATAACTCTAGACAGTATAAAATGCCTGGGAGAACATTTTCCAAAACCAACTCAGGAATTATATGAACAAATTTATATTAAAAAAAAAAACCCACCCAACTTTGTATAAAATCAGATTTAAATAACTGAGGAAATATTAATTGTTCATGGGTAGGGAAGGCCAATATAATAAAAATGACAATTTTCCTTAAATTAATCTATGTATTCAATGCCATCTCAATAAAATTACCAAAGATTATTTTAATAAGTTAGAAAAAATAATAAAATTCATTTGGAAGAACAAAAGATTGAGAATATCAAAGGAACTAATAAAAAATGTAAAAGAAAGAGGTTTAGCAGCACCAGATCTTAATCTATATTATAAGGCAATAATTATCAAAACTCTCTGGTACTAGCTAAGAAATTGAAATGTATGTCAATGGTACAGAGTAGACATACAATTTACAGCAGGAAATGACTACAGTAACTTTGTATCTGACGAGTGTAAAGACTTAAGTTTTGGGGATAAGAATTCATTATTTGGTAAAAACTTTTGGGAAAGCTGGAAAGAAGTTTGGCAGAAATTGTATATAGATCAATATCTTATGCCATTTACCAAGATAAGGTCAAAGTGGATGCATGACCTAGATAAAAAGGGAGACTTTACAAGAAAATCTGAAGAACATTGAATATATTATCAGACTTAGAATAAGTGAACAATTTATGAACAAAAAAGAGATAGAAAGCATTGGGAGATGTAAAATGGATAATTTTGATTACATTAAATTAAAAATGTTTTATATAAATAAAACCAATGTAGCTAAAATCAGAAGGAAAGCAGAAAATTGATTAAAAAAATTATGAACAGTTTCTCAGATAAAGGTCTTATATCTCAAATATATAAAAAAGATTTGTCAGATCTACAAGAATACAAGTCAATCCCCATCTGACAAATGGTCAAATGAAAAGACAGTTTTCCAATGAAGAAATCAAAACAATTTATAGTCATATGAAAAAAATCTCCAAATCATTATTGATTAGAGAAATGCAAGTTAAAAGAACCTTGAGATATCATTTTACAGCTACCAGACAGACCAAAATGATAGGAAAGGGAAGCAACAAATGTTGCAGGGGATGTGGAAAAATTGGGACACATTCACTGTTGTTGGAACTGTGCACTAATTCAAACATTTGGACAGCAATCTGGAATTACATCAAAAGAGTTATAAAACTGTCTCTACAAAAGGGCAGAAGGACCCAGGTCAAAGGACCCAGCAATACCACTATTGGGTCTGTTTCCCAAGATTATTAGAGAAAAAAGGAAAAGAACCTACATGTTCTAAAATATTAATACCAGCCCTCTTTGTGGTAGCAAAGAACTAGACATTTCAGGGATGTCCATCAATAAAGGAATGGCTAAACACAATGTAGTGTATGATTGTGATGGACTACTACTGTGCTGTAAGAAATGATGAGCTCGATGGAAAGATTTTCATGAAATAAAGAAGAATGAAACAAGCAAAACCAAGAGAGTGTTGTACACAGTAACAACTATATTATTTTAAGAACAGTTTAGAGCAACCAAGTCATTCTGACTATTATAAATATCCAAATTAACAACAAAGGACCTGTGAAGGAAGATGCTATCTGCATCCAGATTCAGAACTAATAAATTAAGTATGTATAGTATGGTGTGTGTGTGTGTATGTGTGTGTGTAAATACACACATATACATATACAAAAAATATACACACATATGTACACACACATATTTGTATCTAATGATAGCCATCTCTAAGGTGGGGGAGGGGGAAAAGAAAGTTATATGATATATTGAAAAGGAAAAGCAAGTTCTACATAACAAATTTGTAGTTACATGTACAATTCTTTTTTCTGTTCTATTTTGTTATGGAAATGCTTGTTTTATTTCTTAAGTTCATAAAAAAAAGAAAAATATGAGGCACAGTTCTCAGCTGAGAGAAGACATTAAGGGAGGTTTGAGGAGGCATGAGAAGGTTTGCAAGAACTATTGAAAAGAGTGGGAGAGAGAATTAATAAGGAGGGTAAACTATGATTGCCTAGCAGTAGTGAGGGCCCTGGCGAGGCTACATAATATCAATTTGTGGTGGACCCACTAAGAACAGTTGCAGAATTTTCTCCATCTTCACTCAGCAGCACATGTATAGGGTGTGATGGCAGTGAATGGTGGGAGTGATCCAAGGCTGAGGCTTGGCTGGGCATAAATGGCAGTGTGATAAGGGATTAGAGAGAGGAAGACAGTGTAGAGATGAATTGTTTCACCAAGGCGTCAAGATGGGGAGAAGAAGGGAGAACATTTAATGCAGGGGAGATGGCCTGGGAGAGAAATGAGGGGTTCAGGGATTGAAGGTCACAGGGAGGATGAAGATCAGGGTTATGTAAGGGAAGAGAGAGGGAGAGCTGGAAAGTCAAAAGATTATGGTCAGATAAGGGAATTTCAAAATTCTTGAACATGACGGTAGTACATCCGTGGGTGATGGCAAGATCGAGTATGACCATATTTGTGTTTTGCTGAAGTGGGGTAGAGGAAGAGGTCATGGGAGGTAAGTGGGTTGAGCAACTGAGAGGTAAAGGTCATTTTAGGGACAATCAATGTGTATGTCAAAGTCCCCTAGTATGAGGGTAGGAGTTGGGGAGGAGAAAAAAAGTTATCAGCCAAGTATCAAACCCATTGAGGATGAAAGGGAAGTGACTTTGGAGTCTGTACACCTCAAATGGAATAGAATAGGATGGAGTAAAGTATACAGTCATCATAACTGTGAATATAAATGAGATGAACTCATCTAAAAAATGAAAGAGGATAACAGAATGGATTAGAAACCAGAGTTCAGGGATTTAGCATAATTGACCATATCAATAACAATACCAACAAAAAACATGATTATGTCAATAGATGCAAAAAAAGCATTTATCAAAATACAATACCTATTCCTATTAAAAACATGAGAAAGCATAGGAATCAATGAAACTTTTCTTAAAATGATAAGTAAGTATCTATCTAAAATCAAGAGCAAACATATCTGTAAGGTCAGGAGAATATTATGTATGTATGTATGTATGTATGTATGTATGTATGTATGTATGTATGTGTGTGTGTGTGTGTGTAGCTTGTTTGTTTCTCCTAATCAATTATGATCTCCTTAAGGACTATATTCTGTCTCTTTTTGTATCCCTAGCACTTAGCCCAGTGCCTGGCACATAGTAGCAGTTTAAGGAGCTTAATAAGTGTGCATTAATTGACTGTCAGACAACTGAAAAACTTGTGCACAAACAAAATAATCACACCTAAAATGAGAAGGGAAGGGGTTAAATGGGGGGAAATCTTTGTATCAAATTATCTGATAAGGTTAAGATATATAAATAAACAATTTATATACGTGTGCATGTGTGTGTGTATGTGTAAAGTGAATACCCCTTCCCCTATAGATAAATTATCAAAGGATATAAACAAATAGTTCTCAAAAGAACTTCAAAGTATTCACAAACACATGATAAAATGATCCAAATTACTAATAGTAGGAGAAATGAAAATCAAAACAACCCTGAAGTTGATATATTCTAATGAAATGAGGAAGAAAGGATTCTGGAAAGATGGAGTAGGTCCGAAAATTTTTGGCTCTCCAAATTCCCTTCACAGAGAAAGCAGAACATTGCTTCAGAGGGAATGTAGAGAAGCAGAAATAAATGAAAGTCGGAGTAAAGCAGCTGCCATAGGACAACTTTACAACACCTCAGGAAAGACCTGACCCCGCAGGGGCAAAGTTTCAGCCTGCTGAATCAACAAACAAGCTCTGGGGGCAGCTGGGATTGGGAGGCAGCCTCAGCCTTAGAAACTTTCATCTCATTGACAGTGCGGAAGTCTGACAGCAGAGTAGAAGATTGAAGGATCTTCTACCATTAAGGGATGCCAAACACAGCTGTGCTGACCTCATGTGGTCTAGGGCTGCTGCTGAGGGGAGAAGGAGCTAGCACACACCTGGTGAGCCACCCAAGAGACAACAGGGAGCAAGAGCATTTGCAGCAAAGTATGGCTGGGGGTTCTAGTCCTGGCTTAGGAGTATAGAATACAGACCAAGGTTCAGCCTCAGGAGAGACCTCAGAAAATAACAGTAAGAAGGACCTGAGGCTTGGGGTGCTATTTCCTCAGGACTAGAATTTAATCACACTAATAACTGCGAAAAACAACAAAAAATCAATAACAATGAATAAGCAAAGGAGAAAAACCCAATCATTGATAGTTACTATGGGGATAGAGAAGATCTGGGTTCATATTCAGAGGAAGATAGTGGAACATAAAAAAAAACCACTCCCTTTTCAATGAGAAATGTCAAATTTCCAAGACAAAAACATTTCTTGGAAGAACTTCAAAAGGACTTTAAAAGTCAAATAAACGAGATCGAGGAAAAATCAGGAAAATAAGAGCAATCTAAAAAAAAAAAATCAAGAAAATTACAAAAAGAAAGTCAATCAACTGGAAACAGAGAATCAAAAACTTAAGGAAGAACATAATTCCTTGAAAACTAAAATTTGGCAAAGGAAGCTAATGATCTAAGACACCAAGAAATAATAAAGCAAAATCAAAAGGATTAAAAAATTGAAGAGAATGTGAAACATCTCATCAGGAAAAAACAACTGATCTGAGGACAGATTGAGGAGAAATAATGTAGGAATAGTCAGACTCCCTGAAAATTGTGATTAAAAAAAGAATCTTGATACAATATTATAAGAAACTATCAAGGAAAACTGCCCTGAAGTTCTAGAACAAGAAGATAAGACAGAAATACAAAAAAAAAAAAATACACCAATCACCATTTGAAAGAGATCCCACAAGAAAAACTTGTAGGAATATATAGCCAAGTTTCAAAGGTCCTAGGTTAAGGAGAAAACATTAGAAGCAACAGGAAACAAAACAATTTAAGTATCACAGAGCTATAATAAGGATTATAGAAGACCTAGCAGCTACTAGGCTGAAGGACTTTATGTCTTGGAATACTACTATATTTAGCAGAGCAAAAGAGCTGGGGTTATGACCAAGGGTAATTTACCTAGCAAACTTAAGTATAATCCTGAATGAAAAAAAATGGATACTTAATGAACTGAAAGACTTTCAGGTGTTTGTGACAAAAACAGCAGAACTTAAGGGGCAATTTGACATAAAACATCTGGGAGAAATATAAAGTAAGCATTAAGGACCAATCATAAGTGACTCAATAAGGTCAAATTATTTACTTCTTATATATGAAAATATTGGTTCTATTATGACTTATCATTATTTAGGTAGTTTGAAAGAAAGGCTTGGACTGAGCTGAATATGATGGTGTAAGTCTAAAAAATATGTATGGAGAGATAAAAAGGAGCAATTATCTCACACAAATGAGGCCAAAAAAAGGGAAAAATTGATACAAAAGAAGCTAGTAGGAGGGAGGGCAAGTAGTGCTGAAATCTTACTCTCACTGGAAATAGGACAAAGAAGGAACAACACGTACATCTCATAAGGTATAAAAGTCTTCTAAATTCAGAAAGAATTTAGAAAAGGGGTAAGGAAGGAGGAGAGGATGAAAGGAACCCTTGGAGGGGTGGGTAAGTTAAAGAAGAGGAGGGCAAGGTAGTGGGTAAAAGGAAATTAGAGCAGTGAGGAGGGATAGGGTAAAAAGGGTGAGAAGGATAGTGAGGAAAAATAGGAATGAGGAAACTATACAACAAGTAACAATAGTTTAGAAAGTAAATGGAATGAATTTACCCATAAAATGGAAACTGATAGAAGATTAAAATTTTGAATTCAACAATATGTTGCTTTCAGAAAATGCTATAAAAATGGGAGACACACACAAACATAAAATAAAGGTCAGGAGTAAAATTTATTATGTAAAAAAAGCAAGGATAATAATAATGATCTTAGACAAAGGTAAAGCTAAAATAGGTTTAATCAAAAGAGAAAAATAGAAAAACTACACTGTCAGCCATATTTTCAAAATTTTTAAGACCATTAAAAATAACTAGACAGTATAAAATACCTGAGAATATCCTGTCAAAACACACATAAGAACTATATAAACATAAACATAAAACACCTTTTATACAAATAAAGTCAGATCTAAATAATTGAAGTAATATTTATTGTTCATAGGTAAAGCCAATATAATAAAAAATGACAGTTTTACCTAACTAATCTATTTATGTAATGCCATCCCAATTAAATTAATAAAAATTATTTTACTGAGTTAGAAAAATAATAACAAAGTTCATTTGGAAGACTAAAAGGTCAGGAACTTCAAAGAAACCAGGGGGGAAAAGATGTAAAGAAAACAGATCCGGTAGTTATCAGACCTTAAACTGTATTATAAGGTGAGAAAATCTTGACGTGTAAAATGGATAACTGTCATTATTTTAAATTACAATTTTCCTGTATAAATAAATTCTATACAGCCAAGAATAGAAGGAATGCAAAAAATTATGGGAAAAAAAACTTTCATTGATAATCTCTAACACAGAATGTCATTGTTTTGGAATATTGCTGTGGTGTAGGAGAGGATGAGATTTAGATTTCAGATTTAGAAAAACATGGAAAAACTTGGACCTATGAAGGAAGATGATAACCCCTTTCAGAGAAAGAGATGACAAGTGGAAATATGCATAGTATGGTCTTACACATATGTGTGTGAGTGTATATATGTATATAGGTATATGCTTATAGGTATCTATATATCTGAATATGTGTGTGTATATACATACTGTATTTCACTGCAAAATCATCAGATCCTTTATTTCAGTCCAAGCAGTGTATTCACCAGTGGCATACGGATGTCCATTTGTCTCTTGCACATTGCAAGCTACAAGCCTAGAATTCTCAGTGCGTGCACATTGTTTAGTATTCAATTTTAACATATATTCATGAGTATTCCATGCATCCTAATCTTGCACTAAAAACCGTTTAGTAATGAATAATTTTAAAGTAATACCTGCACTTTTTTTTGAAAGATCCACATAATGATCACACCCCACTTTTTTGCAAAAATATTTGGCATAAAATTTGTGATGATTATGTGGCAAGATACAATATTTAGTATAAAATGCACAGCAGAAAAAAAGGGATAACCTACAAGAAAGCAAAGAAAAACTGGACAACTTTGAAAACTATGTGTAGTATTATATAGATTTTCTTGAAATGGAAATTTATTGTTTTACAATGAATCCTCTCTTATGTTCTGCTGTGTACATGGCAATGTTTTTTTTGTTCTTTTTTTATTTTGTATTTAAGTTTAGAATAAATTTTAAAACTTACAAAAAACAAAACAAAATAAAACAAGGAGAAGTCTGACCTGGATTTTTTTCTTGGTAAGGGGCAGGAGTCCAAAGAAAACAAGCAGCCTTTTTTCTACTCAGATCCACTCCTTAGACCCCCATTGCTTTGCCTCTAGGCTACTTGACCTCTCAGAGGAAGAGGAACATTTTTGGCTGGAGGCATTCTTGCCAAGATGAGACATAGCGCCCTGGTATTGGAGGACTCTCTTGATCTTCCTACACAGAGAATTATTACACAAAATAATTTTTTTTGGTGTCATTTGGAGTCTTTGGAGTCATGTTTGCCATTGGGCCTTAACATATACATGGAGACATTTATTTAAGGACAATTCTTAAGGATACAATTTTTCTCTAAGAAGTCAAATCTAGATTTCTCTCACCACTCACCCTGTCATCAGCAAATAATGGAGAGGGGTTCTTATATTTCATATATAAATAAATATAGATACATATCAGTAAACTATGTGACTATGAAGAGATCTAGTCTGTGATAGAAAATCACCTACAAAAACTTTCCTAGATTTGCATCAAAGATACTATTAATACATAGACTTGAGGGGGTATGACCCCAAGCTGAGACCTTTGTCTTTTGGCCCAGGGCAGTTTTGGTTCCATTTGTCTGAAGGGCCCCAGAAAGCCTTGCCTTGACTGCTCTTTGGATTCCCCTTATTTGATTCAAGAGATGGCATTCTCTTGAGGTCGATATTTTCTAGCCCTGGATACTCCACACCCTTCATCCTATCAAAATCCTATTTTCTAGGCTACCAGCCACTCCCATCAAGATCCTCTCTAGATTTGATTTACATTCTAGGCTGACCTCCCCTATCAAGATCATCCCTGGAGCCCCAGACTACTTGGTGACACTTGGATTCTTCCCTCAGACTTTTTCTGTATTTGAATTCCATCTCAGATTCTGTCTAGCTGAGATTTTATCTGGCCTGCCTGTAAATACAAGCATCAAAAATGGGGAAGCTCCTTAAGAGTCAACCCAACATGGCAAATCTTTAATAAACTTTGTTTTTCTTTGGTTTAAAGAAGGTTTGGGTTGAATTCATTCCAGCAGGACCCCATATGTCAGTATTGTGGGGTCCCCAGCATCCCAAACCTCAACACACTGATCAGTCTCAGAAAAGTTTTTAGAGAGGTATGGAAGAAAAAGAAATCTGTTAATGGCTGCTGATACATTTCCAGTCAGCCTTTAAAAAATCTGTCATGAGTTCCTTCCCTTTTTGAGGAATCTTGAAAATTCTTCCCCAAGAAGCTTCAAACAAAATTGCGCCCTTCCTCATGTCACTCTGCAGCCCACATTTCTTCTAAATGAATTTGGTCAGGATCAACCTGTTTTTTCAGCTTTATCTTCATAAATGCCTCATTAGATAGCTAGAGAAAGGTCAAGCACTCACTGTAATTTCATGTCTTTGCCTCATGTACTATTTATTTTCTTCCTTCAGATTTTATCATGGTCTGGAAGACTTAACCTTTTCAGCTCCAGATCTCCTACCTTAGGGCTTTTTATCCCCTTCTTCTAAAGTCCTGATTTTTAAATCAGTCTCTTGAAGGACTTTGCTGATAATAGGGTCTGACTTTCTTGTTCAAGACCTCATCCTGGTTCAGGCTTGGGTGGCGCACAAATTCTTCGAATATTTTGCCCAAGGCTGGAGTTGGTTTGGGTACAGAGAAAAGTCTCTCGATCCAAGGTTGACATGATGTTACTCTCAGCCCCTCATTGAATACCTACTCTTCAAAGGGGATATAAATTATGAGCCCACCCATAATGGTCTTTGGTCTAAAAGAGGTGGCCAAATGACTATCCTTTTATTAGTAATGTGCTGGCCTTATTAATAAAATGATTATATACCCAGAAATTATGTCTTTCAAACCTTTTTAATCATCACATAGGTCAATGGAAAGGTGGCTCCCAGGTTTCAGATTACTAGCTAAATAAATTGGTTTCATTATGTGCCCAAAGCATCATCTGTTTTGGCCTTTTATATCATCTTGATTTGAAGGGCTCATGACTGGCTTAACAAATACATCAAATGCACAAACTCAGTTTCTATGGCTACAGAGTAGATTTAGAGACATTTTATGAAGAACTTAAAAAGATTCTGAAAACTGTCACCAGTTACCTGGATACTCAGTTGTCTCAATGTGATGATGAGCACCAGGGAAGTCTGTGAAAATGCTGTGGTGGAAATTAAATTTTAAGCTGACCTTCATGGGTTATCACTCACTATCTTCAGTGGGTTCCTGAGGATAGGGTCAGTGAGTACACAGGAGTCTGAAAATAAAGCAAAAAGGGTCTTTTATTCAGCTAGCTGGCTAGACACTCATGAGAACATCTATAAGGAATATAGGGCAGACACTTTTTTTTTAACTAGACATCACTTTTAGACAGCATTCTGCAGCATTAGCAAGAACAGTTTAAACCAATCACAGTAAAGGTCAACCTTAACATCAGTTGAATTCCAAGGAGTGGGCAAAGCTTTTCTCACAGAAATGTTTTCAGAACAAGATAACCTGTCCCTAAATGTGTGCATTTTTTAACTTGTGGAACGTAGACTAAAAAGTGCCATCTCTACAGCTGCAGTCTACAGTTTTGTATTTTTCCACAATGCTTTTGGAAACCATTCTTGTAAATCAATAAATGAAAGAAACCAAAAGCTGATACACTTCTTGAAAGCCTATGACAAGGGATCCATTGTCATGGATCCATTCTTCGAGAAAGGTATCAAAAGGCACTCAATGTGGTAGGCACTGATTCACATCATGACAAAGTAGATATATTATAGATTCAAAGGGGCAACAACTTTTCATAACCAGGAGAGCATGGATTAAGAGCTGGATGTGACCTTAGAAATTATTGAGGCCAACTTCCAAGGTTCCAAGCCAGGGTTTCTGACTCTGTTCAGTGTTCTTGGCAGGACAGCTACATAAGGCTAAAACAGGTGTCTGGGTATAATCAGACTGTCAATCAGAGAAAAGGTCAACTTCACAATAACAATAAGAAGGTGCTGGAGGCAAATTCAGCGCTCCAACTTGACATATTAAAACGATCTATTGGCTAAGAAAATTGGGAAATAAAAAGAGAGAGCATTAATCAATCTATCAACATAAAAGGCAGCTAGGGGGTGCCATAGTACACAAAGCAATGGACCTGGAGTCAGGAACACCTGAGTTCAAATAAGGCCTCAGATACTCACTATCTGTGTAACCCTGAATAAGTCACTTCATTTCTGTTTGCCTTAGATTCCTCATTTGTAAAATGGGAATGATAATAGCACTTTCTTCACAGAGTTGTTGTGAGGATGAAATGAAATAATATTTGTAAAGTGCTTAGCATAGGGCCTGGCACACAGTTGTTGTTGTCCATTTTTGAAGAGTACTGATGACATCACAGGGTGATATCTGGACTCACCGATGAATTAGATTTAAGTGAGGCAGAGTTACACAAAGTCATCATCAGCCTCACTCTCTTTTCCAGAGTCATCAAAGTCCAGTGGTAGGACAAAAGTTAGGACAACTGGTGATGAACTGGGATACAGTGGGTAACCTTAGCATCTTTGATGTTTGACCAACCTCTAAACGCTCCACAGTGCCTGCTTCAGCCACCTTCATGACCACTGGAACAAAATGATCTCATTCGCCCATTCCGCTGGGGGGAGTCTTTACATACTAGGCATAGGCACCCCCCTAACTTGCCAGTGGGTTTGTCAGTTACCCTCAGCATGTTTTAGCCCATCTACCAAGACAGTTTTACTGGGGTGTGGCCACTGTGCATGCCACAGATTCTTGGGGCCATGGTGAGAGTTGGTCACACTATAGGTGCTATATAGATGCTTACTCCTTTCCTCTTTCCCTTCTCATCTATGAACATGAAGTCATGCAACTCTGTTGTCAGGAAGTTAGTAATAGTAGATTCAAAATCGCTATCATTTTAATATGGTGAGGTCATAGATTGAGAGCTGTCAAGGATAACTTAGAAATATAGCACCCTCATTTTACAGATGCAGAAACAGCAGCCCAGAGACGACAACCAAGTTCATCCTGGGTGTTACACTAGGTGAATTCCAAGTTCCCCTTTCAGTTCTGTCTGTTTTTTGTTCTAAGGATCCTTTTAGCTCTTATAATTCTGTGAACGTATTCTCCACCCCACCTCTACCATCTAGGAAGTCATCTGTAGCTAACAAAGTGTCTTGTCAGTTGGACCATGTCAATTTGACTGTGCCCTTTCTTGTCTGCATGGGGCTTTCCTTCCTTGATGGCCTGGAGCACTTTATTCTTATTCTCACCAATCAGGGTTTCAAGCTTTGGTGTAGAGCTAACAATAACAACAATAGTAGCCAACATTTATTTGGTGTTTTAAAGTTTGTCAAAAAAAAAAAAAAGTACATATATTTCCTCATTTGTTCCTTACAATAACTGTGCTTCTATTATCTCCATCTTACAGAATCTTAAACAGATGATGTGGAGAAAGGCTAAGGGACGTACATCACCTCCTTCCCTTATGTGTTTTGTGCTCCCCTGATTGCAGGTCTCCCATTAACAACTGCCTCTTGGACATCTCAAACTGGATGCTCATGACGCATTTTAAACACAATATGTCCAAAAATAGGACTCATTTTCTTTTCCCCTAAACCCTTCCCTTTTCTCAACTCTCTTTCTAAATCTCCAAAATCCTTTACTCAGAGTCACAACTTTCCTGTGCTTGCTCAAATCCTACATTTCAACCATATCTCAGACTATATCATTCTACTGAATATTTCCTTTATAATTTTAGCACATATGGAAGACAGTGGAGTAGGTCAGAAAATTCCAAGCTCTCAAGAGCTTGGAAAAAGATTTTTTCCCCCACAAAAGAGATAAAATAGCACCTTAGGGCAAACAAAGTGCAGGCAAAAATAAATAAGAATAGGGGCACAACAGGGGTTCTGCCGAGACAATCCAAGATCTGAAGGAAAATACCAGGTCTAGGCTTGGTTCCAGCGAAAAACTAACTTCTCCAGGCTAGGTCCGCTTAAACAACAAGCAGCCAAGCCCTGGGGTTAGCTGGGTTAACTGCTGATGCCCCAGCCATAGGAACTTTCACCCCTGGGACAGTGAGGAGAGTTGGGCATCTGAGCTGGCTAATCGAGGGAACCCCTACTGACAAGGAATGCCAGATCGGTGAGAGCAGAAGCAGTGTGGTGGGATGCCGCTGGTCTGTGGGCACTTACAGCAGGCTGGAGGTTTGCCTTTGGATCCAGGCTAGAGGGGATAACTGAAGATCTGGGGCAATCCTATATCTCAGATCCTATATCTCAGGACTAGAGGTAATTACAAAAACTAAGCTATTACTACAAAAAAAAAAAATGCACAGGCAAAGGAGAAAGAATCCAGCCATAGAAAGTTATGGCAAGAAGAGAGAAGACTGGAGTTCATTTTCAGAGGAGGATATTGAAGCAAAGAAACCCTCTTCTGTTCCAAAGAGTAACATCAAATGCTCATCTTCCCAAAAACAATTTATAGAAGAACTTAAAAGAGACTTTAAAAATCAAATAAGAGATTGAGGAAAAACTTTTTAGAAAATCCAAGAAACAAAAGAAGATTATGAAAAGAAAGTCAAACGATTAGAAAAGAAGATCCAGAATCTTAAGGAAGAAAATGACACCTTGAAAATTAGAATTGGGCAAGGGGAATTCAGTGAAGTTATAAGAGATTAAGAAATAATAAAACAAAATATAAATAAAAAATATTGAAGAGAGAGTGAAACATCTTATAAGAAAAACAACTGATTTGGAGAAGAAATCAAGAAGAGAAAGCATAAGAATAATTGGACTACCTGAGAGTTCTGATGAAAAAAAAATATTGATACAATAATACAATAAATAATCAAAGAAAAGTGTCCTGAAGCATTAGAACGGGGAAAAATAGAAATAGAAAAAAATCCATCTATCACTTGTTGAAAGAGATGCTACAAGGAAAACTCATCAGAACATTAGAGTCAAATTCTGAAACCCCAAGCTCAAGGATGAAATATTAAGAGCAACAAGAAAAAAAATCAATTTAAATATGGTGGTGCCGGAATTAGAATCACAGAAGACCTAGCAGTGGTGGCACTAATGCACTGCAGGTCTTAGAAAACTGTATATTGAAGAGCAAAAGAACTGGGGTTCTGGCTGAAAATATCATACCCAATAAAGTTAAGCATAATCCTGAATAAAAAAAAAATAGACATTTGATCAACTGTCAGACTTCTAGGATTTTGTTTGAAAAACAAACCAGCAAACATGAACTTAATAGAAAATTTGACATACAAAAGGCAAGACAAACTTAAGGTATATATGAAAAAATGATTACAAGGGATTCAATAAGAACAAACCACTTACCTTTTATGTATGTAAAATGTAAAACATATGTCTAAGATTGTCATTAGCAATTGGGTAGTTTGTAAGAAAAACCGGTTTCAGAAAAACCTAGAATACTGAATGATGAACTCATACTGAGTGAAGTGACCAGAACAAGAACATTGTAGACAGTAATAGCCACATTGTGTGATGACAAACTTTGATAGGCTTAGCTCTTCTCAGCTATGCAAAACTCCAAAAGGCTCATGATGGAAAATGCTATCCACATCCAGAGAAAGAAATTTGGAATCTGAATGCAGATGGAAACATACTATCTGCTCTCCTTTTGTTTTGCTTTGTTTCTTCTTTCTCGTGCATGCTCCCATTAATTCTAATTCTTCTTTATAATGTAACTAATGTGAAAATATGTTTAATATGAACGTACATATAGAACCTATATCAGATTACACATCATCTTGGGGAAAGGGAAGGGGAGGAAGAGACAATTTCAAACTAAAAATCTTATGGAAGTGAATGCTGACAACTAAAAATAAATAAATTCATTTATAAAAAAAGAAAAAGTGGCGTTGATTTAAGTATATTACTTTAAAAAAAGTAATTATCTTATACCAATGAAGTACAAGAGGAGGAACTGACACAGAGGTATTAGATGGAGGGGGATGGTAGTTTGGTAACCTACTTTCATTGGGAATGAGTTCAAGAGGGAACTATTCATACATACATGCATACATACATACATATATAATAGAGAGTGTGTGCATATATATAGAAAGTATATATGTACATATATAGCATATATATGTATATATGAGTATATATATATATATATGAGTATAAAAGTCTTCTAATTTCAGAAGAAATCAAATGATAAAGAGATAGGGAGGGGGGAGAGGATAAGGGAGAGGGGAAGGTGAGGGAAAAGAAGAAGGGGACTGAGATGAGGGAGGGACCTTTAGAGGGGAGGGAAAGGGAATGATTATAGGGAATAGGTTATAGGTATTTAGATTTACGGGAATGGGAGGATAGTGGATGGATCCTGCGGGGGTGGGGGGGTGGGGTTTGGCTAAGTAATAGGAGGACAAGGTAGTGGGCAGAAGTAAACTAGACAAATCAGAAGGGATAGGAAATAGAGATAAGCACAAACATAAAAGCAAATATCAAGTGTAAAATTTCTCAGGGAAGGTATATGTCTATATATGTCTATATGTCTATATGTCTATATTTATGCATGTGAATATATGTATTTGTGTATATCTCTATATAAATATGTCTGTACTTAATTGTAGTGGGGGGAGGGAGAAAAAAGAACTAAGTAAAAAAGTACATAGCAGAAAACAAAAGAAAATTTACAAGGAAGCTTGAAATGATAATTTATTGCTATATATTTTGAATCCTCTTATGTTCTGCTGTGCACATGACAATGCTTTTTCATGCTGACTTTGTATTTAATTTTCAGTATTTAAGTTTATGATGTTTCTTTTTTTTCTCTATTCTGTATTTGAGTTCTCATTCTTGAGTCCAAAATGAAAACAAGACAAAAAAAGTAAAGAGCCACCAAAATGGCAGGAGACATTATTCAGGGGAAAAAAATCATTTTAGCACATACTGTTGTGAAACAAACCCAATGACTTACTCTAAAGCCTTACTTTCCTAAACTGTATAGATATTTTCGACTCAGGTGATCTTAAAAGTTTACCTATAATTAAACCCTATTGCTTGATTAGTTGTAATTCAGGTGTCCTCTCTCTCTCATTCTCTCAAAAGGAGAAAGAAAGCTATACTGCCTATTCCTAGTTCCAATATAAGAAGAAGTTTAGTGGGATAAATCCCTTTTAAAGTCCCATGTTCTTAGTAATTACAAAAACTTAGGAGATCATCTCAAAGCATTTTTTTTTCAAATTAAATCAGTCTCTTTTCTGCTTACTCTTCACTTCTCAGAATGTGGAGTTAATACTTTGTAATTTATGTCATGAGTTTTAGTTTTTCTTTTCTAACCAAAATTTCTTATACAAATAGCTTGTATGATGGTGACATACATTTTAAACATAACTTGCTGAAATTCTAAAATTATTGCATTTAAAGCAATAGAGCAACCCTTATCAAAGTGTATCTTAAAGGACAAAAATTCCCTCATTTTGCAATTTTAGAAACATCGCCCTGATGTCCATGATTGGGTGGGAAATTGCAGGGAACAGAATATCATCAGAGAGCAGAGAATGGTACCCCTAAATCTGCCCAGGAGATCTTGTCCCCAATAGTTAACAGGCAGATTTAGGGATAAGGAGAAAGAAGTGATCTTAAAAGCAGGAAAGAAACTTACCCTTGAGCTGCTGCTTCTCTGAGTTGAAACAGAATTCCTTTCCATACTTAGCTTCAGTTAGTCAGTTAGCATTTGTGAAGTTTCTGCTGGATACCTTATTGATAGAAAGAGTAATTATTAAATCTCCTAAAATTTGTGGGGAAAGAGGGTGCAGGGAACACTTGGAGAAAAGCTGGGACCAGGATCTTGGGGCCTGGTCTCTGGCCAATCCCTGCCCCTCTTTTCCTTTCACTGTAGAAAGTATATAAAGCAACACATTTGATGTGCTTAATAGGCATGCTATGCCAACTGGGTATCAGTTATAGAACTGTTTAACGAATGGGTGCAAGTAATATGGGCATCTTGTCGCCTAAAGGGGTGTAGCTTCATGTATAGTTTAGCATTTTTGCATAGCCTATTGTAAAAAAATGATTAGGCTTCTCACCCTCTTCTTGACTTCTCCAGGTAGAATGATAAGGACAGAGGTTTGTATTATCTAATAAAAATCACATTATCCTGAATGGACAAAAGGGAGAATTTGTTAGAGAACCTAATTGCCTTTCCATTTTCCTTTAGCTATGCTGATTTTGCCATTCTTAGTTCCCATTAGGGTGATGTACACCTAAACCTTTCACTTTAATTTCTAACTCGGTGGTCTCTGTGTTGAGGTTCGGGGTGCTGGGGCCCCCGAAATACCGACATGCCGGGTCTGAATTCGACATAAGCCTTCTTAAAAGCAAAGAAACACAAAGTTTATTAACGATTCGCCATACTGAGTTGACTCTTAAGGAGAGTAAGTATTCGTAACGCTTGTATTCACAAGGGGGCCAGATAGAATCTCAGCTAGACAGAGTCTGAGTTGGATTGAATCTGAGTGCCTTCACGGAGGCAAGATGGAACTTAAATACAGAAAAAGACTGTAGGAGGGATCTGGGGGTGGTCTGCTAGTCTAGGGCGATGGGAGGAGGGGTTTAAGGAGTGTCTTGAGGAGAAGTTCAAAGACAGCCTCAAAGTGACTGTGGTGATTGGTCAAAGTTTGGAAACAGCTGGAGGCAATCAGGAGATATCAGACAATGGAGGGTTTGGGTGGGAAGCAGGTGGGGCAATGTAGAGGATACAGACAATGGAAAGCACGGCTAGGCCAAGGGCAACAGATTTGAGTATGAAAGGCTAGGTTAAGTGGGAAGATTCAAGGGGAGTTCAAGGAGGTTCCCAGAGTTTGAACCTCTTTATCTGGAGTAGCCAAAATTCTCTCAGAGTGCATACTGTGGGTGGGAGGCTATTACTCTCGAAAGAGAGGTGAGTCATAGTCTACCCTTTCAGAATTAAAGACATAGGACACATATTAAACCTCCCCAGTCCATAAGCTAATGGGAGGCAAGAACGAGACTTTTGGAGATCCTTCCCTCTTAGCTGTAAAATAATAAATCTGCATCCATTATAAAAATGAATAGGAGTCTCATGTAATTTACAGCAAAAATGTCTAAGTTCAAACACCAGTTCCAAAGTTCTTCCTTAATTGATTCCTACTTCTTTTTAATTTATAAAACTCCCCAATCTACAATGAGATTTTCTAATACTTCTTACAGACTTGCATTGCTGTTCTAAGGAGGATTACCTTTCTCTTGTAGCTGTAAAACCATGAGCTGGTTATCCTGCAGAGGGCGTGCTCTTATCTCCCTTTAAAAAAAATTTCAAAGAATGTTGATCCAATTCTTACAGCCCGAAATCTGGCCACAGTTCAGGAAAGTAAAGGAAAAGGATCTTTTCAAAAACTTAATGAAGCATTATTTAGAAAGAGGGACAAGGAACACGATGTTTGATAGTAACAATATTAAAGTTAATTTTCCTGTCATCCCATGCCAGGAACTCTTTCTTGCTCATCTCTACCTCTTGGCTTCCCTAGCTTTCTTCAAGTTTCAGCAAATACCTGTTTGTTTCCTTGTCACTGCTGGTGACTTTTCTCTATTGGTTATCTCCAATTTACCCTATATACAGCTTGTTTGTACATAGCTGTTTGTATGTTTTCTCCCTAAATGCCTTGAGAGCAGGGACTGTTTTCGTTTTTACATGTCTTAGCACCCTGCCTGGCACATAGTAGGCAACTGATAAATGTAAACTGACTGACTAATAAAGGTACTTGGGAAAAGGGCACTAGCACATATATAAAATTCCTTCTTGGTTAATAAGGCACTCAAGAAGGTACTCTACCTGCCACTGATGAGGTTAATGGTGAGGGGAACCCCAAAATGCCGACGGTCCGGGTCGTGCTCGAATGAATTCGACTCAAGCCTTCTTAAAGCCAAAGAAAACAAAGTTTATTAAGGATTCGCCTAATTGGGTTGCCTCTTAAGGAGCCTAGGCTTTTGTAACGCTTGTATTCACAAGCG
The DNA here is from genome assembly GCF_028372415.1 of Notamacropus eugenii. Lineage (NCBI taxonomy): Eukaryota > Metazoa > Chordata > Mammalia > Diprotodontia > Macropodidae > Notamacropus > Notamacropus eugenii. The sequence goes on along the minus strand of NC_092879.1, from coordinate 3,358,291 downwards.
GGCCAGACACAATCCCAGCTAGATAGTCTGAGCTGGATTGCATCTGAGCCCCTTCATGGAGGCAAGGTGGGACTTAAATACAGAAAAGAGTATAGGAGGGATCTGGGGGAGGGCGGGTCTGGTAGTCCAGGGTGATGGGAGGAGGGGTTTAGGAAGGTTCTTGAGAAGTCCAAGGAGGGTCAAAGACTGGAAAACACCTGGAGGCTATCAGGAGATAGACAATGGAGGGTTTGGGTGGGAAGCAGGTAGGGCAATCAAGGGATAACAGACAATGATCACAGAGCTGTGTATGAAAGGCCAGATTCTGTGAGGAGATACAGGAAGAGATGAATTTGAGTATGAAAAGCCAGGTTAAGTGAGGAAATTCCAGGGGAGCTCAAGGAAGTACCTAGAGGCTGAACCTCATCATTCCCCCCTCAAACAGATTGAACCCAAATTCTTTTGGGGTAAGGGGCGAAGGTCTCAGTTTCTGAAACTTCTTCCTGCTGGCAAGGGGCGTAAAGCTGTCCCTGCCTCGATGGGTCCTGTTCAAGGAGTCAGACTTCAGAATCTGGGTGGTGCCAGGTCCAGTGGGCTGGAGACTTAGGATTCAGACAGAAGTTGGTATATAGCCTGGGCTGTCACCTGGAAGTTGATGGCTTGCACTCTGGAAAAGACAAACCTGGCAAAGAGGTTAGGCAAATACACACCAAACAGGTACAAAAGGAGTATAAAGCAAAGACAACTTTCCTGGCATAAAAGATAATTTCTCTGGAGAGAATTAAAGATGACTATGGTAAGGCCAAAACATAGAAGGCCATGTTTGATAGGGGAATTTTTTGCTGTTAGATATGCCCTTTCCTTCCAGATTGCTCCATAGGTGTGTAGAACAAGGAAAACATATTTTGAGTAAATAAAAACATCAACTGGCCTGGGATCAGGTTCTAAGGAGTGGGTTAAGACTCCCAAAGCCTGTCCTCTCCTTTCATCAATGTACAGAGGGAAAGGTTTTCCCAGATTGGGTAGGTCTAGTGATGGGGTGGTGGTCAAATTAGTTTTCAGAGTCTCAAAAACTTTAGCCTGGTCTGAGTCAATGCCCTGAGTAGAGTCATAAAGAGGTTTAGCGATAAAACCAAAATTAGGAATCCAGAGTCTACAAAATCCAGTCATTTCTAAAAACACTTGAACTTGTTTCTTAGTAGCTGGAACAGGGATAGACAGGATTGTCCTTTTTCTCTCAGAGGTTAAGGAGAGAGAGGTGGGTGTGAGTTCATGGCCCAGATACCTTATGGACTGGCATGCTATCTGGACTTTGTTCCAAGAGACCCTATAGCCTCGAATGCCTAAGAAATTAAGGGCTTCTGTGGCAGCAGCCAAAGAACCTGCCTGTGTGGGGCTACAAGTAAGAATATCATGCACATACTGAATTAAGCTACTGCCTGCTAGTTTCGAGTGCCTTAAATCCCTTCCCAAAGCCTGGCCAAATAAATGAGGGTTATCTCGAAAGGTTTGGGGTAAAACTGTCCGTGCCAGCCTATATGGACTCGATTCCCCAGGAAAAGTACATTCAAAAGCAAAAATAAATTGTGAGTATTCTCCATTAGGCCTTTTTGTGGGAAGGGTTGCAGTGTTGCATGGACATAAACAAGGAACAAGGATTTTATACTTAAGGAATTTTTCAATTAAAGGTTGTAGTCCTTCCCAGGCCTCAGGCTTAATCAGGCTGAGATGGGGGAGCACTTTAGTGTCTGCGAGACTAACAATGGCTCCGGTGGCAGAAGTAGCTCTCTCTGGAATTCCAGGGTCCCAGATACTTGGCCTGACTGTCTCCCACACTCTCAAGCAAACCTGGGAAGATATAGTGAACATCGGCAAAAGGGAGATGGGAGGTTTAACTAGAGAAAATTGACTTCCCAATTTCACCATCAGGTCCCTTCCCAACAAGGAGGCAGGGTCAGAGGAGGGCATAAGGAAGGAGCGTTTAAACAACAGATTCTCAAGCAGGCTGGGGAGGGGATATGCCTGGAGACATTCCTTAGTTTCCCTTTCAATGCCTATGACCCGAGGGGTCAAGGGACAGGTAGAGCCAGAGTGACTGGTTAAAGCAGAGAATTTAGCCATGTTAAAGTGGGTAACCTTACCTTCAGACTTCGTTTTTGCCCAGGGCTTGGTGAGAGAGGTAGAGAAAGTGGGAGCACTACCAGCACCCAGGTTTTCCTGTCGTTCCAAGTCTTGAGAAGACTGGAGGATGGGGTACTGGGGGGCGGCTCCACCACTTTTCCAACCTTGGGGACAATCCTTCCTCCAATGTCCCTTCTGGTCACATGGGACGGTTCCACAGGCATTGGTTCCTGGGGCTCCCTCTGGGGGGGCGCCCTGGAGGGGCACTCCTTGGACCAGTGACCCTCCTTGTGGCAACGAAAGCAGGTTTCCCCACTGCCCAAGTAGCCAGCCTTCCTTCAAGGGGGTGCCCTGGAGGGGTGCTCCCTGGGTCTCTTCCTGGCCAAGGCAGCAGCCAGGAATTGAGCATGCTCCCTGGCCCTGGCCCTTCTCCTTCGTTCTCTTTCCTCTGCTGCAAAGAGGTCTCTGTTGTTAAAGACTCCAAAGGCCATCTCCAGTAACTGGGCCTGAGGTGTTTGGGGTCCCATTGGCAATTTCTGCAGTTTCCTCCTAATATCTGGGGCAGACTGATTAATAAAATACATGCTAAGGATCATTGCCCCTTCCACAGAGTCAGGATCCAAATTTGTATGCTTTTTAATAGCTTCTAGTAGCCGGTTTTGAAAAAGGGCTGGGTTTTCCTTTTCTTCCTGAGTAATTGCCCTAATTTTTTGAAAATTTACTTGTTTTTGAAATGCAGTTTTTAGGCCTTCTATCAGGCAAATTACCAGAAAGTCTCCCTTTTCCCTGTCCTCACTCTTTTGATAGTCCCATCTGGGGTCACTCATGGGAACAGCAGCTGCTCCTGGGGGGTATTTTATGGGATTATTGCTAGCCATACAATCCCCAAACTTTTGGGCATGTTCCCAAATTCTCCCCTTCTCCTCAAAGGTACAACAGACAGAGAAAAGAATATGCAGATCCTTCCAAGAAAGTTCAAATTGTAGGCATATGTCCCTAAAACGCTCAGTGAACCTAGTGGGGTCTTCCGAGTATCTCCCCAGTTTCTCTTTAATCTGGGGGAGATCCGAAAGAGAGAACGGAACACGCATCCTGGTTGTCCCACTGGGTGGGGTAGGCACTTCTCTCAAGGGAAACAGCCCTGACAGCCCAGTGGGGACAGGGGCTTGTGGAGGAAGATAGGAAGTCCCACTTCTTGTGAGGGAGGGATTGGGGAATGCCTGCTGAACTGGATTAGGCTGCAGGGCCAGGGGATTTGGCTGGCAAGGGGAAAGATCTGCTGGTGCCTGAGGAAGAGTAGGGATCAAAGGGTGAGATGCCCCAGAGAATGCCACAGGAGCGGGGCATAAGGCCTGAGTGAATATTGCCCCAGCGAGAGGGGCTGCAGAGGGAGGCACCCCAGCAAGACCCATATTTGGGGACTGAGATAGAGTCCCCAAGGAGGGGTGGGTTACAGGCAGTGATACTGTAGAGACTGCTGTGGGGGTGGGGCCTGAGGTCTGAGTGAGTGTTGTCCCAGTGAGAGGGGCTGCAGAGAGAGGCACTTCAGCAAGCCTCGTGGCTGGGAACTGAGTGGGGGTTACCGGGATGGAGGGAGGCACAGGAGGAGATACAGGATAGGCAAATAAAGCAGGAATTGGGGGGGATTGGGGTAAAGGAAAGGTTGAGGTAGAGGTGACTGAGGGGGAGGTGGAAGGACTCAGGGGGAGTGGGGGAGCAGTAGGAGGTTGGGGAGCTGGAGATGGGCTCGGGAGGGGTTGAGGAGAGGGAGGGGAAAGGGGTATAGAAGTGGGGGGAGGCACGGGAGGAAGTACAGGATCAGGAATTGGGGGGGATTGGGGCAAAGGAAAGGTTGGGGTAGAGGTGGCTGAGGGGGGGGTGGAAGGACTCACGGGGGTGGGGAAGCTGGAGGAGGACTCAGGAGGAGTTGGGGAGGGGGTTGGGATGGTGGTAACGGAGGTAGAGAAGGAGGTGAGGTCAAGATCCCAGGAACCATAAACAGGGGATCGTCCAAAACATCCAATTCACCCCCATTTCCCTTCTGTGGGACGGCTCTAGTTACAAGCATCTTACAATGTGTTCTGAGAATGGGGTGCTGAGAGAGTTCCACGAAGGCCCTTACGTAAGGTATTTCTATCCATTTTCCCTTTTGGAGGCAATATAATTGTAATTTTAAAAGGATATCACTTTGTTAGGTCCCAAATATGGGCCACACTTTGTTGTCCTCCAGGTGATACTGAGGCCAAAGTGTGTTGCAAAAGAATACCAACTTTTTCTTTTTAAGGTCTTTAGAGCAGTTAAATTTTTTCCAATTTTGTAAAAGACAGCCCAAAGGCGAATTCCTTGGAATTGATGAATTTTGACCCATTTTTTTTCTTTTGGGACTGGAAGTCCCCCTCCCCCCCTCCTTGAAGGAGGATGTGGAAGTAAGCCTTGAGAAAAATACACAAGAGGACAAAAAATAACCGAGCTTTCTCTGATTTCCTTGCGCCCAGGAAATCCAGAGAATTCCCAGGTCCACTGCCTAAACCAATGGACCTGATGAGGTTCAGCCTCTAGGAACTTCCTTGAGCTCCCCTGGAATTTCTTCACTGAACCTGGCTTTTCATACCCAAATTGAGCTCTCCTGTATCTCCTCACAGACTCTGACCTTTCATACTCAAATTGATCTCTTCCTGTATCTCCTCACAGGAATCTGGCCTTTCATACACAGATCTGTGATCATTGTCTGTTATCCCTTGATTGCCCTACCTGCTTCCCACCTAGGTGCCCCCAAGTCTGATATTTGTTGACTCTCCTCAAGACCCCTCCTAAACCCCTCCTCCCATCACCCTGGACTACAGACCGCCCACCCCCAGATCCCTCCTATACTCTTTTCTGTATTTAAGTTCCATCCTGCCTGCATGAAGGCGCTCAGATTCAATCCAGCTCAGACTCTGTCTAGCTGGGATTGTGGTCTGGCCCGCTTGTGAATACAAGCGTTACAAAAGTTTAGGCTCCTTAAAAGGCAACCCAATTAGGCGAATCCTTAATAAACTTTGTTTTCTTTGGCTTTAAGAAGGCTTGAGTCGAATTCATTCGAGCACGACCCGGACTGTCGGTGCTTGGAGAGCAAGTAGGGGATAGAGAGAGGGGAGCCTTACATACCTTCCAGTTTGAGCAGAAGAACTTGAGATTAGCAGGTATCTGGATCAGGGGACCAAAAATGATGAGGTTAATGGTGAGGGGTAGGGACCCCAAAATACCGACGGTCCTGGGTCGTGCTCGAATGAATTCGACTCAAGCCTTCTTAAAGCCAAAGAAAACAAAGTTTATTAAGGATTCGCCTAATTGGGTTGCCTCTTAAGGAGCCTAGGCTTTTGTAATGCTTGTATTCACAAGCGGGCCAGACACAATCCCAGCTAGACAGTCTGAGCTGGATTGCATCTGAGCACCTTCATGGAGGCAAGGTGGGACTTAAATACAGAAAAGAGTATAGGAGGGATCTGGGGGGGGGGGGGGGTCTGGTAGTCCAGGGTGATGGGAGGAGGGGTTTAGGAAGGGTCTTGAGAAGTCCAAGGAGGGTCAAAGACTGGAAACACCTGGAGGCTATCAGGAGATAGACAATGGAGGGTTTGGGTGGGAAGCAGGTAGGGCAATCAAGGGATAACAGACAATGATCACAGATCTGTGTATGAAAGGCCAGATTCTGTGAGGAGATACAGGAAGAGATGAATTTGAGTATGAAAAGCCAGGTTAAGTGAGGAAATTCCAGGGGAGCTCAAGGAAGTTCCTAGAGTCTGAACCTCATGACCACGAAAAGCTGAGAAGCTGAGCAAAGGGAGATGGTGCTGGGGAAGAAAAAACTCCCGACTTTTCCCAGTGCTGGCCAAACTCCCTACCCAAGAGCCCTCTGGGCACCCTGGAGGCCAGAGAGGGGGCTTCTGAGGGACAAGCCAGAGACAGGCAGTGAGATCTGGAAGAGCTCAGCCACTGGTCCAGGTCAGGAAATGGGGCAGAACAAGGACCACAGAGAACTGTGAGACCTGTCTAGGAACCAAATCCTGGGCCAGGTGTGGCCTGAGCCTTCTGGGATGAGGACATAGGTGTGTTCACACTCCTGCCTGGGAGCACCAGGGGAATCTTCTATCGGCATTTTGCTCCTCTTTGCTCAGCCTGTGGGCTTCTGGGTCTGTGAGACTCCTAGGGGAGGTGGTATCTCAGATCCCTACCCCCAGAAATGGATCCAAGAAGTGGGGTGAGGGGATCTGAGGGAAACATAGGGAATCTGCTTGCCCACATACACTCCTAAGGATTCCTTGAGAAGATAGCTGCAGGAATGTCCCTGCCCCAGTCCACATTCTGGGATGAATGGATGGGTGGAAGGAGAAGACCCTTAGGCAAGAGGTTTCCACTATTCAGCTTTCCATAAGGACGGCAGAGAATCAGAATGGGTACAGGAGAGGGGGATGGTGGCCGGTGGCCAGACCGGGTAGGGGATGGGGAAGAGAAGCGGGAGGGTAGTGAAGTTGACTGGGAGCTAAGGAGTAGGGGAGCTGGGACCGGAGAGACAAAGTAAGGGGGCGGGAAATCGTTGTTCTCTACACTCTCCCACTGCTGCTGCCAAGCTTTCTTGGTGCTTGCTCCACCGAGATGCACCATGGTCCTAACGACCCCACTCAAGCACGCTCCTGGAGAGATGCAACCCCAGCAATTCTGGGAATGGCCAGGATTCTTGGGTTGCTGGGGCCTCGACATTGTCCCCCCGCCATTGCAGCCACCACCGGACCATGCCGGCCCAAGGCCCCGCCTTCCTCCACCACCCCTGCTAGGCGTTCCCTTAGCTACCTCCTCCTCCCAACAACCCAACCCCAGTCCCCACCTACCCCCGGGCCTTTTCATTCCTTCTGCTCCCTTCCAGCCCCCACCATCTGAGATGCTTGTGTTGCAAATGACTTATCCCCTTTTAAAACAAATTATGTGAACATTTGTTCACCTATTGATTGTGACAAGCATTTATTATCTCTCCCAATCCTCTGCTGACAACAAAACCCCCCAAATCTTCATGACAGATATGCCTAGTCCAGAAAAACAAATTCGAACACTGACCACGTCCAAAATATATACACCTTCTCCTACTAAAGAAGAAACTTTTGCATGAATGTTCAGGTTGGGAAATCCACCGTGTTCTGCCCCTATGGTGTTGAGGTTTGGTGCCGGGGACCCTAAAATACAGACGCGCTGGGACCTGCTCGAATGAATTCAACATAAGCCTTCTTAAAGCCAAAGAAAAACAAAGTTTATTAAAGATCCACCATACTGGGTTGACTCTTAAGGAGCCTAAGCATTTGTAAACGCTTATATTAACAAGCAGGCCAGATAGTATCTCAGCTGTGATGGGGTACAAGCCCAAGCCAAGACCTTTTCCCTTTGGATCGGGAGGGCTTTTGTCACATTTGTCTGCAGGGCCCTGAAAAGTCTGACCTTGGGAGTGGTGGTGGGGGGGGGGGGAGGTCCTAGGATTTCCCTTCCATTTCTCCCAGCCTGGGTACTCCCTATCTGATCACCATTTAGCATTCTCTTCCTTTGATATTCCCGACTACTTAACATTCTCTTGAAGTCCAAGTTGCCCAGCCTGGATTGTGGATTGTCTGTGCTACTGGCCACGCCCATCGGGATCCTCCCTGGGTTTGATCTAGTGAGACCATCCCTGGGACCTCAGACTACTTGGTGACACCTGGATTCTTCCCTCACTCTTTTTCTGTATTTAAGTTCCATCTCGCCTCCATGAAGGCGGTCAGATTCCATCCAGCTCAGACTCTGTCTAGCTGAGATTCTATCTGGTCCGCTTGTGAATGCAAGTGTTACAAATGCTTAGGCTTCTTAAGAGTCAACTCAGTATGGTGAATCTTTAATAAATTTTGTTTTTCTTTAGCTTTTAGAAGGCTTGTGTCAAATTTATTCGAGCAGACCCCAACGTGTCGGTATTTTAGGGCCCGTAGCACACCCCAAACCTCAACAGCTGGACAGTCTGAGCTGGATTGAATCTGAGCCCCTTCATGGAGTCAAGATGGAATTTAAATACGGAAAAAGACTGAGGGAAGAATCCAGGTACTGCCAGGTAGTCTGGGGTCCCAAGGGATGGTCTTGATAGGGGAGGTCAGCCTGGAAGGTAGCTCAAACCCAGGGAGGATCCAGATGGGAGTGGCCGGTAGTCCAATCAACAATCCTGGCTGGGTGACTTGGATCTCAAGAAAATGCTAACTAGTGTCTGGTAATAGGATCAAAGAAAGGAATATCGAAAGAATGCTAAATCAAGTAAGGGGAATCCAAGTAAGCCCCAAGAAATCCCAGGCTTTCCAGGGCCCTTCAGACAAACGGGACCAAAACCCTCCTGGTCCAAGGGACTAAGTCTGGGCTTGGGCTTGTATCCCAACATTGGGATGTGCCCCAGTGTGACTGGTTTGCTACCCTATTTTCTCAATGAAATATGCTTTATTCCTCAACTCATGGCTTTGATTTATTTCAGGGCTTGACACTGGTTCTAAAGCCTTTCCAAGTTGCTTTTTTTCCCCTTCATAAATGTCAGTTCTCTACAGTATCCTCTTGGTAATGCTCCCTTAATGCTGCTTGCTGTGATAGTGTCCATTTTGTCATTTCTTATGGCACAGTATGGCACACTATGGCACACATTATGTTACTTCTTATGGCAGACCTTCCTATGGATAGAACATAATTTGTTTAGACTTTGTTCAAAATAGGTAAGCACCCTTTTCATTTCTGGTTTGGAACTCCTAGGAAAAGAGCTGCTATCATTTTTCTGTACATATGGATCCTTTTCCTCTCTTTGGGTTAGGGTTAGTCAGGTCCAGAAGTGGTTTAACTGGGCCAAAGGGTATGTAGCCTTAAGTAACTTTGGAGGCACAGTTGCAATTTGCTTTCCAGAACAGCAGACCCAATATTCACTTCCTCCAATGCTGCCTGTTAGTGTGTCTGCTTTCCTTCCCTCCCTCTATTTGTCATTTCCTTCTTTGGTTATCTTGGACAAACTGATGGGTATGAGGTTGAACACTTGAGTTGCTTTAATGAACATTTTTCTAATTATTGATTTGGATCATTGTACCCTATGGTTGTTGATAATTTATACTGGTTTTCCTTTGAAAACTTCCTTTTTATATCCATTGATCTTTTATCCACAGGGGAATGTCTCATTGAAGCAGCCCTTGACCAGAAGCCCCTAGTTAGTGGGGCTTGAATTTCTGATGAGATTTCAGTGCTTTGTTGCCTGGGAAAGAAAGATATACTTGCCGTCCTCTGTACCTGTCCTGCATGGGTCTGACATAGCTTGCTAGTGAGTGGGATAGACTTGGTGAAGACTCCTCAGATTGTGGTTTTCTCCCAGGGGTGAGGTGGGGCCTGGAGGCTCGGGGCTGCAGTGTTTTTGGAATAGAATAGTTCCATATAAGGTGTAAAACTGTGTGGTGTACTGGGGTCTCAATGATTGGACAAAACTTGCGTAATTCCTCGATGTCTTCATTTCAAAGGGATTGGTTAGATTTCGTGTCTAGAATGTAAGACCATATCCTCAGCTAATGAGGATAATGGTCAGTGGGGGGAGGAGGGACTTGCGTTAGGGTTTATAAATCACTGTCCTGATTTTTGTCTTCGGCTTTCCTACTCCAGGTGAACTGCTGTGGGACTGTCCAGATTCTCGAGAATCGAATAAATCTCTTTTCTGTCATCACTTTGAGAGGCCTCTGAGTAATTGATTTATGTAGGGACCTGAGGCCATCCCACACACTAGTGAGGCCAGGAAAACTGAAGCATGGGGAATTTGAGTTATGTTAAGTGAAATGGGAAGTCTTGGAGGGTGAAATGGATACAGGTGTCAAGCTGAGGAGCTCAAGGTGTCCTTCAGGGTGAGGCACAGTTCATGGACTAGCAGCATGGTGGAGAGAGCCTTATTAGTGTAATAGAACATTGCTACAATGATGTCAAATATACTGACTCCCACCTGAGAAATCCCAGTGTTGATAACTTGGGGCTGGAAGAACTTTCCACTTTGTGTCCTGTATGGTTCAGGGATGAGTCTAATAATATCCAGAATGACTGTGTGGGACTTGCAGTTCTCTATTTTAAGAGGAACTTCTCAGCAGACACAGCCTAATAATGAAGTTTCTCCATTTTAAGACCTTCATGTAGAAGGACCTGACTATCTGAGTTGGGGGGCATGGGGAAGAAGAGATTTAGGCCTTTCACAGTGATTAGCAAGGGACAGGGAAAGGGAAAAGTTGTCTTCCCAGGGTCTTTGTTCCACTCGGCCTAGAAGCTAAGGGGTAGGAGGACATGTTAAGGGTCAAGGGTTTACCCCAACTCCCTGATGCCCCTTCAACATCTTCCAGGTCTCAGACTCTTGGAGGGTCCCGGAGGAAAGGAACTGCTTCATGGATAGGATGCTAAGAGAGTTAAGGATGGAAACTCAATCTGCCCATCTCAGTTTCCCATTGGGTCACTCCAAGAGAATGGAGAGGAGTTTGAACATGTAAAGCAGAAACTTCCTCATGAGAGAAGAAAGGGGCTCAGAGGCAGGGCAGCATGGGGGAGAGAGGGGCTCAAGACGGTACAGGGGTTGTGCTGTCAGGATCATACAGAGCAACGATGGTCTGAGGACATGGAGTCTTGGGCCTGGTGATGACAGCAATGGTGGTGGGAGAGTGTTGGGGCAGAGTATCAGTTCAGGAATCCTGACCACTTCCAGACTTGCTTTAGTTGCTTCCCTATGGTTGAAGGCTTACCTGGGGTCACCAGGACCATGGAGCACCCAGGCTTGGTATGAACAAAGAAAGCTTCGAAGGTGATGTGGGAAAGGGTAGGGAACAATGATGTTCCCCCCACTAGTGAGTTGTTTCTGTCCCCCACTGGGTAGTGGCCCATTCCTCTCTGATCTTTCATCCCTCCCTATACCCCAAACCCTTGGGTCTGTTCTAACAAAGCAGGTTCTGAGGCAATGGCTCACTCCCCTCTGTATGAAATATGTGACATCCATGACACATACATACAAACCACCAGATAGGCTTGTCAAGAAGAGAGAAAAGTCCTGGTCTAGGTGGTTCTCCCCTTGGTGTTCCCAAATTTGAAGGTCTGTGCAGAGCATTTTGGAATTCGGGGTTAGGGTTGAGTTGCAGGAAAGCAGGAAGCCATCAAGAGTTTTAGCTTCAGGAGCCAGGAATTGTCCCTGCGGAAATAAGGGAAGTCCCCACCCTCATAGGGTAGAGGGGATAGGCCTAGGAACCTTGGGACTTTTAGAGTAGGGGTGGGTGTTTCTGAGGGAAGTAAAGTCCAGCGTCTATTAAACCTAAACTAAGTGCTAGAGGCACTAAGAAAGTCAAAAAAGTCCCTGGCCTCAAGGAATTCACAATTTAATGGGGGAGGGGAGGGGCAACATGCAAACCTAGTAACAAAATACAATGGATAATTTGGAGGTCATCTACGGAAGGTGCTAGTGGGAAAGGCTTTTTGCAAAAGGTAGCTTCAACCAGGGAAGGCAAAGGAGGAAGGATGAGGAGGAGGAGTGTTCCAGGCATGGAGGACACCCAGGAAAAATGCCCGGAATTGGGAGATGGAAAGTTTTAAGCGAGGAACAGAAAGGGGGCCAAAGTCACTGGGCAGTAGAGGACGGAAAGGGTAAAGGCTGAGGTAGCGGGAAGGAACCTCGAGGCCAAAATAAATCGGATCTAGCGGGCCCGCCTTTCTCCTCCCCGGCAGTAGAAGTCCAACCCCTTCCGGGAGGCCAGAGAAGTCTTCGGGAGATCGGGCTGGAAAAACTCCCACTGAAGTTTCCTAGGAAGTCGGAAGGGGCGGAGCAAGGGTGTGTGTGTGAAGAAAAGCTATCCAGTATACGTGATTCAGCTGTTGGGGAGACTTTTCGGGGGTAGAGCTAGTCATGAGGATGACCAGGTGGGAACTCCAAGGTCTTTGTTCTAAGGGCCCGTAGGGCAGGAAAGTTGTCCTTGGTTCGAAGAGCCTTCAGGGTGGGGACCTTCGAAATCTGACCCTTATTTTAGGACCTGGTAGTCTGTCTGAGCTGAAGATTCGATTCTGGTCCAGGTCTAGAACTTTTGGGGAAGATAGGCTTGTTGGGGTACAGGGATGCTGCCTCAGCATCGTCCTAACCCTGCGCCTACTTGGCTCACTCCCCAGATCTGGACATTTCGTAGTGGACCCTGGAGGAGATGAGCCGCTTCAGAGAGGGAGGGGGACCCTGACGGGACGGGGCTGGGAAGAGATCTTGCCCGGTTGCCCCATGTCAGATTCCCCTCGGCGCCGGGAGGGGGTGAGGTGGGGTGTGAAATAAAGGGTCAAAGAGGCGTGGCTGGAGGTGGAGGGTTGGGACTGGGAAGCTGTCTAGGCCATGGGGCCGTTAGAATGGGTGGGGCTGGGGCTCCACCTTGCCTCCTGCCTCGTCCAGCCAATGGAAGCCTTGGAAGTGGGAAGATGCCAGGCCCCACCCATCCACCCCCGGGCCTGTCTGGTACCCGGGCAGGACAAATGCTGGCAATTTTCTGGGACAGTGCTTGAAGTGGAGCCGGCGTTCTGATAGATTGGGGATAGGGAGGACTGTTAGACTTCGTGGAATTCGGGACAGACGTGTTCGCTGCCTGTGTAACTGACTTCGGAATTCCAGTCTGATGGATCCCGTGATCCTTTAGCATGTAATTTGATATGGGTCCAGAATAGGCCTGGGATTCCTCCTTGGAGTGGGAGATCTGGGGGTAGGGTCCGGCAGCAAGTGGCTAGCATGAGGAATCATGGATCCCCAGAGGCAAAGAACCTTTGTTAGGGGGCAGATGGTAGGATGTGGGGTTGCACCGCATGTCCCATGTGGATTAGGGAGATGGGCGTTAATTCTAAACTACGCGGGAGGAGCCTGAGTCTGAGCCCCGACCAGCTTGTGTAAGAGGACATTAGCCCAAGCTGCTTCTGCTGTATCCTGAGGTGAGCAATGACTCTGGATTCCTAGCCCAAGAGGGATAGAGACAGGGAAGGGAAGGTAGAAGGGACCTCCCCCCCCACCCCCTCCTCTTCCACTCTCCTCTTCTTTTCCTTTCCCTCCTCAGTCAAGGTGCATCTTTCCCTGTCACCTTCAACTCTGCCGACCAAAGCCCTGGCCCTGGATAAAGGGGGGAAGAGTGGAATTTGCCTTTAGGACAAGACTCTCTCCCTGTGTGTCCCTCCTCAACACCAGAGAATTTAGGGAAGAGTCTAGAGGGCTCCTGGGGCCTGGTGAGGGTGGATAGGAGGGGACTGGCAGCTAATGGAAATGGGGAGGAGGTGGCAGTGAGGCAGAGCTGATCTCTCTCCTCTCCGTTTTCTTACACATCCTTTTCCACTCCTTGGATCTGTGCCCAAGAATGGAAACCAAGGATATTCTCCCTCTCACACTGAGAACAAATATCTTAAAACCTTTTCAGTTTCCCTAGAAATCACAAAAAATAAATATTTCTCTAGTCCCAAAACCCTAATTTCAGAATTTTCAGTGTTTGGAAGTATATGGAAGGCCAAGAACAAAAGACCTTTCTCTGGAAGGGGGAGTAGGAATGCATGAAGGATGTAAACAAAGCCTGGACAAAAATGTACCTCTTTCAAAAATCCTTGCCATCTCCATCCCCTGGCTGCTCTTGGCCTGTGACCCACCTAAGGAAAGTGCTTTCTTTTACATTGGCAGAAGACGGGGAGAGGGAGTTGTCCTTTTTTTCATTCCTAAAAGATTACAGTATTGATCAAAGACTTTAAGTCCTTGAGGGGAAGGGTCAAGGAAGGAATGAATTCATTAAGTGACTGGTTCAGACTCCATTTTAGCATATTATGATATGACATTTTCCTTGTTCAAAACTCCTATAAATATTACCTCCAGTCTTGGTGCAGAGAGTTGTCTGAAGGCGGAGTGACAGGGTGGGGCTTGTTGCTTCTCACTCTTGGCTAGAAATGGCTTAATTATCAAATTAGTCATAAATTAAATTAAAAATCATTTTCCCCAAAGATTCATGCCAACCACCCCAAGTATAATATTAATAGTTTTTTCTTCAACAAAAGGGTGTGTAATAGTGGTGGGAAGGAGAGAAAGAACCAGGAATGGAGGCCTGGGATCCTCTGCTTTTCCTCTCACTAGTCACAGAAAGAAACACACATCTTATTGACTCCATAGGGAGAAGTATTTCCCATTCAGCCCCCTTTTCCAATAATGCCTTCTACTCACCATTCCATCTACATCAAAGCTCTTAAAGCAACGGTTTCTGCAGTCTCTGTGTGAAACCTGTTCTAAAGATGGGTTATACTATTAACATCCAAAAGCAATTTCAAATTGCATAAGAAAACAACAAATACCCTTTGGCCCAGAAATCCCATTGCTTGGGTCAGCAAAGACCAATAGACCCTAGTTAGATAAAAATATTCCACTTATCAGGTTCTAGTGGCATCCAAAACCTGAATTCCATCAACTAAGCAACCCATTGTGAACCCATTGTGATACAGCCATGTAATGGAACATCCTTGCTCTATAAAACAATGAATAGGAGGAATTCTAAGTAACCTGGGAAGACCCAAATAGATAGCAAATAAAGCAGATCCTGGAGTACACTCTCCCCATCCTTAACATCTTAGGAATCTACTTTTGTTTTTTATCAGGTATTATTTTGTAAGGAAAATCCGCAAGGTCATAGAGGAGGCCACATTCTACCAGAGCTGAATTGCCCTCCCGTCCCTCCCTTTCCTCCAGTCCATGATCCCTGGATGACCTCTCCGCATTTCTTGTAGCACTTTGGCCCTCCTTTTTCCACTTATCCCATATCCCTCTCTTAAAACTTGTTTGCATACCTAAATTCAAGAAATATATATGATCAGGTTCTGTGTTTGTCTTCTGCACTCTCTATGAAAATATGTAGTCCTCACCCTCAATGAACTTGAAATATACCAGGAAGATTTTGACAGGCACACAACTACTGTGGTAGAAGATAGAATATGATAGGAACTGTGCAATTAATTGAGTGTGTGTGAGTGTGTGTGTGTGTGTGTGTGTGTGTGTGTGTGTGTGTGTAGGGGTACGTTATGGATATGATGTGCACAGCTAATCACAAGATCATAAAGGAATGGGCTCCACACACATCCCTCTTCAATTAATGTCATTTAATCAGTATAAAGGCAAGACAAAATTTAAAATGGGTAATCCAGATGTCTTAGTCTTATGAGCTCTTTATGAAGTATCAACCTCATTGATTAAATTAAGAAGGGAACAATTGATTGACTAATCCAATAAGCTAACCATGTATCTGGGTTAGCTGGAGGAGTTTCAGCAGTGAACAATCTAGAGGACCCCAAATTTAGGAGCAAAGGACTCGGTTATGTAGTCAAAACGAAACCCCAAAGTAAAATTCACTGGGGAGGGGGGAAGAATGGTACAATTTCACTTTCTCTTCTTTCCTCTACTACTCCCCCTTCCCCACCACTGACCATTTCATCACAGAGACTGTCTTAGCAGCAATCAGCTTATCCATCTGGGATCAGATGGGATGACATGGGAGACAATGCAACCAGCTGGGAGGAAAAGGACACCAGGAAAACAAACAGCTGCAGAAAGACATTTCATGTGAGGAAGAGAATACCTTTGAGGAGCCAAATTCTGACTCAGGAAAGGACTTCGGGCCATAAAATATCAGATGTGAGTTACCCCTTTCCCACTCTCCATCCTACATGTCTACCTCACTGCCATTGTACTCTAAGTTTAAGCTGACTCTTGCCATTACTTGTGCGTACTTGTGAAAGAGTATGCCCCAGGATTTGGAGGGAGGTGAAATGCTTTGTACCAGTTGTTCTTAGTATACCATCAATAAAAGCTGCTGAAGTCTACTGACTGATTTGAATAGTGAAGATACTGGTGGGGGCTTTGGAACAACAATATTAGAAGTATAGGTTTACCCTCTAGAACCCTGAGGGCAATAGTAGTTAATAGCTCTGAGGACTACCGGAGTTGAGGGCATGGCTCCAGAGGGAGTGCTCTAAGAGAAGTCTAGCCCTTGAGGTGGAAAGGACCTCCAAGCCAGTTTAATCTTGAATAGCCACTCAATCCTCCTGCCCACCTTGGCCCAAGAGATCAGTCCCCACCCCACATGATGCATGACAACTGCTTTCAGATACTCAAAGGGAATTGTCATGCACCCCTGCATATTCTCTTCTCCAGGATAAACCTTCCCAATTTCTTCAACCAGTCTCCAAATAGTATTGCCTTGAGGCTTGTCCCAATTTGAGTAAGTCTCCTTTGCCCACTCTAGCCCATCATTCAGTTTCTAGAAGTGAACACTTCCAGATGGGATCTACCTAGGGCAAAGTTCAGTAGGATCAATTCTTCAGCACTAGTTCCAGGAGATGCTTAAATTCATGAATGGCCAGATTCATGAATGTTTCACTTTCCCATGCCATCCAGTTTACTGGATACCTGTGATACATAGCATCCATATCTCACTGCTTATCTACCCCTCCTGGACCAATGCCCTCCACAATCAGCCCAACCCAAGGATGGCTACATCTGGGTTTCCAAAATCCATGTCCTGAGTCCTTGGGAAATTAATTCACTCATCTTTGGCATTCCCACCCTAGGGCTACTCTTAGGTGATTTATGACTGAGTGTGTAACAAACCAGCCTCATAAAGTTACTCTATCTTTCCCCAGGCTCCTTACTGCCAGTGCCTCCCCTCAAAGATTTGCCTTCATTTACCCTGTATATATATCTTGCAGGTACGCACTTGTTTGTGTGTTGTCCCCTGGCGCTATTAGATTAAGAGTTTCTTGAGTGCAAGAACTGTTTTTATCTTTCTTTCCACAGGGGTTAGCACAGTGCCTGACAGACAGTAAGTGCTAAATCATTACTTGTCTGACTGCCTGGCCCTATGCACTAAATGATATTTAGTTTCATTTCATGTCCACCTGCACACTCAGACTATTTCCCAGTTTCTTGGGTGGCAGATCTCAACTGTTTTAGTTATTGTCCTCCATTGCCAGTTCAAAATCATCTTAATCAGATTTGTAACACCCAAGGTCAATATTTTGTAATGGCTTTCATTAGGTGCACTCTATTCCTGGCCATCATTTCTGTATTTTAAGCCATTCTCCAGAAATCCAGATCCTGTTCTCAGATGCCATTTTCTTAGCCATCTGGCCATTTCCAAATCTAACTTTCATAGCTCCTTTCTCAGCAGCAGCAGTGATGAAAATACCATTTGTGTCCTGGACACCCTCAATTACTTGACAGGAACTCCCCAATACTTAGTAAGACTCTCTCAGAAAACATCACTTCTCCCCATATAAATTCCTAGGAATGGGCAGGTCAAGGTTTGTCAAGTGTCAGGAGCCTCTCAGGTACCAGACGTAAAATGTGGAAAAACAGAAGATCTCCTCTCTCTGCGACACTGGGTGAATAACAACCTCTCTCAGTCCCAGTTTTCTTTATTTGTACAATGGAACCAATAATATTGACTACACAGTGAAGTGGAAAGAGTGTTAGACATAGATTCAAATCTTCCCCATCAGCCACTTGTATGTCCTTGAGCAAGTTGCTAGGCCTCAATTTTCCCATCTGTTAAATGAGACAGACTTGATGACTTCCAAGGTCCCTTCCAGCTCCCTTTTCTCCATGACTAACAGGTTTTTGTGAGGCTTAAATAAATTATTATGTGTAAAGTACACGGCAAACCTTAAAGTCATATGGAAATGTGATTACAGCTGGTACCAGAGCATATAACTGGAGTTTGCCCCTGGGCACTAAATTCAGAAAGGGTTGACTAGTTGCAATTTGAAGCCACCCGATGGCCTACTTCCTCTATGCTGCCCCCCACCCCCACCATCTGTCCTGAACTGGAAACAAAGGCCACTCCAGCAGCAGGATGTACCCACAAAGGCATCTGAGGGGAATTTCTGGACATTTCCATCTGTTTCTAATCCTACTTCCAAGGCTGCCACCGGGCGCCAAAGTGCACAGAGTGCTGCATAGAATCAGAAGACCTGAGTTCAGATGCAACCTGAAATACTTATTAGCTGTGCGACCTGGGGCAAGTCACTTCACCTCTGCCTGCCTCAGTTTGCTCGTCTGTAAAAATGGGGATCATAATAGCACCAAAGAAATTGCATCAAACGAGATAATTTTTATAAAGTGCTTAGCGCAGTACCTGACACATAATAAGTGCTATAGACATGCTTGTTTCCTTCCTTCCTCTGCCCTGTACCCAGCTGGTACCAGGAACAATTATTCTGAGTCACTGTTGTGGCTTTTCCACAGTACCATACAAATAAAAAGTGTGCTCTCAGGAAATTACAGCAGAATGCCCCCTGCCATGCTACCTACTAGAAGAGACATCCTCCAAGTTGATTCCTCTTGTAGTGAACTTCTGTGTCCACTTGCCCATTTGTCATGTTCAGTTGCTGTGTCAGGGTCTCAGTTATGGCTTATTTTGGAGTTCATTCATAACTACTCCACCTAATTTTAGCCTTGACATTTAAAAGAGAAACAACATGGAATGAGTGTTAGAAGTCTTTGAAGGCTATTAAATGGAGTAAACTGACCTTAGAGGAAGAAGGAAGATTTCGTCACATTTTCTGGGTCCTGTATGTAGCTAGCTGAATAAGAGAGTGTCAGGGAGTGGTGAGCAATTGTAGGAATTTATGTGACTGTAGAATTCTAGTTAACTCCACTAAGAAGGAACTCTATGTGAAGGGGAAGGAGAGGACTCCACTCCATCAGCGTACTCCTCCCATCATTCCCCTAACTTTGGTAGGAAGAATATTGAGAGAATTTGGACTTGCTATCAGCATCTAACACTGACTGGTGTCTTCATCAAGTCAAGGACAGACTGGAAGTTGGACCACTATTTGATTCCAGAGCTTGTATCCCATCTCCTCTAGCAGCTTGCCTCAACTGTCATCCACACTCTCACTCATCATAGAGCTCTCTCCCTGTATGACTCTTTCCCTGCTGTCTACAAACATGCCCATGTCTCCCCCATCCTGAAAAAACCCTCACTTGATCCTTCCATCCCTACTATCATCCTACATACCTTCTACCCTTTGTGGCCAGAGTTCTCAAAAAGGCCATCTATAATAGATACCTCCATTTTCTCTCTTCTCACTCTCTTCTTAACTCCTTTTCTTTGGCTTCTGACCTCATCATTCCTGTTAAACTGTTCTCCCCAAAGTTCCCAATGATCTTTCAGTCATCAAAGCCAATGGCCTTTTCTCAATCCTCATCCTCCTTGACCTCTCTGCAGTCTTGGATCCTGTTGATCACCCTCTCCTCCCTGATATTCTCCTCTCTCTAGGTCTTGGGGACAGCCTCTTTCTTGGTTGTCCTACCTAACTTACTATTCCTTTGTCTCCTTTGCTGGGTCCTTTTCCAGGTCATATCCTCGAATCATGGGCTCTGTCTTGAGTCCACTTCTCTTTTTTCTCTAGACTACTTCACTTGGAGATCTCATGAACTTCCATGAATTAAATGACCATCTATGCTGATGATTCTCAGACCCACCTTTCCTGCCTCAAACTCTCTGCTGACCTTCAATCTCCCATCTCCAACTGCCTTTCAGACATCTTGAACTGCATGTCCAGCAGATATCTTAAACATAGAATAAGCAGAACTCATTATCTTCCCCCACCATCTCCCCCCTCCTGACTTTCCTATTGTTGTAGAAGGCAACACTGTCTTCTCAGGCCCTCAGGTTCCCAACCTTGGGATCATCCCAGACCTCCTCACTCTCTTACCCCACCATATGCAATAGCCTGTCAAGTTCATCTTTGCAGCATCTCTCACATATGCCCCTTTCTCTCCTTTGACACTGCCCCACTCTGGTGTAGGCCTTGATCATTTGCTAGGAAGTCTGCTTGCCTCAAGCAAGGCAGTTGCTTGTCTCCCCACTGCAGTCCATCATCCATCCATCCACCAAAGTGATTTTTTCTGAAGTACAGGTCCTATCACATTGCCCTTCTCAATAAACTCCAGAGGGTCCCTATTGCCTCCAGTATCAAATATAAAGGAAGAAGAGAAGGGGGAAGGAATAAAATTTATGTAATGCCTACTATGTACCAAACATTTTGCTAAGCATCTTTTACAAATATCATCTCATTTGAGCCCCACAACAATCCTGGGAGGGAGGTGTTGCTATTAGCTCCATTTTACAGATGAGAAAATTGAGGCAAACAGAAGCTAAGTGACTAGCCCATAGTCACACAACTAAGGGAGTGGATGAGGCTGAACTTGGAACACAAGTCTTCCTAACTCCAGACAGACAAAGTATTGTGCCACTTACCTGCCTCTATTTGAGGTCTGAAGTTCTTCATAAACTGCAAACTGCCCCTCCCCCCCTCATTCCCAGTCTTCTTACACTTTACTTCACATATTCTAAGATCTGGTGACAGTGGCCTCTTTGCTGCTCCCTGCACAAGATATTACATCTCCTAAATTCCTGCACTTTTACTGGCTGTACCCTAAGCCTCCTCCCCTCTGCCTCCAGGTTTCCCAGGCTTCAAGTCAAGGGGCTATGTTGTACAGGCCTGCCCTAAGGGAACTTCACATAGTCAGTTTTCCTGAGGGATTTGCATAAAGCAGGCCCATATAACCTATGGCCTGTGGGTCATACGTTGTGAAGGCCTGATTTAAGTGCTTACTATGTGCCAGGCACTGTTTGAAGCAGGGGAAAAAGAAAGACAGAAGTAATCTCTCCCCTCAAGAAGTTTATCTTCTAATGAATGAGACAGAATGCAACCAATTACAGAAAAACATATATCCAGGATAAATTGGAGGGTGATGTAAGAGGGAAGGCACTAAGATTAAGGACTACTGAGAAAGGCTTTCTGTATAAGGTCAGATTTGAACTGAAACTTGAATAAAGCCAGGGTTGTCAGAAGGAGAGGATGAAGAATGTTGGCATTCCAGGCATGGGAGAGTCACCATGGCCCATGACCTGCACCTGAGACTGAACAACAAACATGGATTAGAAACAAACCCAAATCCCTTCAGGGCTGTTGACTCCCTTGGTGATACTAAGACAGTTACTCTTTCTGCTCAGAGATGATCTCCATCAGACTTAGGGGTTCAGTCCATGGAGATGTTGGAGTGAGGATTCCAGGTGAGATTGTTGTAAGAGCATTTTTATAACAAATTCCTTTTAACCTATTATTATTTGGCTCCAAAGTGGCCATTTTAATTGTTGAGGAAAGTCACATAGAGAACTGAGATTTTTCCTAAGACTTCAAATTATATCAATCAAGATAAGGGGGATTCATGAGATCCATCTTGTGATTGTTAATTCCCTGTTAGTGATTTTTTTAATAAACTAGATCTAATGTGATTTTCTTCTTCAGTCATCTTTCTAATGTAAATCTTTATTTTCTTCTGTTTTTGGTTGTAAATTCATCTTTCTTTGCAGCAACTATAATTGAAAAATTGTATTTTTTTTCCTCAGTCAATCTGATGTAATTAGAAACCATATACATTTTAGGAAATCTTTGTTCCTTGTTTAGAGTTATTTTTGAATTCTGGGCCTGTGCTAAAGTATATATACTAAACTTTGGTTTGGTTTTGCCTTCTAGATCTCCATAGGTTAATAAGTATGATTAGCAACAATAACTATCAATGAATCATTGAGTATTTCCATATCGACATGACAAGATGTTGCAGCCCATCAGGGAGGTGTGGAGAAGCCAGTGTGCCTGGGATCTGAGAATGAGGGGGGCTTTGGGCTTGGAACTATGGACTATGTACCCTCTCCTCCTGTCTTCTTCATCTCTTACCACTCAGGTGCCAGACCAAGGATAAACTCTCTACATATTGAAATGATCCCATTCTATCCCATCTCCTCCATCAGATTGCCCCTTCTGTCATCCCTATCATCCCTACATTTTCCCTTCTCTTCTCTTTTTCTCTTTCTCTCTCTGCTCTTTCCTTATTTCCTTATTGCCTGCAAATGGACCCATGTCTTCCCCATCCCTGAAAAACCTTGCTTGATCTTTCCATCCCTGCTAATTGTTGTTCTATATCTCTCACCTGTCATTTGTAGCTAAATTCCTCAAAAAGGTTATCTACAATAGGTGCCTCCATTTTCTCTCCTCTAACCCTAAATTCTCTTAACTCTTTAAATTCCAACTTCCAACGTCATCATTCCACTGAAACTACTCTTTTATTTGTTTTCAGTGTTCTACAGTCATTTCCATATAACTTAGATTTCCCCCCTCCCTCCACCTCCTTCCTCCCTCCCTCCCCAAGACAGCATACAATTTTATATAGGTTCTACACATACATTCCTATTAAATACATTTTCACCTTAGTCATGTTGCATAGAAGAATTAAAATGAATGGGAAAAATCATAAAACAAAACAAAACATAGTACAAAAGAAAATGATCTGCTATATTTTGCAATTGAATTTCATAGTTCTTTCTCTGGATGTGGAAGGCATTTTGCGTTAAGGGACCACTGAGAATTTTTTAAGTCCTTGCATTGCAATGTAGTTCTAAGTCTACCAGAAAAAGTCCCCGCACACTGTGGTTGTTACTGTGTAAAAAGTTCTCCTGGTTCTGCTCCTTTCACTCAGCATCAGATCATATAAGTCTTGTGAGGCCTCTCTGAAGTCTCCCTGTTCATCATTTCTTATAGCATGATAGTATTCCATTGCATTCATATACCACAATTTATTCAGCCATTCCCCAATGGATGGGCATCCCCTTGATTTCCAGTTTTTGGCCACCACAAAGAGAGTTGCTATCAATATTTTTGTACATGTGAAACCCTTTCCCATTTTTATCATCTCTTGGGGATATAGTCCTAGAAATGGTATTGCTGGGTCAAAGGGTATGCACATTTTTGTACCCTTTGGGCATAGTTCCAAATTGCTCTCCGGAATGGCTGGATCAGCTCACAGCTCCACCAACAATGAATCAGTGATCCAGGTTTCCCATGTCTTCTCCAACATGTATCATCTTCCTCTTCTGTCATGTCAGCCAATCTGAAAGGTGCGACATGGTATCTCAGAGTTGTTTTGATTTGCATCTCTCTAATCAATAGTGATTTAGAACATTTTTTCATATGACTATAGATAGCTTTGATTTCTTTCTCTGAAAACTGCCTGTTCATATCCTTTGACCATTTATCAACTGGGGAATGACTTGTATTGTACATTTGACTCAGTTCTCTATATATTTTAGAAATGAGGCCTTTATCACAGACACTAGTTGCAAAAATTCTTTCCCAGTGAAACTGCTCTCTTCAAAGTTACCAATGATCTCGTAGTTGCTAAATCTAAACTTAGTGGCCTTTTATCAAACCTTATTCTCCTTGACCTCTCTGCAGCCTTTGACATTGTTGATCTGTCCTTAGCACAGTGCCTGGCACATGGTGATTAATAATTATTTATTGACTGATTGATCCTCCTCTTCTCCTTCGTACTCTCTTCTCTCTAGGTTTTTAAGGCATGATTCTCTCCTGGTTCCCTTCCCTCTCTGATTGCTCCTTCTCTGGTGTCCCCCAGGACTGGCCTGGCTGTCTGCCCTTCTCCCTCTATATTTCTTCACTTGGTGATCTCACTAGATTATATGGATTTAACTACAATCACTATGCTGATGATTTCAAATCTACCTATCTTGCCTTAATCTGTCTGCTGACCTCCAATCTCACAACTTTTACCATGTTTCAGACATCTCAAACTAGATGTCTAGAAGACATCTTAAATTCAATATGTTCAGAACAAAATTAATTATCTTTACCCCTAACTCCACCCACTTCCCTATTACTATCAAGGGCAACACCATCCTGCCAGTTCCTTGGGTTCACAACCTAGAAGTCATCCTGGATTCTTCACTATTTCTCACGCCCTCCCATATTCAAGCTGTTGCCAAGGGCTGATGATTTCACTGTTGCAGTATCTCTAACATGCCCCCTTCTCTCCTTTGACATGGCCATTCTCCTTGTGCAGGCCTTGAGCATCACCTCACACTATGGACTAGTGCAAGAACCTGCTGGGGGAGTCTGCCTGCCTTAAGTCTCTCCTCACTGCAGTCCATTCTCCATTCAGCCACCAACATGATTTTCCTAAAGTGCAAGTTTGATTATTTCACTTCCCTACTCAATTGTTGTTTGTCCTTTGTTATTGAAGAGGACTGATGACATCAGGAAGGTGATGACTTGACTTGCAAGTGAATTAGAGTTAAGTGAGGCAGGACTGTGCAAAGTCACCAGCCTCACTCTGTCCTTCAGAGCCATCTGGGTCAGGTGACAACAAAATACTGTTATTCAAAGACTTTTATAACCTAGTCCTCCTCCCCTCAACCCTTGCAGTCTTTTTGTACCTTATTTGTACACAGTTTTATATCCAATGACCATGGTTTCGTAGCTGTTCCATGAACAAGACTCTCCACATCCCAGCTCTGGGCATTTTCACTGTCTCTCTACGCCTGGAATGGTCTACGTCCTCAGCTCTAGATACTGATTTCCCTTGGCTTTCTTCAAATTCCAGTTAAATTCTAATCTTTCAGATAAAAACTTTTTCAACCCCTTTTAATCTTAGTGCTTTCTGTTTCATTTCTTTTTCATCATGTATGTATATATGTATTGATAATGTTTAATATAAAATTTTGGAATAATCTCTTTGTTCTCTCTGAAGCAAACTCAGAGAGTGCCTCTTCCTATGTCAGCAAAAGCCAGCCAAGGCTGACTCTACATTCCTTAAGGAGACCTTTAACCTAAGACACTATCTTGAATAATGGGACGTTTTCCATATCTTAATATTTGTAGACCTACACTATGTTATGGCATGTTAATGGTAAAGAAAACACAGACATCTTAGGTCGTAATTTCTATTGAACTTTGTTTACCCTTTCCTATGTCAGTTATCTGTTTAGGGCAGGAAGCCTACCACTTACTAGTGGTGGGATTTCCGAGACATATGTTTACCCAGCTTGGAATCCCAAGGCCTGACCAACATTACTTTGTTAATTGTCTTGTCTTACTAAATTTATGATTTGTTCAACTAGGAGAGTTCCTTTCTCACGGCAAAATGTATATAAGCCAGAAGATTTCTGCACTGGGTAGCCAGAACATTTCTGGCTCCATAATGCATTATGTTACTGTTTTCTTTAATAGGGAATTGATCAATTAATTAATTAAATCATAAAATGTATGCATTTAGCCATGTTGCCTTTTCTTAACAAAGTTTTCAGGTCAACAGTTATGGCGCCCAAACGTGGATTGGAACTGTGGAACCGAATGGACATTTCCTCATCTCGCCAACGCCAGGACTCCAGCGCCAATAGGAATCATTTTTCCTAGAGTCCTGGGCCTTGACGGGGTCGGGGTAAGTCCTTCCATTCCCAGCTTCCAAAGGACTCAAAAATTCCCTTTAAAGATAACCGCTGGACAGAGACCACTCTGAGTGAAAACGCCTCTGTATTAATTAGGTCTCCTCTGAAGATCGATCTAGGGAAATCAGCTAGCTATGGGTCAGTCAAAAACTAGAAGCAGAGATCCGGCTGACAAGACCCCTGCTTCTCGTATGTCAAGCCGTTACCAACCTGATGATCACAGGTATTACTAGCACTAGTGTTAATCAATTAAAGACAGCCCTAAATGACGTTGGCCACCACAGGGCTCTTTTGGACCGGTCAAAGTTACTTTATCTTACAACCAAAGTAAGAAAGGCCAACAAAACAACTAGCCAGTAGCGAGAATATTTCCTCTTGGGCTTGCTGACTTGGCTGAGCGAGAACAAAAGACAGGAGGCGTCTTCCCTGTAAGGCTGGGAGCTGCTTCAGCACCTAGCCATGACCTGGCAAAAATCCTTTCTTCTTCTAGGGCTCCAGTCTGTTCTTCCCTTCACTCCCTCTGTCCTATTCCTCACCCTTTTCCTTCCTCCCCCTTCCCCTTGAAGGCCTCTGATCTGGGGAAACTGACGGCACCTAGATGCAATCTTTCCCCCTCGCCTTCCCCTACCTTAGACCTGAGGAAGGCAGCCTCTGTTCAAGCCTCTGTTGCCTCTCTCCTCCCCATTCCCCCTCCCTGCTTTCCCATAAGGGCTCTGGTCCTGAAGAGGACAGTTACAATCCACCTAAGAACTAAAGGCCTGAACCTATTCCCATGGGGCCTGTTTCTTTAAGACAGTCAGAAACTTTGGGACACCAAGGCTCCACACCCCTCCAACGACCGCAGGGGTGTTCTGAGCAAAGGCTGCAGGATTCGCCTTTATTATCAGACCTTGGATTCTTGCAACCCCCTTTCCTCAGAATGATAATAGCCAATTCATGATGGGGATTTCTAGCAAGCTTCTAATTGCCTTCTCTCTCTGGGTTGTTTTTTGTGAGCTACGTTTGTATTTGTCCTATTGTCACTTTGTCTGTTGGTGTATGTCCTTGTCCGTATCATGTGTGCTGTGAATGAGTGTGTTATCTTGTAAGATTTAAATGCAAACAGCCAGACTTCAAGGGCTGCAGCTAGGGAAATAAACAAACAAAACTTTGAGACTTTTCCTTGTCATTCTGGTCTGGCCAACCTGGAATTACAATGGAAATTTAGATCATCTCAGGTAAAATCAATTTAGCAGATTTGTATGTTGTGAAATTAATCAGAAACATTTGAGGAACTGATCATTTGAAAAAACTCCTAAGACTGTGAGTAGCCCACCTTTCTAGGTAAAGCATTCTGCCCACCCTGTCCCAGCAGCCGCATATCGCCTTAGGGGCTCAGTAAATTCTGCTGCTGTGGGGGGTGGGGGGAGATGGATGAATCAGGCCTGTAGCGAGCATTCTCTACACTCTGCCTGTGAAAATCACCACTGGGACATCAGTTTCTCTGCTTTTGGTAAGCTTCACTTCTTTGTTCCAGTTGCAAAAATAGTATTTTATCTCTGTTTGACCCATTTTTCTGATTTGTAAAAATAATTGTGCTTGTTATGGGATCAAAATGATAAAATGATTGTAAAATGCTTAACGTAATGACTGGTATATGTTACATACAACATTATTATCTCTCTAATGTAATTGTTAACTTTGAAGTGGTTTTAATTGCTAAAAGTAATAAGATCAATAATTTCTAGAAATGCAAATTATACCATCTACAGTTATTGTTGTGTTAAAACTATTTCTAGGATTGTATTTTTTTTGAATTTTTCTTAGATTGTGAAAATTGAGTGACCACTGTAATCTAGAAATAGTGCTAGACAAAGCAATTTTTAATTTGAATTTTGTAAAAGATGTTGGGAAAATTGTGTAACACCAGTTATGTTACTTTATCAGTCCTGCTAACTTTGTCTTCTAATGTTTTGTAACTGTCATTTAGAAAACCAGGTATTTTCACCTTTTGTCCATTAAAAAAGTTAAAGCTTAACAATTTGGCTATCTTCTATGAAGTTGTAGGATTGTTAACTAAGTTATTTGGGATTACTGTTTTAATGCTGAAACCTAAAACTGTTAAGTGATTCCTGTGTATGGAAAGGAGGGAATGGAATGAAAATTAGATTCCCTCTGCCCATTCAGAACAGTTCCACAATGGAGTGAAAAAATTTATTTAAATTCCTTCTGCTCATTCAGAATAGTCCTCCCATTCCTGTGGGTAAGATCATCAGTCCTAGTAAAGGAATTTGGTTGGTTAATGCAAATTCTAAACAATGAATATTACCTGCACAGAAGTTGTAATAATAATTGGCTTTTACATCAGGACAAGTTTTAAATCTGAGAAGGAAAGATATTAAATGGAATCCCTTATGTGTGTGTGTCCTGGTAAATCTTTATTGTTTATTTTAACTCCAAGAGAGTGGGAATAACTGTTATCTGACTCTAAGTTATGATTAGTGAGACTTGCTGTTTAAGGTAAAAGGCATTTGAGACCATAACTGTTTTTGGTTTTGAGTTTGAATTTGGGTGTAGTTGTCTGCATTAAATCAGTATCTGAGACACATGCCACAAAGGAATATTTCTCACCTGACTAAACACCGAGGGGACAATTCTCAACTCAACCTAGGATGGGATCCCCCTGGCTCAGTTTCCCTATTGTGTTCCTTTAAAAAGCAATGTTTCTCACCTGTCTGTTCCTGAGTCTGGCTATGAAACAGATACTGCATCATTGGAGAATTTCACTCCCATCTGAATTCAAACAGAGTAAAGGATGTTTTATCCTGTCATATTTGGTATGTCATATGTCCCTGCTTTTTCCTTCTATAGCAAATTTCTGTGGTCAATAACAAGTGACCAGCAAAACGTGAGCCTTTTGTGTAATCTTACTGGGAAATCTAATATTATTTTTATCTGAAATTAGAACATGGGCAGAAGTTTATATAAACTACTTAAGACTCATCTTAAGATGTTCCCATTGTTTAAAAGAATTTTAAAAGCAACAGTGTTTTTCTGTGAGTCAGTCTCATATCTAAGAATACTGTAATAATTAAGAATTCAGTTTGTTATAATACTTTGGAAATTCATATTACTTAAGAACATTTTTGTAACAACTCAGCTTTAATGAATTCCAGTTTTAAAGGTTTATTTTTGCTTAAGAAAAAAAAAAGAAAGATATCAAGCATTTTAAAAGTTTCCAACTAGTTTTCTTCATAAGAGTTTAAGGAACATCAGAGTAAATTTTAAACTATTTTTAAAGAAGGGAAATACTTTTAGAAGAAATGTTTTGAAAAATCATGGATGATTCTTAGAAGGCCTACTAAAACTTCAAAATAATATACTATTAAAATTAAGCTGTTTTGATCTGAATATGTAGTCATTCTATGGCCTAAGTCAGAGTTAAAGTTTGTGTTTGAATTTATTATGTAAAAGTTTTAATTCCTGAAGTATCTCATTCTTCCAGAGTGAGTATAATTAGGGAAGAATAACAACTTGTGAAACAAAGACATAATTCCATCAAACTATAAATTTAGTCATTAACCTCTTTGTTTTGTTTAAGCTGGAATGAGATTCCAGTACAGTTATGCTAGCAAAAAGTAATAACTTATGAGCTATCTTGTCTTATGGTTAAAATGCAAAGGCAAATGGAATAATCTGGGTAATAGGGTTGAGAGATTTGGAAAGATAAATTAAGTTCTGCTTGAAACTATGAAAGGTAGATAAGATTTGGGAATAAATAAGGGTTTTCTAAACCCCTCTTGCTCCTCTGTAGTTGTTCTGGACACTTTTGTGCCAGTTTCAGATGGTTTAAAGAGTGAGGAAGTATTTTATCTGAGGGATACCAGCCAATATTGATTTGCTATATAAGACTGGGACTGCAATTTACTATTGTTTGAAGTTCTGATTACAGGAATACTTGTCTAAGTTATCATAAAGCCAATTGACATGTGCTGCAGGCTAATGGTGGATGCTTGGAAAGGTTTTGAAGACGACCTTGGACACGGCCGAGGTAGGATCTTCCTAACTCTATTTCCCAAATGTGCTATTTCCTTTCTGAAAAAGGAAATTCCCCACCTGATTATTCCTAAGCCCTGCTTTCAGCACCTGGTGACCTCACATGTCAGATAATAGCTTATTCCTGGAATCAACCAGAACTAAGGAAATCCTTTCCTTCTGTTAACATTGTCCCTCTCTTTTTCTTTTATAGCAAATCTTTATCATCAAGAAGTTCTGAAAGTACAATACTAAGTCTATCAAATAATAAATGGAAATTGGAGCATCTCTGAGTTATTATAATGGGGTGCAGGAATGAATAGCTTACAACTTTAACCTATATTCCTGGCCAAATAAATAAATATAATATAGAGATAACATC
This sequence comes from Notamacropus eugenii, assembly GCF_028372415.1. Lineage (NCBI taxonomy): Eukaryota > Metazoa > Chordata > Mammalia > Diprotodontia > Macropodidae > Notamacropus > Notamacropus eugenii. The sequence goes on along the minus strand of NC_092879.1, from coordinate 3,328,429 downwards.
GAGGAAATGATTAGATCAGGTAATAAGACAAAGATATAATGTGATAGATGCTTAATTAGAGTAGCAAATTTTGAGGAAAAAATATGCAAATGTATATCATTGACTTCTAAAATTTGTCATGCTTTTGATAATAAGATCTCAAATTTGGGTTTTTGCATAAAATTTCTATAGGATAGTAGTAAAAGTAAGTGAAATTGTTTCTTCTCCGTTAAAATATCTGTCCAATAAGTTAAAAGGCAGATGAGTTCATTATATAGTTGAATCCTCACATTTTAAAAGATTCTTATTCCAGGTACAAGATTTAGGTAAAGATAGAAACAGCAAATAACGTGAACCGAAATTTTCTGAAATTTCAAAAAAAGGAGAACAAATTTTAAGTAATTGTACTAATTTATATTGTCAGAAGTATCTGGGAACTTCTAGATTTGAACCAGAAAGGCATAATTCTCTTTTTTTGAACTGTCCCAAGAATAAAACCTATTGTCAAAGAAATCTGGGATTCAAAGTTAAATGAAAATTAAGAATGGATTACTGGGATACAAGGAACTTAATGTTAATTAACTTTGAAATAATAATTGCATTGATTTGTGTGGTTCATGTTTAATTTTCTTGTTTATATTGGTGACATGTAAATCTCCCTTTCAAAACTAGTCTATTGTGATCCATCTAAGTTTTAATTTATACCTGACCTAATGTAAAAATGCAGTTTGTGAACTGTAAAAAAAACTTCATTGTGTTGTTTGAACCTAGCCCTGCATGGCTGGGAAACTGAACTATTGCTAAGTGCCTTTAGCCATGTTAACTATCTTGTATTGTTTCATCTCAACTATCAAATCATATGTTTTCTGGGAGACTCTGCCAAGTTTTCTGTATAGACTCTTGGATCCATCTGTCACCTCCATTGCTCCTGCTCCTGAGTGAATCATGCCCTCCAATTTTGAAGAGGCCTGAAGAAGATGCCATCAGACATAGACAACTTTCCCAAGAGCCTGGACCAGACTTGCATGAAGAGTAAACTCTCACACTACTGGTTATTTAGAGGTTTTTTTCATATCTTTGTTGGTCTACAGGCAAAGCCTTCAGCTTGCCTTTGACCAAAAGGAGGGAATGATAATGTTTAATATAAAATTTTGGAATAATCTCTTTGTTCTCTCTGAAGCAAACTCAGAGAGTGCCTCTTCCTATGTCAGCAAAAGCCAGCCAAGGCTGACTCTACAATCCTTAAGGAGACCTTTAACCTAAGACACTATCTTGAATAATGGGACGTTTTCCATATCTTAATATTTGTAGACCTACACTATGTTATGGCATGTTAATGGTAAAGAAAACACAGACATCTTAGGTCGTAATTTCTATTGAACTTTGTTTACCCTTTCCTATGTCAGTTATCTGTTTAGGGCAGGAAGCCTACCACTTACTAGTGGTGGGATTTCCGAGACATATGTTTACCCAGCTTGGAATCCCAAGGCCTGACCAACATTACTTTGTTAATTGTCTTGTCTTACTAAATTTATGATTTGTTCAACTAGGAGAGTTCCTTTCTCACGGCAAAATGTATATAAGCCAGAAGATTTCTGCACTGGGTAGCCAGAACATTTCTGGCTCCATAATGCATTATGTTACTGTTTTCTTTAATAGGGAATTGATCAATTAATTAATTAAATCATAAAATGTATGCATTTAGCCATGTTGCCTTTTCTTAACAAAATTTTCAGGTCAACAGTATATACACACATTTATATACACACACACACATATATATATATACACATACATACATATATATGGGCTGTTTGTGCATAGCTGTTTTCTTGTCTTCTTCACTAGATTGTAAGTTCCTAGAGGGCAGAGCATTTTGGCTTCTTTTTATATCTTCAGGGCTTAGCACAATGTCTCGAACATAATAGGTGCTTAAACATTTATTGATTGGCTGACTTTCTGAATGGAGGAAAGATATACGCCTACCTAATCCTTTTCACAATTCCAGAGACTGAGGTGATTCAAGGAGGAGGGGATTTTGGTTGGGGGAGTTTATTTGTGAGTATAGTTTTGAAATCAATGTTTCTTTATTAAAGCAAACCTGACTTAATGGCTAAATGGAACTGAGGTGTAGAGTACCCCTATGCTCTTGAAAGAATACAGTGGAGGCAATTTAAGCTACCTAGTAGTGGGGGCCAGAGTGGTTAGTTTGACATTACCTAGAAGAGTATTTTTGTTTTTGAGAGTTAAAGAAAACATAGTGAATATTGACTGATTAGGGAATGGTTACATCAATTGTAATTTGTGAATTTCGTGTAATATTAATGTGCTGTAAGATGATTAATATAAGCATAGAGAAGCAAGGAAAGATCTTCATGAACTGTGACTTTGTGAATTAGTAGAAAGAGGGAAGAAAACGATATGCACAATCTCTACAACACTGCAAATGGAGAGAACGAAAATTAAGAAAAGAAAATAAAGGTAAATGTTGCAAAATTACAATAAACAAACAGGGCTGGAAAGAAGAGTAAAAGACACCTTTATCCTGTACCTTTGTAGAGGTGGACAGTCCATAGATGTGGTATATTGTATATAGTTTTCATTTTCTTTTTTTAAGTTTGAAAACGTTATTTCCCGTACAAGATGGTTTTCTGGGAGGCGGAGGGGCAGTGATGCTGGGGGAAATTTTTATGTAAAAAAAAAAAAAAAGACTGGAAAGGTAGGAAGGGGACAGATTATGGCCGGCTTTAAAAACCAGACAGAAGGCGTTCTATTTGTTCCTAGACGCAGTAGGAAGCATTTATCATTTATTGAATTGGAGGGGATGGAGGTGACGATGACTTAGTCAGATCTGCGCTTTGGGAACATCACCCTGGCAACCCGATGGCAGATGAATTGGAGTTTGGGGCAGAGACTCTAGGCAGGGGAACCAATCAGAAGTCTACTGCAGTAGTCTAAGTTGGAAGTGAGGGGAATCTGCATCACAGCGGGGGCTGTGGAGACGGAGAGAAGGGGGCGTGTGGAAGGAGCACTACCAATGGAGAAACGTAAGCCGAGACCAGCCATTGGAGGAAACTGGCCGCACCGTGGCGACGAAGCGGCTCTAGGTTGGGAGGGGACCGGGTGGGGCGGAGGTAGCCAAGGAGACAAAATGGCAGCATGGGGGGAGCGAGGTGGGGGGGGAGGCTCGAGTGGGTGGGATGACGTCACGCCGCCGGGGCCCCACCTCCACCCTCTGCGCCTCTCTCAGCCTGGCACGTCAGCCCAAAGTAGCTGCGGTGGGGGCAGCCGAGGCAGAGGCTGCTGCTTAGGTGGGGAGGCCACAGAGGCTGCAGCGGCGGCGGCAGCGGCGCGACCCGAGAGCCATTGTCCGGCCTGCTCCGGCAACCGGCCCTAAGTCCGCAGAGACCTCGGGAGGAGGCGGAAGGTCGTGTGACAGCAGCGGCCTGCAGCGAGACCCAAGGCTAGGCTAGGCCCCGGCCCGGTTCGACCCGGAAGCTCGCGCCGGGTGGGTAAGGCCCATCTCCGCACACAATTCTCATCGCGATCGTCCCCCTCCCCCAACCGCCACCATATCCGCTACAATCCCGGCTCCCATCCCCGCACCCCCCTGCAGGATGGCGAGCAGCATAGTCGGGGGCAAGTACGAGCTGCTGCGGAAGGTCGGGGCCGGCTCGTTCGGCGACATCTACCTGGCCATCAACATCACCAACGGCGAGGAGGTGGCCGTAAAGCTGGAGTCGCAGAAAGCCAAGCACCCTCAGCTGCTGTACGAGAGCAAGCTGTACAAGGTCCTGCAAGGCGGGGTGGGCATCCCCCACATGCGCTGGTACGGCCAGGAGAAGGACTACAACGTGCTCGTCATGGACCTCCTGGGGCCCAGCCTGGAGGACCTGTTCAACTTCTGCTCCCGCAGGTTCACCATGAAAACCGTGCTGATGCTGGCCGACCAGATGATCAGCAGGATCGAGTATGTGCATACCAAGAACTTTATTCACAGGGACATCAAACCCGATAATTTCCTAATGGGGATTGGGGCTCACTGCAATAAGCTATTCCTTATTGACTTTGGACTGGCCAAAAAGTATCGAGACAACAGAACAAGGCAACATATACCCTACAGAGAAGATAAAAACCTCACTGGCACTGCCAGGTATGCCAGCATCAATGCCCACCTTGGCATCGAGCAGAGCCGTCGAGATGACATGGAGTCCCTGGGCTATGTGTTGATGTATTTTAACAAGAGCAGCCTGCCCTGGCAAGGACTAAAGGCTGCAACCAAAAAGCAAAAGTATGAAAAGATCAGCGAAAAGAAGATGTCCACCCCAGTGGAAGTTCTATGCCAGGGGTTTCCTGCAGAATTTGCCATGTATCTCAACTATTGCCGTGGCCTGCGCTTTGAAGAGGCACCAGATTACATGTATCTGAGGCAGCTGTTTCGTATTCTTTTCAGGACTCTGAATCACCAGTACGACTACACTTTTGATTGGACAATGTTAAAGCAGAAAATGACCTAAAAGACAGGTTCTTGTAGTGGGTAGGGTAGGCACATCCCCAAACCCCACTGGTTTCCAAGCATGAAGAGAAACATGAAGTAGAGCAGACCAGAGCAGATCTTGTTACTCCCCAGATGTAGACATTTTAGTTCACATGTACCCTTGCCAGTGGTTGTGGGCAACCATTTACTTGGTGTAAAGAGCTTAATTTCAGTATAGACTGGCTGTGGTCAATACTAGTCCAGCATTCAGAGTTTTAGCTACTGTGTTTGTGAATGTTAACTGACAGTGAAACATGGTATTCAGTTTTCTGTTGCATTCTTTCAAGGGGAAATATTAACTAAATGGTTGACACACAAGCGGTGGAGAGAAATTGTGCATATGCCAATTTTGTGTTACCTTTTATGTTGATCAAATTGTAACCCTGAATTTGTGCTTTGAGATCTTATTTCAAAACAATGGCATGAACAGTTTTCAACCATGGTTGTGATAATTGTAAATGCTACAATTGTACACTCATGGAGTTTTGTTTTTTTACCCCCCTGGGGTTTGAATGTTGTAAACTTAAACATTCTTAAATTTGTTGGCTTCTGTGTGCAAGGCAGCTGACAAGGTAGCAACCAAAGATTCCAGTTTTTAAGCATATGAAAGACTCTGCCTGCTTAATGTGCTAGAAATAACATCATCTAAGTGAAGATTTAAGAAAATCTTAGTGACTACTAGATTATCTGTAGTGCTCTGCATTAACTCTATAATGTTCTTGGTATTAAAAAAAATAGCCTATTTGTCACAGAAATTTTGTTAACATCTTATGAACCTGTATGTAAGTTGCTTATATAAATGTAATCACAGTAAACATCTATATGACCTGGAATTTTGTTTTTATGTTGAAATGAGAGTTGTTTTGTTTACAAGTTCATTAAAAACTACAAAATTGACTCTGCTTAAAAAAAACAGATTGGATATGTTTGGTGAACCCAAGTGAAGAGCTGAGAATGGTGAATCTGAAGTGAGGAGTTGGGAGCCTGGGTTATTGGGAAAATAGTGGTACCTTGGACAGTACTAATGCTGTTGAAAAGGGGGAGGAGAGGAAGAAAGTGATAAGTAGATACCTAGACACTAGTAGCTGAGAGCAGAGGGAGGGTTGGGACAGTCCTGTAGGTAATACTGGGGCTAGAGCAAGCTTTTAAAATCATTTTATACAGCTTTTCAGTCTTAGAGACAAGATGTGACTAATTTTGAAGAGGCTGCTCTAATGTGGTTCAGAAAGCAGTGTGCTTTCTGGCAATCACTAAATTATTGTTGACATAGATAAACTGTCTGTTTCACATTTTTTATTTTATTCATCCCATTCCCTGTAAACTCTGCTTTTCCAAACTATATTCTTTGACAGGATTTCCAACTTCTCTGATGTCTGCTGTATTGGTTAGGAATGCCAAGTTAAGCTAGAAATAGAGGAATATATGTTTGAATACTTATTACAATCAATCACAGGGAGAGTATTGCTTCCCAAACCAAGGTTTCTGCTAGGTGGTAGCTCTAATTCATAAATCAATTAGAGCACTCACATTAACTTTCTCTTTTCATGTTACACATACATTTTATTTGAGGTATCATTCTAAAATACAACCCCTTTATAATCTTTTCAAAATCATAATAAGAGAAATTGATAAACATCACTAGCAAAATGATCTCATTGATCCATCAAAGTTATTTATTATCAATCCAAATGGATGCATCTCTTTTGGAAAAACATTCCATTCACCTGTATTTTGACATTCAGAAGCCACTATAGATGAGCTATCACTTTAATCAAGCAACAAAGGAATGGTATCAATTGCCATTCACAGATAAAAAATGCCAATGAAGTATTATCCCTTATTATTTTATCAAAACCAATAGTAGAACAAATTTCAGATTCTGAGATCGAAAGTTTGCTCCTTGATTTCACATATTTTTTCCCCCACATCTACAAAGATCTCAGCATCATTAGAATTAGGCTGGAAAATCATTAGATAATCTCATCTATCAATTTAGATAAGAGTAGTCTCTTTAGAGAGTCTTTTTTCACCGAGAGTTTCTGAGACAAGGATTTCCTGTTACAAGAACTTCATTGCCATTTTGGCCCAGGACTTCTAGAAAAATTATGTGTTCAGCATGTGCTTTGGCAAGAGATGGGGATTGTTTTTCCTTAGGAAATAAGACACCCTGAATTAAAGCATTTCTTCAAGAGGAGATAAGTAGTTCTACAGGCATGTCAGCTCCTCTCTGTCTTGCTTTTCCTAGTTTGAGGATGTCTTTCTTATCGTTTTGTGGCAATGTTTGCAACCCCAGAGTTTCCCTTTTCCCTTTACTCCCTTTTTGTTTGTTTTGTTTTCACTTCCTGGAGATTTCCACGGCTGACAAAAATAAGGACCTAAGCTCCTTCCAGCTCATGAGCAAGATGGCATACTAGACACTTGCTCCAATCTCCACAACCTCTCAGACCTCTCCTATATATGCGCCAAAGATAAAGCAACTTCAACTGTTTCTATATTTTAGGATACCCAGAATCCAAAAGAAGGTTAAAAAAAAAAAACCCTAAGGAACTGATACTCAGCGATCCTGAGTTCACTGCACATCCCTCCCCCCACCTCTCATGCTACCAACAGGGAGATCAAAGTAGCATGCCTTCACCCTGTTCCCCCCTCCCTCTTTCCACTGCCATAGAGACCCTGGATCGAAGATGTGAAAGTTTGTTTGAGCCTCAACAGCCAGATTAGCCTTTTAGGAGCAAAAGCCTGCCAGAGGCTGCAACCTGGAAGCACCAGAGTGGCAATATTCTGAACTGCCAGTGACAGGGAAAACAGATTTTGAACTGCTGGTGCTGGGGCAGAGAACTAAGGAAAAGAAGGAGACAGAACCCTCGGTGTGTATATGTGTGTGTTGTCTTCTCCTCCCACTGCCCCCCACAACACTCCCCCAAGCCTGAGGGAAAGAGCGCAACATCCATCTGGAGCCAGTTCTGACCCAAAAGTCATTTGGAGCAGAGACCTAGCCTGGTAAACTGTGAAATGTTTAGTGTGGGAGGAAGCTGAGATTCATTTGAAATCCAGTCTGCAAGAATCTCCAATTGGGGGGAATTAGGAAGAGAATGATAAGGAAAATTGGGGTGTGTGTGGAGGGAGGTGAGACTGAAAGTACCAAAGATTTCAGGAAGGAGAAATCTCAAAGACCTTAAATATAAACAGAGGACATCAATGGGAAAAACCTTAACAACTGAAAAAGAAATAAGCTATTTTGTATTACTTTTAGTTTGATCATAAGATTAGGCTCCCTTTTTAAAGAAGAGCTAGCTCTAAACTAAGCCAGACTAACAAAGTCTTTAAGCCTAGGTTACCTATAGATTTAGTGCACAGATATATAGAGAAGACTTTATCATTTAGTAGCAAATAATTTAGAAAAATAAAGTGATCAGAAGATTGTAAGGTTTTTCAAAAGGCTAAATTTCCCTTTCTAGAAGAAAGCAGGGTTTACCAGACAGCTGGAGAAAGGTACTAACATTTTTTCAGACGTTAAATTAAGCCCCTTTTTCTCTTGAGCTAGGGTCACCACCTGGAGAAAATGACATCTGGCATAGGGTTGAGAAAGTCTGGGAGAAGTCAAGTGACCTGACTTGTTCGATAGAATTATGTTGAAAATAAGTTTCCGTAGTTATTCCAATTCCTTTTTTTTTTTTTGTTGTTGTTGCTATAAAAACCATCTCTGTAAATCACTCCTCATCTCTGACCTCTGAGGAGTCATGTGACCTGGTTTGGTATGCAAATGCTAGCTTTGCAGATTAAATTGTAGCTTTGTTTTTAATTTCCTTTATATTTCAGATAATCGATTTTAACAGTTGGCACCCTAAATGGAACCTGAGAGATTGACTCCAGGCTTCCATAAGTGGTCATGTCCAGTCACCAAGGGACTTCTCAGAGGATTACCTTGGAGGCCTGGCCTCTCCTCAGTTCAGAACCAAAATACTTCGGAGCCAATTTGAGGAGGAAACCACCAAGACCACCATTTTTTTTTTTACTCTGCAGAAATTAAGTGAAAAGTCCCAAGAGTCTTTCAAGTGTAAAGCAGAGTCTACTTTGAAGAAGAAGAAATTTTTATTAGAGGGTATCCTCCACAGTAGAAGGGAAGAAAAAGTGTTTTTTATTTTAGAAAAAGCCCTTTACTAGAAATTTTTAAGAGAAGAAAAAGTTTTTAGGGAAATAAAACTCTTTAAGAAATAAAAGAGGCATTTTCTTTCTCTTTTACAAATTATTTTTTATTTGATTTAACAGAGAACCTAGAGAAAGTAGAATTCTTTATTAGGGATTTGTTCTAAATAAATTTAAATAAAGAGAGAATAGGGAAGGAAAAGTTTACTAAATTGTGTCTGTCTTAAAAATATTACACACATGCACACACACACACATACACACACATACAAAGTGCACTTTAAATGGGTGACTCCAATAGACAAATCAGACCAAGGCAATTTGGCATTGTTACTAAATTATATTTTCTTAAGAATAAGACTATAAAAACATTGACAAAGTAAACAGGAGAATTAATCTTAAGCTGACAGCAGGACCCCAGACACAAGACTATCACATGTTATATACTTAATGGAGGAGACTGGTAAGATCCTGACTTCAAAATCTCCTAGAGAAACTTAGAAGTTCAGGCCTCACTGAACACTCAATGTGTCCATTTTTGTGAATGATAGAACTAAGTTTAGGAATAGTGGATTCTTTGCTTGAAGTAGAAAGGGATCTTATACAGTTGGGAAAATTTTAAGACAATGGGAAATCAGTACTGTCTTATCTGTGTTTTGTGCTAATCCATGCTGGCAGGTACTTCCAAGCATTTGTTTCATTCTATGCTTTTTTCTGTGGTCTAATAAACCAGGGAGAAAACGGTAAAAAGTAAAACTTTTCAAAAGGTCTATCTTTACGGACACATTGGAGGTTGAAGAGATGAAAGACAGATAAAAAAATAATAATTGAGACTAAAATTACTATTTTCCATAGGAAAATTCTAAAATTAAGATTTGAAAGTTTTTGTGAGTACTTTAGTGAGCTTTTGAGGTACCAGAAAACTTCATAAAATTTAATGAAAACAAAAATTAACAGATTAAATATTCCAGAAAAGGAACTTTAAAATGACTGGAAATTGATTTTGAAGCTGCAGTTTGAATTTTAGGAACTGTTTTATTAACCATGGAATCTGTTCAGCAGAGATTTAATGAAATAGAGATTTGGTAAAATTCAGAGAAGTGTTAAAATAAGAAATTAGAATAAAACTCCTGTAAGTTTAAAAAACAGATGCCACGACTCAGAATTTCAAAAAGGAAAAAAAAAAGAAACACATTTGCTAAATACTAAGTGGTTTCAGTTAGTCATTCTCTGGATCTGAAGTTTTGTGAATCACTCTGTGAAACTGATTTTAATTTTAGTGTAGATTAAAGGTATAGTTTAAAGCTTCATTTAAAATTGAGACAAATTTATTGCAGGAAGGAAGTGTAAATTTTTGTTACTATAAGACAGAACAGGAAATTTAGACTATCTTCAGATTTCAAAAGACTAAAAATAAATTGGGTTAGAATTTATTTACCCTTTTGTTACTGCTTTAAACCAACCAACCTTTAAACCAAGCCCTTATTGGGACTCCCAGATTGGAGATGAATTTCAAAGTGCTAAAAAAACTTGTTTTGGAATCAGGAACCAACTGAAAGCAAGTGAAATGAAATCATATACTGTAGTGTGAACCAATTGTTTAGATAAATTAGAGACACAGTAAAGTTTGAGATGAAATCATTAGAAGAAGTGAAAAAAATTTCAAAATTTTATTTTTGTAGAACTAAAGTAAGTAAGGCTATGATAAGCTAAGGTAAGAATTATTGAAGATAAAATTAAAAAAGAATATAGCATTATAGGAAAGCAAAGGAGTAAAATAAATGTACGCATACTTAATGGAGGGTGCTCAGAGAACAACAGATCATATTAAAAAGAATATTTAATGACAAATATTAGTATAAATTTTGAGAGAACAGAATCTGCAAATTATTTCAGGTTGTTTCTTGCCTCATTATCAAGCGTAAATTAAAGCATAGGTACATTGATAATATTTGGTCCTGAAATTTGAAATCTTGGCAACTAATGACCTTTGCGAAACTTGAGATTTTAAAATTCTTATCATTAGCAATTATACAGCTTCATGTGATGCTCAGAAGAAGTGATACAAGGTCACATTCAAAGTCTCTCTTAAGAACTTTGAAACTGGTTGTGTGACATGGGAGACACTGGCCCAGGACCACCCAGCATGGCATGCCCTAATTAGAGAAGGTGCTGTGCTGTATGAGCAAAGCAGAATTTAAATAAATCTAAAGAAATGCAAGATAGGCAAATTTAGAGAATCCGCCCCAAAGTTCACATGGACTATTTGTATGAGATCTGTGGTAGAACATTCCAAACTCATATTGGTCTGATCAGCCACAGTCAGACCAGTAAAACTTGACTGTAGTATAGTGATATCATTTTCATCCTCTTCACGAACAAAGGACAACAACCAACCAATAAAGCTATATTTAATTTAGGTGAATTCATAGTGTGATGAGAATTTCTGTTAATTGAGAATCATTGGAAAATTAAATAAGCTAATAACCTACAATATTATGAGATATTAAATCTTTGTAAACGAAGGTGCAATTAAGAATGAATATCATTCACAGTCAACACCACCAAAATGGAAGCTATTGAACCATATGTTGAGAGAGAAATTTAGATTTAAGTTTAAATGTGGAGAAAGACTGTTCAATATTTCATTTAGAGTACTTAATAAAACAAATGATAAATATAACCTGTTATAATGAGAGCAGTTGCAGAGACCCTTTAAGATATCAATATCTGTGACATTTCTGTGCCATAGTTGGGCCTTGGTCATGAAACAGGTGGATGAATACTTTTCCAGCATAAAAGAGTTTTATTTTGAGAAGGAGATAAGTGACTTTGTCTCCAAGATCATGAATGAGGGACCTTAAACTTTCAGTAAGTTGAATATTTGTCACTTATAAAAACCATATGCCTTAAAGAAATTAGGAAAGAACTGTGAATTTGTAAGCCAAGGGGAACCCAAAAACGGTTATGTTATTGCAGTGTAGTCAGTTTTGTGTCATAAAAACTTATGTTAACATGTGAAGAACAAAGATTAAGTTTGTAGGCAATCTTGCAGATGAATAGGACATAGACTAGAGGAATTATGCAAGTAGGTGAAAGTAAGAGAAGTGTTGGATGAGGTATCAAGAAAGGTCCAGTTTCAAAGGGTTTTTATAAAATGAAAAGAAAACAATGAACAGTTTATGTAAGCAAGTAGAGATGAAAAAAGAATGGGTATGGAGTTTAATGAAACCTGGAGTCTGCCTTTACATAGTGTGAATACAGTACTTGAAAGAAAAGGGATTGAAGTCTGAAGGGAAAAAAAAAGGAAATTTGAGTTGTTTTGACCTTACTAAGAACAATTTTAAAAAAGGGAGGGGGGATTTGAGTATTTTTAAAAATACCTTAAGGTACACTGGTTGGATTAAGTTGGAAAAATAGAAGGAATTGATTTGCTCTTTGGGTGGTTCAAAGAAATAAAGAAGCAGTTTATGGGGGCTAGGAGCATCACCATGGGATTTTTTTCTTAATAATCAACTGAAACTAATGGACCCTTGTGAAAAATGAGGTTTAGTTATTACCACTAGTAATTATAAGTAACAAATTGATTGGGTTGAAAATTTTGAAACTACATTATAATTGTGATATATTAGAAAATTTGATCAGTCTTTGTATGTACAAGGAGATAATAATGATAATAATATTACATACCTTCAAGAGTGATTGGAGGAATTAAATGATATTAAAGTGCTTAGTATAGTGAGTATAAATGTTGACTATTGTTATTGGGTTTGGGAATAAATAATATATCAAAGAAAATAACATGGACGTGTTCTAAGAACAATAAGATTTTATCTGATTGAATACATGAAATTTGACTTGAGAAGAATTCAAGAAATTTGGTGTTATGTTTTAAAACAAAACAAAGGCAACAACAAAAAACCCCATGATGTTCTTTAAACTTCCAGTTTTCTTGTATCATGGAATTTAGAGGAATATTAGATATACGATTAGAAATGTAAATTCTCTTTTAATTAGGAAACTATACTTTTAAAGACATACTGTTATGTGAAATTTTTCTGAGATAATGCAAAACGCTATTAGAGAAACCCTTTCCCTATTAAGCTGTTAAAGTGAATGTGCTGTCTTTGAAAAAAAAATGGTAATAATGAAATGCCATTTGCCTTAAATTCTTATGATTTAATAGGAGGTCTGAGGATCTCTTCCAACCAAAGCTGTGATCTGAATCTGTAACTGTGCTTAGGTAAGGTTACTTTGAAATAGACTAAATTAATGTCATTTGACTAAAGTAAGTTTAGCTTTTTTAAACTTCTGGAAGCCAAGATGGTGGAGTTAGCAGTAAGTCTCTCTCACCCTTCCTTACAGATGTTGAAAAACCCAGAGAATATTGTCCCAAAGAAAAATCCTGGAAGAGTGAAGGCAGCAGAAAGACATGGTACAGCAGTCTTTGAGCTCAAGAGGCTATGGGAATTAACAGAAAGGTCTCTCTTGCTGTGGCTAATGAACAAGTATGGGATAGGAGATGTCCCAGCAGGACAGCATCAAGTTCCACCTCAGCAAACCAGTGGGAGATCCTGAATCCAAGCCTGGTGGAGCAGGCAAGTGCCAATACCAGACACACACCAGTCACCACCAACAGCTCCAGCTCAGTACCAGGTAAAGTGCTAGACCACTGCAACATCCAGCTGCCAACACCTGAGGTTCCAGCATAGAAAACCAGTAACCAGGCCTCTAGCCTCCAGCACAAGAAGTCTAGAACAATGCTCCCTGGGCCCCAGAAGCAGAGATTAAATTTAAAAGGCCTACGACATTACTAAGAAGAATCAAAGAAAGACAATGAACATAGAGAAATATTTGGGTGACAGGGAAGATCAAAACAGAATTTCAGAAGAAAACATGGTTAATATGCCCACATCAGAAAACCTCAAAGGGGAGTGTGAACTGGTCTCAAGCCCCCAAAGCCTTGGAACAACTCAAGAAAGATTTTAAAAGTCAAACAAGAGAGGTGGAAGAATAATTAAAAATACAATTGACAAAATGGGGGGAAAGTACCCTGAAGAAAATAAGTCCTTAAAAAGTAGAATTGGCCAAATGGAAAAGGAAGTATAAAAGCTAACTGAAGAAAACAATTCCTTAAAAATTAGAACTGGGCAAGTGGGAGCTAATGACTCTATGAGACATCAAGGATCAGTCAAACAAAATCTAAAACATGAAAAAATAGAAGAAAACATAAAATACCTCATTGGGAAAACAACTGACCTGGCAAATAGATCCAGGAGACACAATTAAAGAATTTTTGGTCTACCTGAGATCCATGATGAAAAAAAAAAAGATCTTGTACAACGTCTTTCAAGAAATCATCAAGGAAAACTACCCTGAGGTTCTAGAACCAGTGGGTAAAATAGTCATTGAAAGAATCCACTGATCACCTCCTGAAAGAGACCTCAAATTGAAAATGCCAAGGAATATTGTAAAAAGCTAAATTCCAAAATTTTCAAATCAAGGAAAAAATACTGCAAGCAGCTAGAAAGAAATATTTCAAATATCATGGAACCACAGTCAGGATTACACTGGACCTTGCAGCTTCTACATTAAAAGATCGGAGAGCTTGGAATATGATATTCCATAAGTAATAAAGCAAAGGAGCTTGGATTATAGCCAAGGAGCAACTACCCAGCAATATTGAGCTTAATCTTTCAGGGGAGGAGATGGATTTTCAGTGAAATAGAGGACTTTCAGACTTTCCTGAGAGAGGCATAGAAATGTAAACAGGAAAGGGAAAAAAATACAACATATTATTCAATAAAACCAAACTGTTTACATCCCCACATGGGAAGATGATACTTACAACTCTTGAAAAGTGTATCTTTATTACATTATAGAGAAGGGAAATAAATCCATCCCCTCTGTTTACGTAAGTTGACTTTGATGTGAAAATGAAAAACCTAATTTAGTGCTGAAAAAAGATAGTAATGGGAGAAGAGAAAAGGAGAAGGCAGAAAAGGGGAAATCAAGAGACACAAAGACATATTACAGTAGGAGGAAAGAAGGGGGAGAGATGAGCATTATTTGAACTTTACTCTCATCAGATTTTGCTAAAGGAGGGAATAACATACACAGGTATAAAAATCTAACTTGCCCTGTAAGCAGCTGGAGGGGAAAAGGAAAAAAAAGGGAGGGAGGGAGAGAAGGGAAGGAAGAAATAGTAAGGCAAAGGGGAAAGAAGATGGAGGGGGACTGATAGGAGGGAGGGTAGATTGAGGGAAGCAATGGTGGAAAGTAAAATTCTAGTGAGGAGGGAAAAGGAGAAGAGAAATAAAAGCATAAACAGGGGAGGGGGGAAAGGATGGAGAGAAAGACACAGTAATTATAACTGGGAATATGAATGAAATAGTCTCCCATAAAATGAAAGCAGATAGCAGAATGGACTAAAAATCATAATTCTATAATGTGTTGTTTACAAGAAACATATCTGAAACTCAGGGATACACATAGGGTAAAGGTAAAAGGCTGGAGTAGAAAAGGCACCACAGACAATGAAGTAATATCATTACTAAACATATATGCACCAAGTTGTATAGCATCCAGATTCTCAGAGGAGAAGTTAAGGGAGTAAGAGGAAGAAATTGAAAGCAAAACCATTCTAGTGGGGGAACCACAACCTCCCCCTCTCTGAACTAGATAAATCTAACCACAAAATAAAGAAGAAAAAAGTTAAGAATTTGAATAGAATTTTAGAGAAGTTAGATATAGTAGACCTCTGGAGAAAATAGAGTGGGAATAGAAAGGAATATATCTTATTCTCAGTGGCACATCACACACACACACACACACACAAATTGTCCAGGTACTAGGGCATAAAAACCTCAATTCAATGCAGAAAGGCAGAAATATTAAATGCATCCTTTTCAGATCATGATGCAATAAAAATTATATGTAATAAAGGGCCATGGAAACATTAACTAAAAATCAATTGTAAACTAAATAATTTAATCCTAAAGAATGAATGGGTCAACCAACAAATCATATAAACAATCAAGAACTTCATTCAAGAGAATGGCAATAATGAGAAAATATACTAAAACTTATATCATGCAGCAAAAGCAGTTCTTAGGGGAAATCTTATATCTTATAAATGCTTACATGAATAAAATAGAGAAAGAAGAGATCTATGAATTGGGTATGGAACTAAACAAGCTAGGAAAACAGCAAATTAAAAATTTCCAATTAAATACCAAATTAGAAATACTGAAAACCAAAGAAGAGATTAATAAAATGGAAAGTAAGAAAACTATTGAATTAATAAATAAAACTGAGAGCTGGTTTTTATGAAAAAAAATACAAAATAGATAAATCCTAGGTTAATTTGATTAAAAAAGAGGAAACCCAAATTACCAGTATCAAAAATGAAAAAGGTGAATTCACCACCAATGAAGAGAAAATTAAAACAATCATTAGGAACTACTTTGCGCAATTATAGGCCCACAAATTTGATGATCTTTGTGAAATGGATGAATATTTTTAAAAAAATATGCATTGCCCAGATTAAAAGAAGAGGAATTAACTTACTTAACTTAAATTAAATTAACTTACTTAAATAACTCCATGTCAGAAGAAGAAATTGAACAAGGTATCAATGAACTCCCTATGAAAAAAATCTCCATTGTCTTTTCTTTTTTTAATTTATTTGTTTTCAGTTTTCTACAATTGCTTCCATAAGTTTTAGATTTTCTCCCCTCCCTCTGTTGTCCTTCCCCGAGATGGCATGCAATCACATATGGGTTCTACACATACATTCTTATTAAATACATTTTCACATTAGTCATGTTGCCTGGAAGAATTAAAACAAATGGGAGAAACCATGAGAAAAACCCAAACAAAACAAAACATAACACAAAAGAAAATTTTCTGCTTCATTCTGCCATTCAATTCCATAGTTCTTTCTCTGGATGTGGATGGCATTTTGCCTCAAGAGTCCTTTGGGAATGTTTTAAGTCCTTGCAGTGCTGTGAAGGGTTAAGTCTACCAGAAAAAAATGCCTTACACACTGTGGTTGTTACTGTGTACAAGAATCTCCTGCTTCGGCTCCTTTCACTCAGCATCAGTTCGTCTAAGTCCTTCCAGGCCTTTCTGAAATCTACCTGTTCATCACTTCTTATAGCACATTAGTATTCCATTACATTCATACAACACGACTTGTTCAGCTATTCCCCAGTTGATGGGCATCCCCTCAATTTCCAATTCTTGGCCACCACAAAGAGAGCTACTATAAGTACTTTTGTATATGTGGGACCCTTTCTCAATTTTATAATTTCTTTGGGATATAGTCCTAGAAGCAATATTGTTGGGTCAAAGGGTATGCACATTTCTGTAGCCTTTTGGGCATAGTTCCAAATTACTCTCCAGAATGGGTGGATTAGCTCACAGCTCCAACAACAATGAATTAGTATTCCAACTCTCCCACATCTTCTCCAACATTTATCATCTTCCTGTTTTGTCATGTTAGCCAATGTGATAGGTGTGATGTGATACTTCAGAGTTGTTTTGATTTCCATCTCCCTAATCAGTAGTGATTTAGAGCATTTTGTCAAATGTCTAGAGATAGTTTTAATTTTTCTCTTTGAAAACTGCCTGTTCATATCCTTTGACCGTTTATCAATTGGAGAATGACGTGTATTCTTGTACATTGGACTCAGTTCTCTATATATTTTAGAAATGAGGCCTTTCTCACAGACAGTGGTAGTAAAAATTCTTTCCCAGTTTTCTGCTTCCCTCCTAATCTTGGTTGCATTGGGTTTGTTTGTGCAAAACCTTTTCAATTTAATGTAATCAAAATGATCCATTTTGCACTTCATAATCTTCTCTATCTCTTGTTTGGTCATAAATTTATACATTCTTCATAAATCTGACAAATGCACTATTCCTTGCTCCCCAAATTTCTTTATATTATTCGCTTTTATACCTAGATCATATATTCATTTGAAATTTAATCTTCTGTACGGTGTCAGGCATTGGTCTGTGTCCAGTTTCCACCACATTGTTACCTAGTTTTCCCAGTAATTTTTTTCAAACAGTGAGTTCTTATCCCAAAAACTGGGGTCCTTGGGTTTATCAAGCAGTAGATTGCTATATTCATTAACTACTGTCTTGAGTGTCTAATATATTCCACTGGTCTACCCTTCTATTTCTCAGCCAGTACCAAGTGGTTTTGAGGATTGCTGCTTAATGATGCAGTTTGAGATCTGGTAGGGTTAGGCCACCTTCCCTAGTATTTCTTTTCATTAATTCCCTTGATATTCTGGACCTTTTGTTCTTTCAGATGAGTTTTGATATTATTTTTTCTAGCTCTAGAAAATATTTTTCTAGATTTTTCTAGAATTTATAGTTTTATAGATTAAAAGAAGATGAAATTGAATACTTAAATAACCCCATCTCAGAAAAAGAAATTGAACAAGCCATCAATGAACTCCCTAGGAAGAAACCTCCAGGGCCTGATGAATTTACAAGTGAATTGTATCAAACATTTAAAGAACAGTTAATTCCAATACCATGTAGACTATTTGGGGAAATTGGGGAAGGAGTACTACCAGATTCTTTTTATGATACAAATATGGTTCTGATAGCTAAACCATAAAGAACCAAAATGTAGAAAGAAAATTATAGACTGATTTTCCTAATGAATATAGATGCAAGAATTTTAAAAAGCATAATAGCCAAAAGAATAAAGTATCTTATCACAAGAATAATACATTATGATCAGGTGAGATTTATCCCAGGAATGCAGGGCTGGTTCAATATTAGGAAAATTATCAGCATAATGGATTGTATCAGAAACAAAGCTGACAGAAGCCATATGATTATCTCAATAGATGCAGGAAAAGCTTTTGACAAAATACAACATACATTCCTATTGAAAACACTGGAGAGCATAGGAATAAATGGAACTTTCCATAAAATAGTAGGCAGTAGCTACCTAAAACAATCAGCAAGCATTATTTGCAATATGGAGAAGCTAGATGAGTTTCCAATAAGACCAGGGGTGAAACAAGGATGATCATTATCCCCACTGTTATTCAATACAGTACTAGAAATGTTAGCTTTAGCAATGAGAAGAAAATGAAATTTAAGGTATTAGAATAGGCACAGAAGAAACTAAGTTATCATTCTTTGCAGATGTATGATGAAATACTTAGAGAATCCTAGAGAATCAAGTAAAAAAACTACTTGAAATAACAAACAACTTTAGCAAAGTTGCAGGATACAAAATAAACCCACATAAATCCTCAGCATTTTTATATTACTAACAAAGTCTAACAGCAAGAGATAGAAAGAGAAATCCCATTTAAAGCTACAGTAGACACTATAAAATATCTGGCAGTCTATCTGACAAAACAAACCCAGAGACTATATGAACACAGTTGCAAAATATTTCACACAAATAAGGTCAGATCTAAGTAAGTGGAAATACACCAGCTGTTCATGGCTAAGCTGAACTAATATAATAAAAATGACAATTCTACCTAAATTAATTTACTTACTCAATGCCATACAAATCAAATCTAGAAATTCTAGAAAAATCTAGAAAAATATTTTCTAGAGCTAGAAAAAATGGTATCAAAAGTCATTTGGAAGAACAGAAGATCCAGAATATCAAGAGAATTAATGAATAGTAATGCTGACCTGAAAGACATATCAAGAAGAGATAATTTAAGAGTTATTGGCCTACAGAGAGCCATGATTCAAAAAAGAGCCTAGAAAGCATATTTCAAGAAATTATAAAGGAAAACTGCCCCAATATCTTAGATTCAGAGGGTAAAACTGAAAGATTCCACCAATCTTCTCCTGAAAGAGATCTCAAAATGAAAACTCCCAGGAATACTCTAGTCAAATTCCAGAGCTCCCAGCTCAAGGAGAAAATATTACAAGTAAGAAATAATTCAAATATCATGGAACCACAGTCAAAATCACATAAAATTTATCAGCTTCTATGTTGGAGTAGAGGGCTTGGTAGCCCAGAAGGCAAATGAGCTTTAATTATAACCAAGAATAACCTACCAGGTAAAACTAAGTACAATCTTTCAAGAGAAAAACTTGAAATTTAATGAAATAGAGGACTTTCAATGCATTCCTTATGAAATGAGCAGAACTGAATAGAAAAGTTGATATCCAAAGAGAAGATTCAAAGGAAGTATAAAAAGGCAACAAGAAAGAGAAATCTCAATAAAGTCAATAAAGTTAAAGTTTTTACATTCCTATATAAGATGATACATGAAACTACTAAAAACTTTATCATTATCAGGGTAGTTAAGTGGAGTCTACATAGAGTGCATGGGTGTGTGTTCGTTATGTCAGGACCATTTCAATAAAATGGAAGGATGAGAAAAAGGTATGCACTAGGAGAAAGGGAAGGGAGAGGAATAATGCAGGAATTTTTTGCAGATAAAAATGATGCACTAGGAAGAGTTTTTATGATAGAGGGGAAAATGGTGGCAGGGTGGACAATGCTTAAAACTTATTTGTCTGAACTGGTTCAAGGAAGGCAGATGCACACTCAGTTGGGTATAGAAATCTATCATACCCAAAAGGTAAGTAAGTAGGGAAAGGGATAAGAGAAAGAGGGTATATGATAAAAGAAAAGGTGGATTAAGGGAGGCAGTGGTCAGAAGAAAAACAGACATTTGTGGAGGAAAAGGGTAAAAAAAGAGAATAAATAAAAGAAAATAGGATGGAGGGAAATATACAGTAATCATTACTGTGAATGTGAATAGAATGAACTCATCCATAAAATGGAAGGAGATAGCAGAATGGATTAGAAACCATAATCTAATGGGTTGTTTACAAGAAAGCTACTTGAAACAGAGAGACACACATGGAGTTAAAATAAGGGGTTGGGACAGAATATAATATGCTTCAGCTAAAGTTAAAAAGGCATGGTTAGCAACTATGATCTCAGGTCACGCTAAAGCAAAAATAGACCTAATTTAAAAAGATAATCAGGAAAACTACATTTTGCTAAAAAGCACCATAGACAATAAAGCAATATAAATACCACATATATATGTACCAAATGGAATAGAATCCAAATTCGTAAAGGAAAAGTTAAATGAGTTACAAGAGAAAATAGGAAGTAATACTAATATAAATATCAATTACCCAGATTAATAGAAGAGAAAATAGAATTCTTAAGTAACCTTATCTTAGAAAAAGTACAAAGTATAAATGAGCTCCCTAAGGGTCCCACATGTACAAAAATATTTATAGCAGCACTCTATGTAGTTGCCAAAAACTGGAAGTCAAGGGGATGTCCATCAATTGGGGAATGGCTGAATAAATTATGGTATATGAATGTAATGGAGTACTATTGTGCCATAAGAAATGATGAACAAGAAGACTTCAGAGAGGCCTGGAAGGAGTTATATGACCTGATGCTGAGTGAAAGGAGCAGAACCAGGAGAACTTTATGCACAGCAACAACCACAGTGTGTGAGAGTTTTTTCTGGTAGACTTAGATTTTTGTTATAACACAAGAACTTCTTACCAAAAAAAAAAAAAATCCCAATGGAGGATCTCAAGGCAAAATGCCTGCCACACTCAGAGAGAGAAATATGGAAGTCACTCACATATTGTAGCAGATCATGTTTGTGTATGTGTATGTGTTTGTGTATCATGTTCTGATTTGTTATACGATTTCTTTCATTTATCTTAGTCTGACTACATAGCATGACTATAGTGAAAATATACTCAATAGGAAAGTATATGTAGAATCTATACAGAATTGTATGCAGTTGTGGGGAGGGAGGGGGGTAGTGGGGAGTAGGTGGGGAAGGATAAAATCGCAATTGTATGGCAGTGATTGTTAAACATTACAAAATAAAAAAAAAAGAAATAAGAAGACACTGAAAATTTTAAACTATGAACATCTCAGTTTAACAAAATAAAAAATTTTCTGCCATAAAAAATAAATAAATAAATAAATGAGCTCCCTAAGAAAAGTGTCCCCAGGATAAAATAGATTTACAAGTGAATTCTACAAAACATTTGAAGAATAGTTAATTCCAATATTGCATGATCTATTTGAAAAAAACAGGTAGAATAAGAGTCCTGCCAAATTATTCTTGTGATACAGATTTTGATACATTGGAGACCAAAAAGAGACAAACAAAACTATCAACCAATTTCCTTTATAAATACTAATGAAATTTAAAAAATTCTAGTAAGAAGACTATAGTAATATATCACAAAGATTATGTAGTATGATTTATATTAGGAATCTAGGGCTGGTTCAATATTAGGAATACCATCAGAACAACTGACCATATCAATAGCAAAAAAACCCAAAAATCATTTGATTATCTCAATAGACACCAAAAAAGTTTTTGACAAAATGTAACTCCGATTTCCATTAAAGATGCTAGAAAGGGGCAGCTAGGTGGTATAGTTGTTAGAGTACCAGTATTGAAGTCAGGAGAACTTGAGTTCAAATCCCACCTGAGATACTTGACACTTACTAGCTACGTGACCCTGGGCAAGTCACTTAACCCTGATTACGTTGCCCCCAAAAACCCAAAACAAAACACAGCAGTAGAAAGCATAGAAGCAAAAGGAACTCTTTTTAAAATGATAAACAATATCTATCTTAAACTAAGAGCAGCCATTATTTATAATGGGAATAAACTAGAAGATTTCCCAGTAGGATCGTGGTTGTCTATTATCACCATTACTATTCAGTATTGTATTGGAATATAAATAGGCAATGAGGAAACAAAATTATCACTGTTTTTGTATGATGTGATGGAATACTTAGAGAACCCTAGAGAACTGATTAAAAAACTAGCTGAAGCAATTAACAACTTCAGCAAAGTTGCAGGATATGAAATAAACCCATCAGCATTTCTGTATATTCCAACCAAAATCCATTAGGAAGAAATAGGAAGAGAAATTCCACTTAAAATAACTGCTGTCAGTGTAAAACACCTGGCAATCTATCTGCCAAGATACATACAGGAACTACATGAACAGAATTAGAAAACATTTTTATGCAAATCAAGACATATGTAAATAATTGGAAAACCATTAATTGATCATGGGTAGGCTGAGCCAATATAATAAAAATGAAACTATTACCTAAATTATTTTACTTATTCAGAACCACACTGATGGTAGTGTCATACCAATCAAATTACTGAAGAATTATTTTATGTAGCTAGAAAAAAATAACAAAATTCATCTAAAAGAACAAAAAGTCGAGTATATCAAAGGAATCAATGAAAAGAAATATGAAAGAAGGCAGCCTAGTAATACCAGACTTCAAACTGTATTATATATAGAGTGCTAATCATCAAAACAATCTGGTGCTGGCAGATGGTGGATCAGTGGAATAGATTAGGTATACAATATACAGTAGCAAATGATCACAGTAATCTGATATTTTGTAAACCCAAAGATCTAACCTTTGGGGGAAAGAACTCAATATTTGACAGAAACTGCTGGGAAAATTGGAAAGCAGTCTGGCAGAAACTAGGCATAGACCAACACCTCACAAAGTATACCAAGATGAACTCAAAAATGGGCACATGATTTAGACATGGGGGATGATATCCATCTCCAGAGAGAGACCTAATGCATTTAGTGCAGATTGAAGCATATTGTTTTCACATGTCTAATACAGAAATATTTTGCATGACTTCACATGTAAAATGGGCATCATATTGCTTGCTTTCTCAATGGGTGGGGGAGGGGCAATAGGGAAGGAGAAAATTTGGAACACACACCAAAAAAAGAATGTTAAAAAGTATCTACTCCTTATGACTCTCCAACTCTTCCACATTCTGCCACCCACCAGTCTTAGAACACAGAAGATCTCTCCCCACTCCCCATGACTCCATCTGATGATTGGTGTTTCCCTGCTTTGGTCCCCCATTGTGTAAAGTGCCCAACCCCTTGCTCATGTAACTTCTGTCTTCGCTCTTGACTCTCACAGCTCTTCCACTTCCTCTCCAGCAGCCTTCTTCCTCTGGAGATGCTACCTCTGTGTTGTCTCTTTTAATTGGTGAATTCCTGGTGCAGACTCTATCTAAGTGGCCATTACAGTACCCACATAGAAGCCACAATGGGTTAGGGCAGTGAAGTCTAAATATTTGTGCTCTTTGTGGGCCCAGTGGAGAAAGAGTCTGGGCAGGGACTCATGGGTAACAGCCACTCTGGCAATGTCATCAGCCACAGCATTATATTTGAAGGTGTGGTCCTCCCTCCCAGAAATATGTAAAACCTAATGGATATGTTGGGTGACTAACCCAGCAATACATTGCCACAAGTACTTACCCCAGATTGGCAGTTCCAAATGTTCCAGTTCTGTGTAGCCCTAGCTCTTTGGTGACTTCCTGGGAGTTAGTGTAGAATCATACCTCTTCCAATCCCACAGAAGTGGTTAGGGTTAGTGATTTAAGGTGAAGGTGCCCATTGTATACTCCAGTCTCTGCCGGAATCTGTCAACTAGCTCTCAGAAGTGGCACAAAAAGTAGCTGCAGCCCACTTCAGGTTAGCTCTGCTCCTGGAGATCCTTCCATCTGTAAAATAAGTTGAGGAGCACTGCTGAAGGGGTAAGGTCATCTTAGGATGCTCCCCTGTGCTCAAGGGGAGCAGTGAGGGGTGGAGGAGTATGAGGGTCAAGAGAAGGGAACCCAAGAACAGTATGATTGACTTCCTCATGGAAGTGGGCTAACACTGGAAGGGCCAGGCTTGACCTTCTCTAGCAAGTAGCACTTCCACTTGGTCGAGGAGGCATAAGAAGCTGGCCCAAGTTGGGGAGGGGCATTTTCCCTAACACAGGTCATAACAGAGAATTTGTTGTGCATAGTGAAAGCTGAGTCAACTGTGAGAAGTTCTGTGGCCATCAGATTCCAGGAGACTGCAAGTACTTGTCTTCTGAAGGGTAAAGCACCTCCCTGTCTCAGGCAGTTTTTTGCACCAGAACACCATAGGGAAGTCTCTAGGGGTGAGGAGGCATTGGAGTAAGAAGCAGATGCCTCAAAATAAAGTCTTTTCCAGAGGACACTAGGGGCATGGCTATGGCAACTGCCTTCTGGGCTACTGCTAGAGATGCTTCCGAGAGATGCCATCAATAGCTACCTGTAGCTACCTACTACCTGCTACCCCTGCAGCAGGAATGTGCCACCTCCAAAATTTGAACACACCAACCAGGTGCTGGGTGCCTTTTATGTCACTTGGAAAATTCAAGGCAAGCAGCTTGTCCTGGACTGAATCTGGAACATCTGTGCCACCAGAGGTCCAGATACAATTCCCAAACTTAACATGCTGTTTAGGGCCCTGGATTTTATGGAGAGCTATAGCCCAGCCTCTGGTGGTCAGGTGACTGACCATGGCATTCATGGCTGCTTTGACAATATCTGCCATAGGAATCACCTATAAGAAAGTCCTTCACATAGTGCCAGCTGTGGAGGCTCTCTGCTCCTCGAAGACCCTCTGAGTCCTGACAGAGTAGTCTATGGACAATGGCAAGAATAACCCAAAAGTAAAAACTGAGATTGACTCTTGGGGAGATGGGGACAGAATAAAACATGTTAGCAAGATCAATCACAGAAGTGGAGCCAAGATGAAGGAGAAAAAGCCTACTCACCTGGCCTCCCCTCTAAACCCTCTAAACACCTTTAAGTAATGCCATAAAACAATTACTGTGGGACAGAAGGAAAGGTTGGCTACACCTGGGGAAAGTGGAGCACAGTCCAGCACAGGCTACACTAGCATAGCCCCAACACCAGCAAACCAGGAGCAGGCCTTGGGAGCCACTGAATGAACAGTGGCAGCAGCAGTTGCTTCTGGAGCTCTCAGCCCACATATAGTAAGGGGCTTAAATAACTAGTCAGAAGGAGATTACAGAAGTCTCTTTGGGAAGTCACTGAGGGAGGACCCACTCTGTTGCTTTTCCCATACTCAGATCTGGGTCATAGTCCTGAGTGATGGTTCCAGGGTGAAGAGGAGCACTAGCATGGCAGAGCTTTTGGCTACAGTGGAGGAGGGATCCTCATGACAGTTTCAGGACTTAAAAGAATGTTTTTGGTTACTCACAGAACAGAACACAAACCAGTAGAGTAGTAAACACCTTTCCTTAGATCATACCACCTTGGAAGAACTGAAAACTTACAGGTCCCTAGAAGTATCTCTGAAAATAGCTGAAGCCTGGAACATTGCACCCTCCATCACAGAAGCAGAGACTCACTTTAATAAAGAGTAAAAAGTCAAGAAATAGATTAGGAAAATGAGCAAACAACAGAAAAAGAAATTTGACCATAGAAAATTACTATGGTGACAAGGAAGATCAAACCCACACTCAGAAGAAGACATCAAAGTCAAAACTCTTACACCAAAGCCTCCAAGAAAAATATGAATTGGTCTCAGGCTACAGAAGAGCTCAGAAAGAATTTTGAAAATCAGGTAAGAAAGGTGGAGGAAAAATGAGAAGGTAAATGAGAATGACGCAAGAAAACAATGAAAAACAAGTTAACAGGTTGGTAAAGGAGACACACACACACACACACACACACACACACACACACACACACACACACATACAAATACTGAGGAAAACAACACCTTAAAAACCAGACTAGACCAAATGATAAAAGAGATCCAAAAAGTCAGCGAGCAGAAGAATGCTTTGAAAAGCAGATTTGGCCAAATGGAAAAAGAGGTGCAAAAGCTCACTGAAGAAAATAATTGCTTAGAAATTTGAATGGAGCAAATGGAAGCCAATGACTTTATGAGGAATCAAGAAACAATAAAACAAAACCAAAAGAAAGAAAAATAAAACACAATGTGAAACATCTCATTGGAAAAACAACTGACCTGAAAAATAGATCCAGGAGAGATAATTTTAAAATTATTGGACTATCTGAACTCCATGATCAAAACAAGAGCCTGGACATTATCTTTCAAGAAATTATCAAGGAAAACTCCCCTGAGATTCTAGAACCAGAGGGTAAAATAGAAATTGAAAGAATCCACCAACCATCTCCTGAAAGAGATCCCAAAATAAAGCTCCCAAGAATGTTATAGCCAAATTCCAAAGTTCATGGTCAAGGAGAAAATATTGCAAGCAGCCAGAAAGAAACAATTCAAGTATGGTGGAGTCACAGTCAGAATAACACATGATTTAGCAGCTTTTTCATTAAGGGACTAGAGGGCTTAGGATATGATATTCCAGATGGCAAAGGAGATAGGATTACAAGCAAGAATCACCTACTCAGCAAAATTTAGTATAATTCTTCAGGAGAAAAATTGACATTCAATGAAATAAAGAACTTTCAAACATTCTTGATGAAAATACCAGAGATGAATAGAAAATTTGACTTTCAAATGTAAGCAAAATGTTAAAGGTAAACAGGAAAGGGAAATGACGAGGTACTTAATAAGGTTAAACTGTTTCTATTTCTACATGGGAAGATGATACTTGGAACTCATAAAAAAACCTTTCTTATTCTTAGGGCAGATAGAACAAATATACATAAACAGAAGGCACAGGTGTGAGTCGAATATGAAGGGATGACATATAAAAAAGTAAAATTAAGTAGTGAGAAAGAGGAATGCACTAAGAGAAAGGGAAAGGTAAAAGTAGAATGGGGTAAATTATCTCACATAAAAGAAGTAACATAAAGCTATGGGAGAGTTGGAACACTAGTTGATTGTTGGTAGAACTGTGAGCTGATCCAACCATTCTGCAGAGCAATTTGAAACTGGGCCCAAAGGGCTATAAAAATATGCATACCCTTTGACCCAGCAATACTGCTTCTAGGCACATATACCAAAGAGATCATAAAAATGAGAAAAAGATCCACATGTAGAAAAATATTTGTAGAAGCTGTTTTTGTGGTGGCTTAAAACTGAAAATCAAGGAGATGCCCATCCATTATAAAAGTTGTGGTATATGAGTGTAATGGAATACTATTGTGCTATAGGAAATTATGAGGAGGCAGATTTCAGAAAAGCCTCAAAAGACTTATATGAACTGATGCTGAGTGAGGGGAGCAGAACCAGGAGAATATTGTATACAGTAACAGTCACACTGTGAGATGACCAACTCTGACACTCTTAGGCCTTCTTCTCAGCAATGCAATGATCTAAAATAATTCCAAAAGACTCATGATGGAAAATGCAATCCACATATAGAGAAAAAACTATGGAGTATGAATACAGATTGAAGCATGTGATTTTCTCTTTAGTCATGTTGCACAGAAGAAATGACGAGCAGGTGGACTTCAGAAAAACCTGGAAAGATTTATATGAATCAATGCTGAGTGAGATGAGTAAAACCAGGAGAACATTATACACAGTAAGAGCCACAGTGTGTGAGGACTGTATCTGATAAACTTAGCCCTTCACAGCAATGCAAAGACCAGAACGTTTCCAAAGGACTCATGATACAAAATGGCGTCCACATCCAGATAAAGAACTATGGAGTCAGAACTCAGAATGAAGCAGACTATTTTCTCTTTTGTTATGTTTTGTTTTGTTTTTCTTTCTCATGGTTTCTCCTATTGGTTTTGATTCTTCTATGCAACATGACTAATGTGAAAATGTGTTCAATAAGAATGTATGAATAGAACCCATATAAGACTGCATGCTACCTCATGTAGAGAGAGGGGAAGGAGGAGAAGAAAATTGAAAACTTATGGACATGATTGTTGAAAACAGAAAACAAATTAATTATTTTCTTGCTTTCACCAGAATTGGCTCAAAGATGGAATAATATACCCAGGCAGTTGGGTATAGAAATATATCTTACCCTACAGGAAAGAAGGACAGGAAAGGGATAAGAGAAGGGGGAGAGTGATAGAAAGGAGGGCAGACTGGGGGAGGAGGTAGTCAGAAGTAAAACACTTTTGAGGAGGGACAGGTGAAAGGAGAGAGAGAAGAGAATAAACAGGGTAGAATAGGATGGAGGAAAATATAGTTAGCAATAATAAATGTGAAAAAAATTTTGAAGCACGTTTCTCTGATAAAGGCCTTAATTTTCAAACATATAGAGAACTGTTACATTTATAAAAGTAAGAGCCATTCCCCAATTGAAAAATAATCAAAAGATACAACAGTTTTCAGATGAAGTAACCAAAGGTACTTGCAGTCATATGAAAAAATATTCTAACTCACTATTGACTGGAGAAATGAAAATTAAAACAATTCTGAGGTACCACCTCATAACTATTGGATTATGTGATAGGACAGAAAAGGAAAATGACAAATGGTGGAAGAGATGTGAGGAAAATGAGACATTATACACTGTTGGTGGAGTTATGAACTAATCCAATTATTCTGTAGAGCAATATGGAAGTATGCCTAGCAATACCTCTACTAGGTCTGTATCCCAAAAGAGATAAACAACAAAAAAGGAAAAGGACACACATGTACAAAAATATTTCTAACACTTCTTTTCTGGTAATAAAGAATTAGAAATGGTGGGCATGTCTATCATTGGGGAATGGCTGAACAAGTTGTGGTACATGAATGTAATGTGTAATCGAAAAGATTACATAGACTGTGTAAACTGCACAGTACTTTTACTTTAGGTTCGGATTTTAAGACACAATGACGCACTAAAACAAGCTTAATAGGCAATTAAGTTTTATTACTACAAGTAGTGCAAGTTAGCAATTGTATACATGTAAACAGTAGATAATAGTTAAGACTGAATAGAAAAAGAAAAAGTATACTTCACCAGCCAAGTCTTAGCTCCAACACTTTGGCAACTGGGGTGGCTGAAAGGGGGGAACAGTTGGCAAAGGTCCTGGCTGGTAAAGCAGAAGCGGGCGTACATGTAACTTCAGGGAAAAGAGGATGTTACAGCAAAGAAGGAACTCTGGCCAAAAGTTCCAGTTGTTGACTTTGATGTATGTGCCCAAGGACTGGCTAGGTCCTTGAACACAGACACTTCCTCCCTTACGGAGTTTTATGATTCTTCAGATAAGGGTCCCTTAGCCCTGGCTGCATGCTTCATTAATTCTACTGCTTCTCCTGGCACACCCAGTTAAGCATATTAACTTTAAGCTACATTCCTTATGTTAGGTCATCTGGTGGTCATGGAAGGGGCTGGGGGGAAATCTTCCTCAGTTTCCCCAGAAATGGAATACTATATGCTATAAGAAATGATGAGCAGGATGCTCTCAGAAAAACCTGGAAAGACTTACATGGGTTGATGCGAAGTGAAATGTACTGTGTACAAAGTAACAGCAGTATTGTATGATGATCAGCTGTGAATGAGTTACCTATGCTTATGATCCAAGATAATTCTGAAGGACTTATGAAAAATGCTATCCATCCCTAGAGAAAGAACTGTTGCTGACTGAATACAGACTGAAGCATACCTTTTTTTTTGCTTTCCTTATTTTTATCAAGGGTTTTTTTTTTGTTTGGTCTATGTTTTCTTTCACAATATGACTAATATGGAAACATGTTTTGCATGACTGCACATGTATAATCTAAATTGAATCAGTTACCTTCTCAATGAGGGTATAGGGAGTAAGAAAGGGAGAGAATTTGGAACTCAAAGTGTTAAAAAATTAATGTTAAAATTCTTTTTATATGTAACTGGGGGAAAGTAAAATAAAATGCTAAATAAATTGAAAAAAATTTAAAAGATCAATTCCACCAAACCATTCATTTGCAGCATTCTTCCTACTCTAAATAACTTACCATTATGCTTTCAGGCAAAGGATTCATAAAGGTGAAAACAGCACTGTTAAGATCCTTTGAAATTCTATTCATTCTCCTCTGCTTTCTGGACCAGTCAGGTGAGCAAGTTGAAAAGAAGAACAGTGGGTACAGTATCACCTTTCTTTCACAAATACTTGATTACCAGATGCAAACCCTCTATCCTCTGCTTCACTTATATTGAGGAGGGAGAACTACCAACTATTAGTATTAGGTAGGACCTTAGGTTTATCCCATGACTGAAACTGGCAACTCATTATGTCCATGCCAATAATAGGGAAGGAGAAATGGTAAGTATGAGGACAACTTATACCCAGGGAACTAGGAATCCACCTGTAAGCTGGCTAAGGTGAATGTACCATAATAGTGTGGCTTCCAAGACCCTCCAAGAATCATTTTGTGGGTCCTGTGATGGATTTCAGTGTTCCCTGGAATGAGACTGACCTGTGCTCTCACAGCCAGAAGGACCATCCTCTGTTGCTTGTTGATGGGTGACCAGTGGACAGTCAAGACCATGAAGGGGATCATAGTTTCTAAGTGGCTCCAGGCCCAGGACATCATCATATCCCTACTGGAGATTTTTTCTCTGAGGCCCCTCCCATTGTCAGAGATCTTGGCTGCCTTGCTCCAGACTACCTTGGAAACCTCTGCAATGGCTCTTGTCCTTTTCTTACTTGATCTTAACAGAAGGTCTCTCAGTTCACTGATTTTCCTGAAATCATCTAGTTGGGGGAAAAAGACAATTAAGAGGCTAGGCAAGGAGACATTCATGCCAATTCCTAAGACCCTGCTGAAATTGCTTGTTCCTCTAAGAATCTCTGATAGACTCCATTTGCCAACTGCTTCCACACCACATAAGGGACCTTTGAAGAGGGATGTTTCCTATAACAGTCCATGAAAGTCTAATATAGGACAGACTGGTCATCCTGATTCCCCTGATCCTGGAGGACTGATATTCTGGGAGCCCTCTGTCTCTTGGTCTTTCATCCCTGAGTTCTGGGTGCCTGAATTTTTTCCTCAGTTAGTCCCATCTTCCCTCAGGGGTCCTACTGGAGTATGCCTGAGGATTTTAATGTGTCTCTTTCCTCTCCACCATGTCTAGTCAGTTGAGAACAGCCTGTCAGCTGCAGTCATCACTGGGAGGAAAGTAGCATAATAACTGGCAGGGTCACTATGGAGGACCAGAATCTGGTGATCATCATCTATGGTGGCTTCATCAGGTTGTACATGGGTTGTCTAAATGCATCTCATGGGGAGATAGATCTGGAATCTTTCCTATTTATCTCCAAGTGAAACTGATTCCCTCCTGGAGAGGAGCAGGGAGAAGAGAACATGGGGTTGGCAGCTCTGAGAGGGGGTGCCAGACTAGAATTATATCTCTCATGACTCCTAATATTGCTGGTCAATATGTCCAATATGGAGTGCATTGTCTTCCCCCTAAATTCTCCCCACCTCCTGCCTTCTCTATTACTGTAGAGGGCAGCCTCATTCTCCAAGTCCCTCAGGTTTTGATCCTAGGAAATCATCCTGGATTCCTCACTATCTCTCACCCTACCATATTCAAGCTGTTACCAAAAAATTGTCAATCTTCCCTTTGCAATATCTCTTGAATATGCCTCATTCTTTCCTCTGACACTGCTACCCCACTGGTGTAGGCCCTTATCACCTCATATCTGAACTATTGCAATAGCCTGCTGGTGAATATGCCTGCCTTAAATCTCTTTCTACTCCAATCCACTCTCCATTAAGCCACTAAAATAATTTTTTTTTTTAAAACACAGGTCTGACCATAACATCCTCTTAATAAATTCTAGAGCTTCCTCTCAACTCCGGAATCAAATACAAAATCCTCTCCTTGGCATTCAAAGCTCTTTATAACCTAATCCCCACCCCATCCCCCTTATCTTTCCAATCTTCTTATGCCTCACTCTTCAAGATGCATTCTTTAATCCAGTGACTCTTAACACTACACTGGGCATTTCCTCTGGTTGTTTCCCAAGCCTGAAACATACTCCTTCCTTAGCTCTGACTTCTGACCTCCCTAGCTTCCTGTAAGTTCCAACTAAAATCCTACCTTCTACAAGAAGCCTTCCCTAGCCCCTCTTGTTTCTAGTGCCTTCCCACTGTTAATTATTTTCTATTTATCCAGGATATAACTTGCTTTGTATATATTTGTTTGCAGTGTTGTCTCTCATATTAGACTGCGAGCTCTTTGAGGGTGGGCCCTATCTTTTGCCACTTTTTGCACACCCATCACTTAGCAGAGTACCTGGTACATATGCTTTAATAAATGTTTATTAATTGATTGATTAGTCTAGGGCATAGCTCTTTTAGGTCTAAATGCAACAAATTCATTAGCTCCCATGATTACTATCTTTTAAAGGACAGTACCATATTTCATGCATAAGATCACCACTGCATAATAGTTTCACCCTGTTTTTTCAGTCCAAAAATCCAAACCTAAAACAAAAGTACTATGCAGTCTACAACAGTCTATGTAATCTTTACATTACATTCATGTACTACAACTTGTTCAGCCATTCCTCAATGATGAACATCCCCACCATTTCTAATTCTTTATTACCAGAAAAGAAGTGTTAGAAATATTTTTGTACATGTGTGTCCTTTTCCTTTTTTGTTGTTTATCTCTTTTGGGATACAGACCTAGTAGAGGTATTGCTAGGCATACTTCCATATTGCTCTACAGAATAATTGGATTAGTTCATAACTCCACCAACAGTGTATAATGTCTCATTTTCCTCACATCTCTTCCACCATTTGTCATTTTCCTTTTCTGTCCTATCACATAATCCAATAGTTATGAGGTGGTACCTCAGAATTGTTTTAATTTTCATTTCTCCAGTCAATAGTGAGTTAGAATATTTTTTCATATGACTGCAAGTACCTTTGGTTACTTCATCTGAAAACTGTTGTATCTTTTGATTATTTTTCAATTGGGGAATGGCTCTTACTTTTATAAATGTAACAGTTCTCTATATGTTTGAAAATTAAGGCCTTTATCAGAGAAACGTGCTTCAAAATTTTTTTCACATTTATTATTGCTAACTATATTTTCCTCCATCCTATTCTACCCTGTTTATTCTCTTCTCTCTCTCCTTTCACCTGTCCCTCCTCAAAAGTGTTTTACTTCTGACTACCTCCTCCCCCAGTCTGCCCTCCTTTCTATCACTCTCCCCCTTCTCTTATCCCTTTCCTGTCTTTCTTTCCTGTAGGGTAAGATATATTTCTATACCCAACTGCCTGGGTATATTATTCCATCTTTGAGCCAATTCTGGTGAAAGTAAGAAAATAATTAATTTGTTTTCTGTTTTCAACAATCACTTCCATAAGTTTTAAACCAATTAATCATCGCATAGCATAATTCTGTTAATCAAGCTTAAATGGTAAACAGAGCAGCAATGTATTTATCAGTGGCACATAGATACACATTTATCTCTAGCACATTGTGAGCCACGAGTGAACCTACAATGCATGTGCATTGTCAGTGTATTTCAGAAAGCCGACTTGCATGGTCTGTTTAGAGCGCTGCAGTACTAATGGTGTTGTCCCTCAAGCCAATGAAGAACAGTAGGCCCAAGGGGAGTGGGCAGGCAGGCAAAGCTGCCATAAGTCACATGAAATGGTAAGACTTGTATTTTCCCACCCTAGCTAAAAATGTTCAGTTTGCCAGCAACACATTAATGTACAAAGCATTTCTTTCTGATTATAGGTAAATATGAAAACTATTCTGTTGGCTTCAAGCGGAAAGTGATTGTGTTCACTAAACAACATGGAAACAGAGCTACAGATAGTTTTCAGTGAGTGAGAAGTTGATGCAAGACTGACAGAAACTAAAAGGCAAGTAATACTGGCACCATTTTTTTTAAACAACTTCACATAATGGTCACAGCCCACTTGTTTGCAAAAAAAATTGTCATAAAATCTGGGACCATTATGTGGTGAAATAAGACAACCCAAAGTTACACCCACACGCTTTGATGTCTTCTCACAAAATGGCATAAGCACAAGAACCTGGGAATGGCAGCACCTCCCAGATCATCAGTCCTGCTTCCAGTCCTCCCTTACAGCCATCATTTGGGCAGACCTCCTGTGAAGAAGGGTCAGCTATTTCCCCTCACTACCAACCAATTACCACCCACAGGACAGGTAAGTGGCCAAAAACAAGCAGGCACTCTGAGGGAGAGAGGAGGCAGAGTGCACAGGGGAAGTCAAACCACCTCCCCACCACCCTGACCACCATCTCCCCTCAGACTCTGATGGAGACAGCCCAGGAACCTGAATCCAAGTCTCAGGAGTAGCAGTCTTTCCAGTTCAGTGCCCACAGCTGTTATCCCAAGAAGATGTAGCCTGGCAACTGTTCCCATGGGTGCTGCAGCCTCAGTTACTAAAGAAGACCCTGAAAAGAAAGCTCTTGTCACCAAAGTCTTACGTACTGTCAAGTGGGTCAACATCAGAAACAGATAGAATTTTATGAGAGCAAATGACATTAAAGAAGAGTTATGACTATCTGTTTTGTTCCTGCACCTTGAGGACCTTTAAGGGAGTTTTCCATGGGACTTGCAGCTGAAACTTTCCCTGCAGAGCAGGACAGGGATTGTCTGGCTTTTCTATTTGGAACTCCAGTGCTTAGCACAGGGCTTTGGAGCATAATAAATGCTTCATTCATTCATAGACTCATCTAGCTGCCTCTAGGCATGAGTTAATTGTAACAGGATGTTACACATCAGAGAATTGCACTTTTCTTTGTATTTATTCAACATTTGACTTTTTCCTTAGATTTTAGGGCCTCTGTTTTTAGGTCTCCCAGTTCTGTTGTTAAACCTGCTTTTCTTTTCTCCCCTCAATATGTCTCTTTCCTAAATTAGTAGTTTTCTCAAGCATCTCAAATTATGTAATATAAATTTGCTACAGGTGGATCAGGAGTGAAACTCCAAGTGTATAGGCACAATTTTAATTTTTGCCACATAAAACATTTCCAATTTGATTTCTCCAGAGCCTTGCACTATGAAGTCTATTCTTATTCCTTTAAATAATTTCATTTCTTTTTCTAATTTTATTTTAGAGTCAAATGCCAGAACGCATATGCAGAAACAAAACAAAAACATACCATAAATGTAAATATTGACACTTAAAAACAAAGTTAAAAAGAAAACAAAAACATGCCATGTGCATAGTAGAACATGAGAGGATTCAAATTTTGCAACAATATATTTTCATTTCAAGAAAGCTCGTATGATAAATAATATTTGTTGTGTTGGAAATTGTTCATGTTTGCTTCCTTGCGACTTCTTTTGCTCTCTGCTGTGAACTTTTTTTTACTATGTCCTTTTTCCAGTCCCTCAAGCCTCCTAGGCTACAATGAAGTTTATATTTGTTTCTCTATAGCTATAGAAACATACACACACATATACATATGTAAATACATATATTTTCCCAAACCTATTCTACACTTGATCTTTGGTTGTTATGTTTGTGCATATCTCTTATTTCCTATCCCTCCTGCCTCCTCTACTTAACTTCTACCCACTACCTTGCCCTCCTATTACTTGCCTAACCCCTTCTAAGGATCCCTCTCTCCCTTATGCTCCCATTCCCATAAATCCAAACACCCTTCTATACCTCCCATTATCTATTCCCTCACCCTCCTCTCTAAAGATCCTTCTCTTGTCCTCTCCCCCCTCCCTATGCCCCTATCATTTTATTTCCTCTGAATTTAGAAGATTTTTATGTTCTTCTAAATATATATGTATTGTTCCCTCTTAAACCCATTCCCGATGAAGTAGGTTACCAGAACTTCCAGCCTTCCTCCCCATCCAATTCCTCTGAATCAGTTCTTCCTCTTGCACCTCATTTGTATAAAATAATTATTCTTTTTAGCTATTCCTAGGTGATTTTACTTTTAAAATTAATACCATAGTCAGGTTTACCCGAATCTTTTTTTGTGAGCTACCCAATTATTAGTCTTCTCTTAAACCTACAAATTACCATATATAAAAGGTAAACAGTCTGTCTTTATAAATCCCTTATAATCCCTCTTTGGTATATACCTTATATTTCTCTTGGTTCTTGTATGTCGAATTTCCTATTAAGTTCAATATTTTTCTTAATGGAGTTTTGAAAGTCTGAGAGTTTATCACCTGTCCATTTGTTTCCATTCCAAATAATACTAAACTTTGCAGAGTATGATATTTTGGCTGGAGCCCCAGTTCTTTTGCTCTTTGATATATTGTGTTCTAAGACCTGCAGTCCTTTAATGTCTCTTCTGCTAGGTGTTGTGTAATTCTAATTGTGGCTCAATCATATTTAAATTGTTTTAATCTGATGCTTTTAATATTTTATCCTTGAGCTGGAGGTTTCAAAATTTGCCTATGATATTCCTGTGAGTTTTCCTCCTAGCATTTAAGTGGTGATAGATGGATTTTTTTTTCTATTTCAACTTCTTCACCTTATTCTAACGCTTCAGGACAGTTTTCTTTAATTATTTCTCATATTATCGTATAAACATTCTTTGTTTGATCATAACTTTCACTTAGTCCAAGTATTTTATACTTTCTCTTCTTGACCTATTCTCCAAATATGTTGTTTTTCTTATGTTTCACTTTCTCTTTCATTTTTTCATTATTCATATTTTGTTTAGTTATTTCTTGATCTCCTATAATTTCACTGGCTTTATTTTGCCCAATTCTCATTTTCAAGGTGTCATTTTCTTCCCTAAGACTCTGGATTTCCTTTTCTAATTGGTTGACTTTCCTTTCATAACTGTGTTGTTTTCTCTTGGATTATTCTTATTTATTTACTTTTAGTTTTTCCTCCATCTCACTCATTTGATTCTTAAAGTCTTTTTAAAGATCTTCTATAAATTGTTTTTGAGCAGTTTACCATTTGACTTTACTCTTTGGGGGTTTCTTTGCTTCAGTATCCTCCTCTGAAGATGAACCCCAGTCATCTTTATTCCCATAATAGCTTTCTATGTTTGGATTCTTTCTCCTACCCTGTGCAATTTTTTTTGGTGGCAATAGCTTAATTTTTGTAATCACCTCTAGCCCTGGGGTATGGGAAATGGTGCCTCTTGCCCCAAATCTTCAGTTCTCCCCTATAGCTTGGAACGCAAGCCAAGCCTCCAGCCTCCTGTAAGTACCTGCAGCCAGAAGCTTTCTGCCCCACTGCTTCTGCTCTCCCTGGGCTTGTGCTGGATCCTTCTCTCCTCACCTCTCTTCACATCACAGCTGGGTCTGGTGTTCCTTATCAGCAGAGGTTCCCTCAATCTTCCCAGGCTCAATTGCCCAACTCCCCCTACTATCCCCGGGAATGAACGTTCCTGTGGTTGGGGAGGAGGCAGCCTCTCAAACCAACTAACTCCAGGGCTTGCTGCTTGCCGTTTAAGCAGCTTGTGGGTCGCTGTTACAACGGAACCTAGCCTGAAGATATTTACTCCTCACAGGGACCAAACCTTGTTCTGAGATTTTTTTTCCAATCTTCTTGAATTGTCCCAGGAAGACCCCTGTTGTTCCCCTAGTTTTATTTCCACCCACTCTTTGTTCACCTTAAGGTGTTATTTTAACTCTTTTGTGGGGGAAAATCTTGATAGCTTGGAATTTTCTGACCTACTCCCCCCGCCCCCAACTCCCCTATAGATATAAAGCCTTTGTATCAAGTAAGGATAGCCAAGCAAAACAAATTCCCACCTTAGTCACATCCAAAAATATATGTCTTACTCTGCATATAAGTCAATCATCTCTCTGTCATAATATGGACAGAGTTTTCATTACAAGTATTCTGGAATCAGAGTTAGGTCTTCTTCAATTGTTTCTTTTTTACAGTAGTGGAGTTATTGTCTAAACTTTTCTCCTGGTTTTGTTTATATACATCTTCTTAAGTTTCTCTAAAGCTGTCCTCTCATTTCTTATAATAGTATTCCATTATATTAACATATCATCATTTGTTCATCTATTCCCCAATTAATGAGTGTCCTCCTTAATTTCCAGTTAACACTATAAAAAGCTTCTGTGTATATATATATATATATATATATATATATATACACACACACACACACACACACACACACACACACACACACACACACACACACACATATATAATCACCTTATGTGGACTTCTCAGGGCCTAGTTATGCCATTACCAGGTAAAAGAGTATAAGAATATGCACACTTTAGTAACTTTTTGGCCATAGTTCCAAATTAATTTCCAGAAGGCTAGACCAATTTACCATTTCAACAATAATGAATTAATGTGTCTTTTCCCACCGGTCCTCCAGTATATGTCACTTTTCTTTTTTGGGGGGTGTGGGGGGGGGGTGTTCATTTTTTCCCTGTCTGATAGGTTTAAGAAAACCTCAGAATAATTTTAATTTGCAATTTTCCAGTTATTAGTGATTTGGAGCATTTTTCTGTCACACAACTCTAGAGAGCTTGGATTTTTGCCCTTGAGATTACTTATTCTTATAGAACCCTGGGAATGGAGTTAGAAGACTTGAATTCAAATTCAGTCTCAGACACTTACCAGGTGTGTGGCCCTGCATAAATCATTTCACCTCTGCTTGCCTCAGTTTCATCATCTATAAAATAGGGATCATCATACCACCTCCCTCCCAGATCATTGTGAGGATCAAATTGTTGCAAAGTGAGATAACTGGAAAGCATTTAGTGCCTGCTATGTATTGGGTGCTTAGTAAATGCTTGTTTCCTTTCTTCTTCCCTTATGTTTATAGAATTAAAAGGTAAGCTCTTCCTTTTTTCTTTCAATTTATTTATGATATGACCTTTTATATTTAGATTTGTCCATTGGGAGTTTATCTTATGATAGAAGTTTGTCATGTAATAATAATTACGGCCAGAATGCTGTCTAATTT
Organism: Notamacropus eugenii; assembly: GCF_028372415.1. Taxonomy (NCBI): domain Eukaryota; kingdom Metazoa; phylum Chordata; class Mammalia; order Diprotodontia; family Macropodidae; genus Notamacropus; species Notamacropus eugenii. The sequence goes on along the minus strand of NC_092879.1, from coordinate 3,289,154 downwards.
TCCCTGCAATTTTTTGCCAAATATTACGTTCTTATTCTGGTAGCTGAGGTCTCTAGACTGATCAAAAATTATGTTTGTTTTTGTACCTAATGTGTTTCACTGATCATTGTAACTCCTACCAACCTAGTTTAATTATTGCTGCTTTATAGTGGAGTTTGAGATCTTCTCCTGATTGGCCTTTTTTACACTCCTCCCTATCCCTAAATTGAGAATCCCAAACAAACCAAACCCATTACACACATATATATTTAATCAAGGCAAATTTTCACATTAATCATGTACTAAAAATGTTTGTCTCATTCCTCATTCTGAATCCTTCACCTGCCTATCAGGAAGAGAGGAGAATGTATAATCTGGGCTCCTTTGGGCATGTCTAGTTCTAATATGGAGATTCCCCAAAGAGGCCTTTTGAGCAAGCCCAATTTGCCTAACATGGAACCCCCTGGGTCCCTGACCATGTGTGTGTGTGTGGGTGTGTGGGGGGGCAACCTCCATTGATTGGCTGCCTGCATCTAATACTGGCAAGACTGAGTCAGTCTGGCTTTCTGTATCACTCTTTTCAACTGCTTTCTTTTTGGACACTATTTTCTGCTGAGTCCAGAGTGGGAGAGATCTCAGTTCACCAACATGAACTGAACTCCTTCCCCCTGCTCCAAGAAATGACCTCAGAGCCTCTGCCCTATTTTGTTTGCCCTTCTGGATGTCAGGTGCTGGAGGTGATTCCCCATGGTACCTGGTATTTCAGGTCATGGAGACCTTAGAACTGGGATTCCAGGCAGTATGGTGTAGCCAGACAGCCCAGCAGGGAAGCCTGGAACTTGAGTCTAAGAAGGGTTTTTAGACTTGGAACTGAGATTGTGTTCTATGGGAACTGAACTAAGCTGTGAACCTAATCCCTTTTCCTTCCTAGGAAACTGAAGTGGCCTCCCACAGGTCAGGAGAGTAAATTTGTACATTCCCGATTATACTTTTTGAAGCAATTATTCCTTTGTAAATGCTGTTGTGTTATACAATAGTATTCTATTACATTATTATACTTTAACAGTTAGAGACCAGTAGTGTAATCTTTTCAGCTATTTCACGGTGATGTGTATCCTCTCAGTTTCTAATTCTTTGCCACCACAAAAAAAGCTACCGTAATAATTTTTATACATTCTTAGAATTTGTTTTGCTTAGGAATAAATCCTTTCTTGACCTTCCCTCCCTCTAATTCCCCCTTCTCCCTTTTTCCCCTCTCATTTTTGTGCATTTCTGTACTCAACTCTTCCCTCTTTTGACCAGGTTAGATGAGAGTGAGGTCCAAGTGTCAGCCACTCTGCCCCTCATCTGTTCCTCCTTGTTGAATAGATGCTTACTTGCACACCTCAATTAGGTGGGATAATTTTCTCTAATCTTCGTTTCCCTCCTCTCTCTTCATGTATTCCTCTTCTAATTCTTTTCTTAACATCCTCAAGACATAACACAACAAGTCTCAAGTTTTGTGTAGTGAGATTCCCTCTCTGAACCTTGATGATGATAGGATTCAGAGGGGACAGGTGTCACCTCTCCACATTTAAATGTAAGCAATTTATCTTTGTATGATCCTTTGTCATTGGTCATTGGTGTTTACCTACTTATATTTCTTTTCTCTTGTGTTTGAAGTCCTCAGCTCTGGTCTTTTCATTAGGAATGCTTAAAAGTCCCCTATTTGGGGGCTCTGCAACTTTTCTGTAGGGAAGGTCTGGACAATTCCTGTTGCTACTTTCTTGGGGTTACTGAGTGCTGTGTTATTTCAGGATGTCAAGGACAGCTTGGGAACCTTTGAGCTTTCAGCGCTCCCAAAGTCAGCTGATCCAGGGCAAAGTCTGATTGCTGCCACACTACTGCAAATTCTTGCTTTGGGCATGGGTCTAGGCAAGAGAAGACTGCTCATGTACTCAGCCCCCATTAATCAGCTGGTTGGTTCAAAGTAGCAGAATTGTAGACTGCCCTTTGGCCTGAGATTCCTGGCCTGATTATTCCTTTGCATACTGGGCTACATGCTGGAGGTGAGACCCTGTTTCACAGCTGTGGTCTGAGCTCCACCACTGCTGCTGTTGCTGCCACTGGCTTCTGAACTTCCTCCTTTCTTCACACACCACCCAGGAACTCCTTACCCAGGAATGGCACTGCTGTGAACAGGTTCTCTTCTCACTCTGCTCTGGATCTGAGTAGTGGGTGACAAAACTGCCGGGAAGCTGTGCCCTTTGCAGTACTCTGGTGTGAGTCTGAGACCTTTCCTTGCCCCAGTGCCTCCTTGTGGATGCCACAGTGCTTTCCTGCAGGTAATCCTGACCCAACCCTGTCTCCAGTGTCTGAAGACTTTCCTTTTTGGCTTGCTAATTCAAGATGAGTTGGAAAAATGACTTGCTATGACTTTTTCTGGACTTCCCCTTTAGAACTCAGTCTGGTACATTTTCCAGATCTTTAGCAGGAGTATGTAGAGGGGAGCTCACTTGCTTTGCTTCCTATCACTCCACCATCTTGACTCTGCCCTTCCCTTGAGATTCACTATCATTTGTTCTTCCAGATCAATTTTGTTATTATTTTTATAGCTTTATAAAGTAATCCCTTGATAGTTTGCTTGGTATGTCACTGAATAAGTGAATTAATTTAGTATTGTGATTTTGTTATATTGATTCAGCCTACTCATGAGCATTTAATATTTCTCCAGTTATCTTGATTTCTGTAAACAGTACTTTATAATTGTATTTATATAGTTCATATGTGTAGACATCTAAGTTTTTTATTACATTTTATATAGCATTTCTCTTTTTATCTCTTTCTGCTGAGTTTTATTAGTAACAAACAGAAAGGCTGGTTCATTTCTGTATGGTGCCAACGATTATGGTATGGATGGATGTTATTTTTACAGCTTTGCTGAAGTTATTGTTTCAAATTAATTTTTGGTTGATTCTCTAGGGTTCCTTAAGTATATCATCATATCAACTGCAAAAAAATGTTGATTTTGTTTCTTCTTTGCCTCCATTTATTCCATCAATTTACTTTGTTCTTGTCTTATTGTTATAGATAGCATTTCTAGTACTATACTGTATGGTAATGGTGATAATGAGCATCCTTGCCTTATCCATGACCTTATTGGAAAGGAGTCTAGTTTATCCCCATTACATATATAATGCTGGATCTTGGTTTTAGGTATATACTATTCAACATAATACAGGTCATTTGTTAGTGATTTTTTAAAACAGATTTTTCTGTCCATATTTATATAAGCATATGATTTTTGTTTTTATACAGTTAATTGTTTATGTTTTTTCCAATATTAACATTAACTAAACTTTTATTGCTAGTATAAATCCAACCTTGCTACAGTTTGTAATTCTTAATATGTTGTTATATCCACTTTGCTAAGATTTTATTTGAAATTTTTTGTGTCAATACTCACTGGAAGTATTGCTCTATATTTTTCTCCTCATTTTTACTCTCTCCAACTTCAGTATCAAGGTTAAATCTGTATCATAAATTGAATTTGATAAGGTTTTTTCTTTTGTTCTTTTTGCAAATTTGGATTTAATCATTCTTTGAATGTCTTGATAGAATTCACTTGGGGACCCATCTAGTCCCAGAGTACTTGGGAAAGAGTTCATTTATGACTTGTTTAATTTCTTTTTTTTTTTTGATTGAACTGTTCCAATGATCTATTTCTTGTTCTGTTAATCTTGATATTTTATATTTTTTAAAAAAATCCTTTATTTTATTAAAGTTGTTGGATTGATTGTAATAGTTGGGGAAAATAGTTTCCAATAATATTCTTTATTTCTTCATTTGTTGTGGATTCTCATTTTTGATACTGCTAATTTGATACTTGTAATTTTTATAATCAAATGAGCTAATGGTTTATCTAATTGTTTTTTTAATGCTCTTACTTTAACTTAATAATTCATTCCATTTTTTTGCTTATAGCTTTGTTTATCTCTTTGATTTTCAGCATTATTGTTTTGGTGTTTCTAAGAATGAATATTATTGTGTCTTGTTTTGCTCCCACAAAAGTTCTTGAGAAATAGTAGAGCTCCCAGACTGATGGAAGCTTGTGATAAGCATGCATAATCTGTTTGGCAAAGATGGTCAAGCACATCCTGGCTTTAGGGGGAACTGGAAAGGTGGGGACCTTACAAATGGTTTGGACCCTAGGGGTCATTCCCCAATCACGAGTGTCCTCACTACTATGCCGGGCTACAAATTAACCTCATGCATAAGAAAAGAATGTTAGAAAATGAAGAGTGAAGACTCCTTGAGAAGTCTGGACCAATTCTGACCCTGATGGGAAGGGTGTGACTATTTAAGCTCACTCTTGCTTCTTTATCAGCGTGGGTGTTCCTAGTGAGCCCCACATCGGCTTTCTCTTGAGAAGTGTAATAAACACCTTCCTCTGACCACTTTACTTCTGAGTTCTTTCAGTGAGAATGGGTCTATCACATGGATCTTCCTGAGAGCATGCCACGGGGGAAACAGTGGACAATGGCATGACTTGACCTTACCTGGAAAACCCTGTGATCCCCCTAAGTGTGTGTCTCATAGTGTTTAACTTTGGGTTTTTAGTTTGTTGACTTTCTACTTTTTACTATTTTAATGATTTTTTTCTTTGACCCACTAATTCTTTAGGATTTTTATTTACTCTTCAGTTGATTTCTAATCTTTTCTTCAATGGTCTGTCATTGAATATAATTATTGCGTTGTAGTAAGAAAAGGTTTTTATCATTTGTACATTTGTGCATTTCTGTGAGGTTTTTATGCACTAATACTTGGCTGATTTTTGTGATGATCATATTATGACATTCTATTCCCCAATCATCAGAATTCAGTTATGTCATAATTTTTCTAAAATTCAAGTCCTTAACTCTTTTTATGGTTAGGTTTGGCTGGTTCTGAGAATGTATTTGAGACCCCCAACTTTATATAAGTTTACTATTTCTCCTTGTAATTCTTTGTGTGTGTGTGTGTGGGGGGGAGATAAGGGAACAAGAATTAATTAAGAATCTACTATGTGCCAAGTACTGTGATAAGTAATTTACAAATATTATCTCTGACCCTCACAACCACCCTGGGAGGTAGGGGCTATTATTATCCTCATTTTAACTGCTGAGGAAACTGAGGAAATAAAGTGACTTGCCTAAGGTCACATAGCTAGTAAGCATCTGAAGCTGGATTTGAATTCCGGTCTTCCTGACTTCAAGTCCAGTGTTCTATGCACTGTCACCTAGTTGCTTTGTTTAGCTTTTCCTTTAAGCATTTAGATGCTATGCCATTCAGTGCATGTGATAAGTATTAAAATTATTTTTCTATGATTACTTTCAACAAAATGTAGTTTACATGTTTATCTTATAATTAATTCTTTTTTGTCTCTTGCCTTGTCTTTAATCATTTTTGCTACAGCTGCTTTTGTGTGTTTAGCTAAGGCATAATAGACTTTGCTCCAATCTCATATTTTAATTCTGTGTAAGTTTATTCTCATGGGTTTCTTGTAAAGAACTAATTGTTGGATTGTACTTTCTAATCTATTTGACTATCTACTTTCATTTTATACATGAACTAATCTTATTCACATCGATAGTTGTGGTCATTGTGTTTTGCTCTCCAAAATGTTCTCATTCTTTTTCTGCTCTTTGGTCCTGGCTCTTTTTTTATTACAGAGTTTCCCCTTTTCTTCCCTTGTAATCTCTCTTTTGCCATCTCCTCTCCAAGCTTACAGTTTGTTTTTACTTATGACTAGTTCTTCCCTATTGCTACCCTCCCTCTCACCACCCTCTTTCCCATTTTTTTGGTTCTCTCCTGTTTCCTGTTAAGTTAGATGTATTTCTATACCAAGCTGCATTAGCTCTATTTTTCTTAGATCAATAGAGATGAAAGTTAAGTGTTCAAATGAGTTCAGCTCCCCTTTACCCTTCCAGGTTGTGTAGACTTCTATTGTTTGCCCTGCTTATATGAGATAATGTTTTCTACCACCTTGCTCCCCATTTCTTCCTAGTGTGTTCTTTATCCTTTCTTTTTACTCCTAAGATAATCAAAACATAAAAAAATTACTTCCAGGTCCCCTGTCTTATTTGATTCACAACATGAGGGTTCTAAAGAGACCTTTGTATCATCCTCCTCTCAGTTGGAATGTAAATAGTTCATTCTTCTAAGTCCCTTTTGCTCACTTGTATTCACCATTTTATGTTTCTTTTGACTACTGTATTTGTATCTCAAAGCTTCTATTCAGCTCCAGTATTTCCATCAGGAGAACTTGAACATCCTCTACTGCACCGAAATTCCTTTTTCCCCCTTTAGGATTATACTTATTTTTCTAGGGAAATTATTCTTAATTCTTTTGCCTTTTGGAATATATCTTTCCATACTCTCCCCTCTTTTATGGTGATAGCTGCTAAATTATGTGTCATCCTGGCTCTATATTTGAATTCTTTCACTCTGATTTCTTGCAGTATTTTTTTTTCTTTGACCTAGAAGCCCTGGACTTTGGCCATGACATTATTAAGTATTTTTATTTTAATTTGATTTTAGGAGGTGAATGGTATATTCTTTCTATTTTGGATTTTCCTTCTTTTTATATGTCTGGGAAGTTTTCTTTCATGATTAAAAAAATAACATCTAGGTTCTTTTACTTTTTTTTATCATGATTTTTGGTCTTTCAGTCACTGACTTATCCCAGGGGTGGGGAACCTGTGGCCTCAAGACCACATCTGGCCCTCTAGGTCCTCAAGTGTGACCCTTTGACTGAATTTAAACTTCAGGACTGCATTTGAGGATCTAGAAGGCCATATGTGGCTTCAAAGTTGCAGGTTCCCCACCCCTGACTTATTTCAATGTTTACTAAATTCTCTCTCCTCCATGTTTTACAGGTCAGTGCTTGACAGAAGATACTTTATATTTCTTTTTTTTTACATTATCACTTGACTTTGTTTTAATATTCCTTACTTTCTAATGAATTAATTGGTCCATTCCAATTATCAGGGAGTCCGTTATCTGGGTAAGGTATTGTACCTTTTGTTTTACTTGTTAATTTTCCAAGTCTCTTCTCTATGGTTTCTATGTTTCTTCTCTTTTTTTCCTATTCTTTTCCCCCATCACTCTCATTTTATTTATATTATTTTAAACTCTTTAAAAAAATGGTGTCATTTCTTCTAGGAATTTTAAGTGATCTTGTAGGCAATCTGTGTTTTCCTCTAAAACTTTGCTCTGCATTTATGCTTGAACATCCCTGGCATCATAATATGTCTCTATTTTTTTTATTCTTGAGGATCAAAATGTTTTGCTGACGTCCTGCTCCTTGTTTCAGAGTTGCTTAATTCCTTTCTCTTCTAGAGAGTGGGAGCCCATGATTCTCACCTGGAGTGATGAGTCTTTGATCCTTTCTGCTACAGGGATTGACATTTTAGGAACCATACTGACATCCTGAATTAGGATAGGAGCAACCATGCTTCAGCAATTTTCTTTGCCACAGAGGCTGAGTCCAAGGTCCTCCCTCCTTTCCAAGGAAGTGGGATCAGTGGTGTTGATGTAGGACCTACACTTAGTGTCTGAATGATATGATGAGAGGGAGTTCAAGAGGAGGGGAGAATGGTGCCCAGAACTCCATCATCTTGGCCAGTCTCCTGCTGGTATATTTTCTCAGAGATTAAAGCTTCCTTCTCTATGTTGGGGAGAAGAGAAAACAATTAAAAGGGCAATACTTAGCCGGGCAGGGTTCTTAAGTACTAGATAAGAATGGAACCCAAAAATTGCAAATGAGTTTTAGAGGTTTCTCTCCACTTTTGGATTTTCTAGAGAGAAAAAATTTTTGAAACTGACTTCTGTGGTGTTAAAAGTTAAGAACCATTTTTTCAAATGGATTTCAAGAGAAAAAAATGAAATAAACAAATGCTTTTGTTTTCTGGCAAATCACTGATTTGTTCTCAAAACGAGAAGCCTATTGAGTATATGACTGTTTTTGGATGAAAGGATCTTTGTTTTGGAAGCTGTTTTGGGTAATGTGTTGACCAATTTGTCTCTCACATTTGCTGGTCTTTGCTGTCTAGCAAAATTGGTTGGTTGATGATTGGTCTTTTTCTGGCACAGACACATATTTTTAGATGCATCATTTCCCATTCTGGAGGTTCTTCTAACTTTCCATTTTGACTATTAGTAAGGAGGAGTCTATCCTGAAAACATTTGTTAACTGGAAGCAACTTGGTTGGAGCTTCATTGAACTGGAAGCTTTGGATCTCAAGGACCAGCAGGAATGGGGCCTGAACCTCAATTGGAATTGTTCTAAAACTTATTACTGCCTGTATGGAGGCTCTGCTGCTGCAGTGTCTGTCTAGACCAGGGGTCAGGACACTACAGCCTTTGGACCCACTCTAGACTGTGGCCTGGTTTTGTATGCTGTGTGAGGTAAGAAGCATTTTTACATTTTGAAATACAAATGTAAAAACCATTATTCATGGCCCATACAAAACCAGAGAGTGGGCTGCATTTGGCTCAGGACTAGATGTTCTTTCCCTCCCTCCAGGCTTTTATATATATCAAAAACCAGAACAAACTACATATCCTAATCAAGCCACCAACATGCATTATAGGGAAGTATAGCCATGAACACGAACAGAAACATGAACCAACATGTCTTACTCTGTCTGGAAGACCCAACCTTTTTTTCAAAGGGTCAGATTCCATAAGCTTGGTTGAGAGGTCAGCAGGCATGTTCTGATAATACCTCCTATGAAGGTAAAAATGTCCTTTTCTTCTATTTGCTTGGCCATGAAAGACTTTCAAAGTGCAGTAGCCCAGAGTAAAGCTACCTTTCATCACATCTTTTGAGGAATCTGTGTCCAAAAGTACCATTTGAGTGTGTAATAAAAATTGTTTTTTCTGCTTTTGAGGCACAAATTTTCCAGAGACACTTTTTTAGCATTCCACAACTTAAATGACCTGTTATTATAAAGGGTAAAAATATAAAGTGGCAAAGATCCAGGTTGCTTTTCAAAATCTCTGACCTAAGTAGTTTTCACTACTAATATAGGGTATTCCCCAAAGAAAAGGCAAAATTCCACAATGAGATCAATCATAGTGAAGAAGCTGCAGCAATTAGAGTTCTTCTCAAAGCTGAACATTCAAGAGATGCTTTCATCAATTGCTTTTAGTTTGATCCTTTACCATCACCAACTTCAGGAGAGAATCTGTCCTAGGTACACAAGGTCGTTCCATTTAGAAACTGACTAGGCTTTTAAGCAGAGAAGTGTAAAAAGATTCCAGTGCAGGGTACTGTTTTGATTGTATGTGCCAGGAAGGTCAAGCCTCCTCTACCATCAGCATCCCTCAGAACTGGTTAGTGCCTCAGTTACATCAGTGCTCCTCATACCTACTTCCTGCTTGACTTGCACACCCAACCTTAGGGGAGTAACCCTTATGAGTCAGTCAGTCAATGAATGCTTATTTAGTGCCAACCATGTACCAGGCCTTGGGGGTACAAAGAAAGGCAAAAGACAGTCCTTGCCCTCAAGGAGCTCACAGTCTAATGGTGGAGATAACATGCAAACAACTATGTGCAAATAAGTGACGTACCGAATAAATAGGAAATAACTGAAAGGGAGAATGCCCTAGAATTAAGAGGGATTGGGACAGGCAACCTGTAGAAGGAACATAGGATTTTCAGTGAGACTTGAAGGAAGCAAGGAGGCAGAGAGGAGAAGGGAGAACATTTCCAACCTGAGGAACAATCAGTGAAAATGGCCACACTCAGGAGATACAGTGTTTTGTTTGAGGAATATTGAGGAGGTCAGTGTCACTGGATCTCGTTGAGGATGGTGGAAAATACGAGGACGGGGAAGGTAGGGGGGGTCAGGTTATGAAGGGCTTTGAATGCCAAACAGAGCAATTACATATTTGATGCTGAAGGTGACTAGGAGGCTGCTGGAGGTGGCTAGGTAGCCACTAGAGTTGACTGAGTAAAGGGATTACATAGTAGGGCCTATACTTTAGGAACATCACTTTAGTGGCTGAAAGGAGAATGGACTGTAGCAGAGAAAGACTTGAGGCAGGGACACCCACCAGCAGCTATTGCAATGGTCCAGGCATGAAGCAGTGAGGGTCTCTACCAGGGAGGGGATGGTGTCAGAGGAGAAAAGGGAGCATATACGAGAGATGTTGCAGAGGTGAACTTGACAAGCCTTGGCAAAAACGTGGATATGGGAACTGAGAAAGAGTAAGAAGTCCAGGATGACTCCCAGGTTGTGAACTTGGGGGGACAGGGAGGGTGGTAGGGAGAGAAGGTAGGTATGAGAAAGGTTTGGGAGTAAAAGGGGGAAAACAATGATTTAAGTTTTAGATATGTTGAGTTTAAGATCTATGGGATATCCAATTCATGATGTCACATAGGCAGGTGGATATGTGAGACTGACCCACAGAGAAGACAGCATTTTGGGAGAGGGGGTTATGCTGAATAGTAGGTCTAAGAATCAGCACAGAAATAACAAGTAAGTCCATGGCATCTGATGAGGTCACCAAGTGAAGTATATAGAGAGAATGACACTCAGAACAGAATCCTGAAGGACACTCACAGTTAGCAGGCCTGACATGGATGAAAATTCAGGAAAGGAGACTGAAAAGGAGCACTCATGTTAGGTAGGAGGAGAACCAGGAAAAAGTGGTGGCATGAAAACTTAGAGGAAAATGAGCATTAAGGAGACAGTGTCAATGCCTGCAGAGAGGTCAAGGAGGATGAGGATTTATAAAGGCCATTGCATTTGCCATTTAGTTAGTAACTTTGGAAAGAGCAGTTCTGGTTGAATGATGAAGTTGGAAGTCAAACTGTAGAGAGTTAAGTAAGGAGAGGGTGAGAGGAGAAATGGAGGCATTGAGTGTACACAGCCTTCTTAGTTTCACCACACAAGGGGACAGATATAAGTGATGATTAGTTAGAGAGGATGGAAGGATCAAGTGTGGAGTTTTTGAGGATGGGGGAGACAGGGCATGTTTGTAGACAGCAGCAGGGAAGCAGTCAGCAGACAGGAAGAGAGTGGTGATGAGAGAGGGGACAATCTGCTGCAGAAGCCAGTGTGGAATGGGATCACTTGTGCATGTAAGATGCTCTTCAGTAAGACGGGCTTCCTTTTCATGGGAGACAAGGGTGAAAGAGATAGTGGCAGAAGGATTTGGGTTATGTGAAATAAGAAGAGGAATAGAGGAAATTCTCAGTGAATGATGTCTATGTTTTCAATAAAATATGATGCAAGGATCTTAGCTATGCGCGTGGAGGGAAGGGGAGCTATGGAAGGTTTGAGAAGGGAGTAGAAAAAAACTGTATGAGCCACTGAAGTGGGTGGGATAGTGAGTTAATTTGTTGTAGAGTTGTTTTTCAGTTGGATCTGATGCTTCTTGATACCATTTGGGGTTTCCTTGGCAAAGATATAGAAGTGGTTTGCCATTTCTTTCTCCAGCTCTTTTTACAGATGAGGAAACTGAGACAAACAGGTTTAAGGGACTTGTCCATAGTCACAGTTAGTAAGTGTCTGAGGCCAGATTTTAACTCAGGAAGATGAGCCTTCTTGACTCTAGGCCCAGTGCTCTAACCACTATGCAACCTAGCTGCCCAGTGAATTAATTAGGAGTTTTAAAAAGATTTCCTTGCAACAGTGAGGATATTGTTGAGGGTATGTAACATAAATTTGGGGTGACCCCAGTCCCAATGGTTTTGTGATTTTTTTTCTGGGTTCCAAGCAACCTCGGTGGGAATGATTTTAAGGTGAGGCTTGGCAGGGCAAAACTGGTGATATGATAAAAGGGCAAAGAATTCAGGGGAAGAGGACCATGTAGAATTGAGGGAACTGCTTCACCCAAGGATTAAGATGGGAAAAGAGTGTAACTAGTACATGGATGATTTCCTGAGAAGGAACAGAGAGGTCAAGGGATTGAGGTCACAGTGTGGAAGAAGAATAGGGTTTGGGGCTACAAGGTAGAATGACAGCAGATTGTGATCAGATGAGGGAATTTTAGAGTTCCTGAACATAGAGGTGGTATACTTGTGGTCAATGGTAAGATTAAAGGTATGAACATCCTTGTGTGTGTCTTTGAGTTGACCAGGAGGTCATAGGAAGTAAGCTAGGGAGGTACAAGATTAGGGTGTTTGAGAGAGTGGTGCTGTATAAGCTGAAGTCCCTTAAAATGAGGGAAGGAGTTAGAGGGGAGAGAAAGATTATGAACCAGGTACTGAACTCACTGAGGAAATAAAGGGAGTGTCCTGGAGGTTCATTGACAGCAACTACCAGAATTTTGATTGTAAAGGGGAAGAACCTGCAAGTGGTTATGGGGAGCAAGGAGGATTCCAACTCCCCCATTTCAACCAATGAAAGTGTAACAATTGATGGAAAGGGTGGTCAGGGAGACTGAGTCTCAGTGAGAAGCAGAGGATGGAAGGATGAGAAAGGAAAAGATTTAAGATGAAAGCAAATTTGTTGCCTATGGAGAAACATCCCAGAGAGCACAGCATAAGGGGTAGGTAGCTTTAGAGTGTGATTAGGGTAGGGAGGAGCAGCTGATGTTAGTTTGAGGTAAATGGCAATAAGGGACTGGGAACAAAGAATAGGGTTTCCATGATGACTGTCAAGAATTCAGAACCCTTGTGATAGGGAAAGATATCATCCAGGTAATTTATGACTGAGGAATGACTTCATATAGACTTTGATTGAGGTTCAGGGGAAGGTATGAGTGTTGGGAGCTGAAGAAATCATTTTCCTCTCCTTAAGGGAGGAATCTGGTGCTCAATGGAATGGTGGTTTTCATCTTCCCAAGGGAGGCAGCAGACTGGGCAGGAGACCTGGTGGATCCCTATATTAAAGGCAGGAGTCTGGTGTGTGAAATATGTTGTCTCGATCTCCAGAGAGAATGCCTCTGGACAAAGGGCCCTCCATTGTGGGTTTCATGAACACCAACCACTTACCAACACTCCCAGCTCAGAGGTTAGTATGCAGACCCTGGGAACAGCAGCACCCCCGAAACAAAAACCTTGAGGAGATGCATCCCTCACAGCCACGACTTCTGTGCTCCTGGAAAAGAAATTTCTTGTTACTAAATTCTTTGGCAATAAATATCAAGCAGTTAAAATCAGAATTCTGTAAGGTTTTTATTATGGGAAAGGATATGAAATAATATGAATTATCACCCCAGTGCTTACAGTCCAGTAATAATAGCTAATATTTACATGGCACTACTATAAGCCAGGCTAAGTGCTTTACAGATATCTCATTTAACCCTCACAATAATCCTTACAATAATAGCTATTGTCCCTTTTCTACAAGTGAGGAAACTGAGGCAGACAGCAGTGAAATGACTTGCCCTGTGTTTCACAGCTAGGAAATGTCGGAGGCTGGATTTGAATTAACATCTTCCTATTCCAGGACTGGAGCTCTATCCACTGTGGTGTCCTTTAGCTGCCTCTATACTGCCTGCCACATAGTAGGTGCTTAATAACTGCTTTACTGATTGTTTTACCACTGCATCCCAAGGATCATGAGGTCTTTCCATCTGACTTGCAGCTTAAGCCTCTTACAGATGTTTTCTATTTCATTAGAACGTTAGTACCTTGAGAGCAGGGACTGTCTTGACTTTTCTATTTATATATAAATACTTAGAAAAGTACTTAGTACAACGCATTGTACACAATAAGTGCTTAATAAATGCTTTATTCATTCATTTGTTCATTCCACCGGGGGAAACAATATACAAATAACTATGTACCTATAAGATTTATGCAGTGTAAAGGTAATTTAAAAGGAAGGGAGTAGCAGTGGGATTCTAGGAGAGGACTGTTGGTGAAAATGAGATACGCCTGAATCAGAAAGGAAGCTATTTAACAGAGGATGTGAAGATCTGGAGGGAAAGCAGTTCAGGCATGTGGGTCAACCAGTTCAAATGCACAGACTCAGGAGCTGAGGTATGTGAGGAACCCCAAGTGGGCCAGTGTGATTGGATCCTAGTGTGGAGGGGCTTTCAGTGCCAAATGGAAGAGTTCATATTAGATCTTGGAGGTGTTCAAGAGATAATGTTGCGTTCTGCAGAGTAGACAGCAGTCTTCCAGATACATTTTTATTCATTTCTTGGGGGGCCACCCCCAGACCACTTCCTCGGTCCCACTGTAGATAAGATAACAAATTGTGACCTTCTTCAGCTGAAAGAAGTCTTGGGTTGAATTCATGGGGCAGCTAGGTGGTGCAGTGGATAGAGCACCAGTGCAGGAGTCAGGAGGACTTGAGTTCAAAGCTCACCTCAGACACTTGACAATCATTAGCTGTGTGACCTTGGGCAAGTCACTTCATCCCAATTGTCTCATCCTGAGTCATCTCCAGTCATCCTGTTGAATATCTGGTCATTGAATTCAGATGGCTCTGGAGGAGAAGTGAGGCTGGTGACCTACACAGCCCTCCCTCACTCAAAACAAAGTCAAGTGCAAGTCATGTCATTATTTCTCTGACGGCATGGTCTTCTTCGGCAACGAAGGAAGAACACACATATTCATTTATCATGATTCTACTTTAAGCATTTGTCAGCTTAGAGTGGGAGAAATGTCCAAGCTGTGGGATCTCCTCCATTTCATATATGTTTCTTCACAAGAGACATTTCAGTATGCAGATGTTGAGGATTCTTGAACAAAAATGAGCAGGAGTTCAGAGCTGAAGTAACAGACCAGTTCCCTGAACAAAACAATAACCACTTACTTTTCAACACTCTTGGAGAAGCATTTTCTCCAAACCACGGAATCCATCCTGAGCACTCATTCACTGCAGGCTGCTCCTTTCCAGTGAGCCATGACCGGGACTCAGAGGAGCTATCACTCTTCTCCTTGCACTTGTCCTTGCACCTTACTTACCTTACTGGGCAGATCGTTGTTTCAGAATTGATAGTGAATGACGATTTCTCTTTCAAATTAGTTCAAAGACTTCAGTTAGTCTCATTTTAAAATGCTTTCTTGGGATTTCTAAAAGAGGGAGAAGAGCTGGGGGGCTTTGTCTGTTTTTAGAGGGGTAATAGGAAGTCAGTGGAATTTACTGAGCCAGAGGGTAACATGCACAGGTCTTCTCCTGGCAGAGTTCAGCCACTACCTCTTTAGATCCCAGATTCACCCACACTCACCAGTGAACTCTCTTCTGGGGACAAAGGGGTGATTAAGGGAGGTTTCTCCCCAATTCTGCGTATGAGCTGGAAGGGAATTGACTGAATGGGAGGTGAGGGGATGGGGGGAAGTTGTAGCTTTACCGGGGAGAGGGCAATGGAAGGGGGACTGCGGACCTGAGGGGGGAAGGGAGGTTGAAGGGAGTCCAGGGACTTGAGTGACAAGGAAGAGGGGAAGAGACCATTGTTTCCCTATTGTCTCCTTGGGGGAAACTTCTTTGTGTCTGGTGGGCCACGGGTCTGTTTTTGGCATCCCCATCTTTGCTCCTGTCCGGTTGCTGCACCAGCAGTTCCATCAGCAGCTGGAATTTCCAAGGTTCTGACTCCCATGCTCCTGCTGGGGATCAGGGCCACCCCAAGCGACCTCCACCATCAGATGAACCCTGCTGCACTGGTTTTCAGCTCTGCCTTGCACTGATTACCCCTCTTTTACCTCCTCCCTCTCTTCCCCCTCCTTTCAGACATTCATATCCTTTGACCACATCTGTTGGAGAATGACTATTATATTAATACATATATATATATACATATGAATATAATATCATATATTAGGTTATACGTGTGTAATTATGAAAAACATTTCCATATTCATCATGTTGTGACAGAAAACACAGATCAACCTTCCTCCTCAATAAAGTAAAAAAAAATTATGTGTTTCGATCTGCATTCAGACTCCATCAATACTTTCTTTAGAGAGGGATAGCATTTTTCTTCATGAGTGCAGCACTGTCTTGGATCTTTGTGTTGCTGAGAACTGCTGAGTCATTCACAGCTGATCATTTTATAATATTTCCATTTTTATGTACAATATTATCCTGGTTCTGCTCATTTCACTTTGCATCAATTCATGTAAGGCTTTCCAAGAGTTTTCTGAAACCATCCTGCTTGTCATTTCTTATAGCACAGTAGTGTTACATCACAATCATGTACCACAGCGTGTTCAGCCATTCCCCAATTGATGGGCATCCCCTCTATTTCCAATTCTTTGCCACCACAAAAAAACTGTTATAAATATTTCTGTACACATAGGTCCTTTTCCATTAAAAAAGCTTCTTGTATGCAGACTACTATACAGACTTGTATACAGACTATTGCTGGATCAAAGGTCCTTTGGGCATAGTTCCAAACTGCTCTCCAGAATGGTTGGATCAGTTCACAACTCCACCAAAGAGTGCATTAGTAGACACTAATGTCCACTAATGTGGACATTATAATATAATATAATATATCACATATATTATATTGTATTATTATTATTATACTATATATAATACAATAGTGGACAGTTTTCACACATCCCCTCCAATATTTATCATTTTCTCTTTCTATCATATTAGCCAAACTGATATGTAAGAAGTGGTCCCTCAGAGTTGTTTTAATTTGCAGTTCTCCTATCAATAGTGATTTAGAGCATGTTTTCATGTGACCATAGATACAGAGATAGCACATTGGATAGAGTTCCAGGTCTGGAGTCAGAAACACCAGAGTTCATATCTGGCATCAGACACTTACTAGTCTGTATGACCCTGAGAAAGTCACTTAACACTGTTTACCTCAGTTCCTCATCTGTAAAATGAGCTGGAGAAATAATGGCAAATCATTCCAGTATCTTTGCCAAGAAAACCCTAAATGGGGTCACAAAGAGTTGGACACAACTGAAGAACAAAGAATTCCTTTTTCTTGTCTTACTCCTATGGTTAGCATTTCCAGAACTGTATTAAATAACACTAGGGGAGAATGGGCATCCTTGCTTCACTCCTTTATTAGAAAAGTTTGTAGTTGCAAATAATGCTTCATTTTAATTTTAGATAGGTGCTTTTTACATATTAAACAAAGGTCCTTCTACTTTGTAGGATTTCTTACATAAAGGTATTATGTTTGGTTAAAAGTTGTTTTATTTTTTTTTTTAAATCTATTAAGATAAGAATGTGGTCTTGAATGTTTTAGTTTCAAAAAATCTGTTAAATTAGTATGTTAATTGTTTTCCTAATGTCGAACCATGCTTGTATCCCTGGTATAAATCACATTTAGTCATAATGAATGATCTCTTGGATATATCACTGTATTACAATAGGATTTTGTTTAAAAATTTTATCAGTGTTATTGGCTTAGAGTTTTCTTTTTGTGTTTTATCTTTCTCTGGACTAAATATTAGGATTCCGTCTCATAAAAGGAGCCTGGTAGGGTACTTTCTTTCTCAATTTGAGAAAAGTTTGTGAAGTATGAGTACTAACTGTTCTTTAAAAGTTTGATAGAATACTGTGAATCCTTCAGACCTGAGAATTTTTTCCCCTTTGGTAGTTCCTTTACTGCTAGATCTATTTCCTTTTCTGAGATTGGTTTATTTAAGGTCTCTATCTCATCCTCTGATAATTTGGGTATTTTATGTTTTGGAAGATATTTCTTTCTTTTGCATTCTCAGTTTCATTAGTATATAGCTATGGGCAGGAGTATCTGAGTTCAAATCTCACCTCAGACACTGGACATTCACCAGCTATGTGACCTTGGGCAAGTCACTTCACCCCAATTGCCTCATCCTGGTTCATCACCAGTCATCCTGATGTACATCTGGTCACTGGATTCAGATGGCTCTGGAGGAGAAGTGAGGCTGGTGACCTGCACAGCCCTCCCTCAGTCAAAACAAAGTCAAGTGCAAGTCATGTCATCATTTTTCTGATGGCATGGTCTTCTTCAGCAATGAAAGGCAAACACAGTATATACCTATAATGTGTTCTATTTACTATTTTCACTTCCAGAGTTGCTGTGGTGATTTCACCTTGTTTATTTGCTATTTCATTGATTTGATTTTCTGCTCTCTTCTTTCTAATCAGATTGACTTTATCAAGGTTTTATCAATTCTGTGAATCTTTCCCAAGCACTTTTAGTTGAATGTATCACTTTCCTTAGGTTTATATTTATGTCTTTCCCCTCTAATTTCTCTCCTTTTGTGCTTATTTTAGGCTTGCTTATTTGTTGATTCTGTAATTTTTAAAAATGCATATTTGGTTCATTCATCTTCTCTTTTTCTATTTTGTTCATGTATTCTTATAAGGGTGTGACTTTTACCTTGAGGACTAAATTTTGATATATTGGTACATCATTTTCATTTTTCTTTTACAGAGCTATTGTTTCAATTTGTTCTTTGACTCACTCATTGTGGAAGATTTCATTGCTCACTCTGGGTCTATATCTTTTCTGTGCGGTTTCTGAACCAATTTCTGTTTTTTTGCATAATGAGCTATAAAAGTTATATTGATTATTTCTGACTTTTTCCAGTTGTTTGCAATATCTCTGTGCCCTAGCACATCCTCAATTTTTACAAAAGTTCTATGTGTTGCAGAGACTCATGTAAATTCTGTTGCTCTCCCATTTAGAAAATGCCGTATATCATTTAGTTTCTCCTGAAATTTGTTCAGTTCCATATTTTCTGCTTTTGTTTATCTTTATGTTATGCTTATCCAAAACTGATGACTCCAGTCACTAATACGTTCCTGTCTTAGTCTTTTTGATGCTGAGATTACCTTTCGATTATGAATGTGGATGCTGAGGTATTTGGAGTGAATATATTTATTACCCATGTTGGTTTGTTTTCTATGTTTCCTCCTGGCATAATATACTTTTCTTGTTTATCTCTTCTGAATTTTTGTTTCTGATTCATCTGATAGCATGATGGCAATTCTTTTTGATTAACTTGGCAGTTTTTTTTTCTCTTCTTAGTTTTGTTTTACTTCTATCTTTGTTTTTGAAGTGTGCTCCTTGTATGCAACAGATTGTAGGATTTTGTTTTCTTTTCCAATCTGGCCCTCTTTTTTTGTTTTCTTGGATTGTTTAATTCATTCATATTTAAAGTAGTAAGAATTAGGTTCATATTTTCCTCCATCTGTTTCTAAAATTGATTCTTTTTCAAGTTATGATTTTCCTCCTCTCTTGATATAAACACTATGTGTTATTTTCCTTGAGTTATTTTAATATTTTTTCTTTTAAAATGGCCCTATTCTCACTGGCTTTCTTTCCTTCAGGTTGCAAGGAAATTTTCCTGAGGGTCTGGATTGAGGAGGGAAAAGTGACAAAGGCTTGAATTAGGGTAGTGGCTGTGTAAGAGGAAAGGAGGAAATGTATATGAGAGATATTGTGAAGGAAGAAACAAAACTTGTCAATGGTTTAGATATGCATGGCCAGGGAGAAAGAGGAATCAAGGTTGTGAACCTTGATGATTTTGGTTTTGGGTATGTTGAGTTTAAGTTGTCTATGAGATATCCAGTTTGAGACATCAAGAGGCAAGTGGAGATGCTAGACTGGAGGTTATGAGACAGGTTAGGGATGGACAAACAGATATAAGACTCATCTGCATAAAGATGACCATTGAATGAATGGGAGCTGATGATATCACGAAGTGAAGGAGTATAGAGGGAGAAGAGAAGGGGGTCCAGGGCAGATAGAATGAATGAATTGAGTTAAATGGTTTCTGAGGACTTTCCAGTTCCAGATCTATGCTCTTCTGACCAGCCTTGATAAAGGCAGCCAGAAAATGTTGTGCAGCAAGGATAAATTTCTTTGGCCATGTTAACTTATCAGAGGCATCTTGATGGTGCAGTGCATTGACTGCTAGACCTGCATTCAGAAAGACCTGCCCAAGTTCCAATCCAGACTCAGACAATTCTGAGCTGTGACCTTGCTGTGTGACCCTGGGCTTAACCTTAGCCTGCCTCAGTCTCATCATCCAGAAAATGAGAATAGTAACAATTCCTACGTCCTAGTGATACAAAGACAAATAAGATAATCACCTTAAAAGCACTTAACACAGTATCTGGCATTATCCAGTGTTATAAAAAAAAAATGTTAGTTGTTATTGTTTGGACAAGGAATATGGGGCTCTATTATATTGAGTCAGGCAACACTGCCATCCAGTGGCCACAGAGCATCTCTTCCTTAGACTACGTGGTGCTAAACTAGAGCAATCATTGCATTCCAATTCCATCAATAAGTATTTATTAAACACTTAGTATGTTATCTCAGTTTTCTTGGTGCTGGGGACAAAGGTTCAATGAATTAAATAATAACTTCATAAGATTCAATGGTATTTATTTAATTCGTTAGTCCTTATTCGGACTTCCAAAAATATATTGGTCTGAAGGAGGGGCAGGCATGGAAGATGGTCTCCTATTTTGGAAGGTTCCCATGGATTTCCTGGCTTGACATGTTTCTTCATTTAGATTATTTGGGACTAAGTAAGTTGCTGAATTATTCATTTACTGAGAAACTATGTTTTGTGTCATAGAAGGGATCTGGACATACAAAACAGTGACGCTTATACCTGGAGATGACCTTATACAGAGACTTAATCCCATTGTTTCTGTGAAGTATGTCTTGTCGGATACAGAAAGGGTCTTCTCCCCTCTCACCAAAACATCTCTACCATTGACCTCCAAGTTTCACTCATTCACTGTGATGTAGTTCCGAGACCTCTGGATTTTGGAGCTGGAGTTGGAAAGCATGTACCCTGCCCCACTTACTCCCTTAGCACTTCTTTCCTTTGCTGTCTGGGTTATATCAGCATTGACCATTTTTGTCAGCATGAGAGGAGAGAAGAGAAGGGGAGACAGGGAGAATATGTACCTATGGGGATCTTTAACAGAGCCAGCCCAGGCAAAACAATTTCAGCCAGACTTTCAGTCTGCCTTCCCCTTCATACATATCTCTTCATGTGGAAGAGGTTATGAAGTCTAATTTCAAAAGAGCTGTAGGTATATGTCATGGAAGTGCCTCAATACATATCAGCGCTGGTCAGTGACATCTGACACTAATGGAAACAACTTGTAGGGGCTCAAGCCAAGGGCATTAGATAAGGGATAACCCCAACTCCCCAGTTATTCTGTGACACCAGCAAACCCTTTATTGCCTTAAACCAGGCCTGTCCAACCTGTGGCCCACCAAAGGATTTTGGGCGGCCCAGTTTTCCTCTACATTTTCCTCTACATTTTTCCTCTCTATACCTGAAATCTTTTGGCATGCCACAAGCTGCCCGTGGGTCTCAGGCTGTGCAGGTCTGTCTTAGACTGAAACAGAAGTAATCTATTAATTGATATCAATACTATCCAAATGGAGTAAACAATGCAGATTATGGAGCATGCATTTTATTCAAGTAATGTAGCGCATTATTGATCATATATACTCAAGTTCCTACAGGTTAAATATTATTTTTCTTACAGGCTTTTTATGTTTCCTCCTATAAGCAAACATCTGACAAAAAGTCTCCACTGGTCATTGGATAGAGGTCCTTGAACAACCGAATAGACTTTAATTGCCACGTTTGCCAGTTGAAATAGTCTACTGCTTTATGTGGAAATCTCCCATCAACTCAGGACAATACAAAGCCAGTGGTTTACTTGCTCAGTTTTTAGAAATTCTACAACAGTTTAAAAGAAGGCAAGATTTTGTTGACTTCAAGTGAAATAGAGCTAGCCTATCAACTCACAACAAAGCAACCAACTGGAGGAAACAATATGGATTGTAGATAATGCATGCTTTTTATTTCAAGGAAATTATAAGATTATAGGTCAAATACCTAGGATCCTAAAAATATATTATTTTCCTGGAGGGATTTCAAATATTCCTTTTACAGACAAAAATCTAACATGAACTGGAACTCTACTGGATTAAGGTTCTTGAAGAATAGAAATTAAGTATCTTGATTCCGAGTTGGAATGTTCCATTGTTTTTGATTGAAATAAAGCTACTCTTCCATAGACTGAGAACAAGACAAACTCAGTGGGAATGATGTTGTTGGGGTCCACACCATTCATGCATACCATTAAGAAGTTATCAGATTTCTAGTTCTTTATTTTTATTTATTTATTTTGCATGTTCAAAGCTTTCTTTTCTTTTTTAAAGTTTTAAAATTTATTTATTTGTTTTTAGTCAACATTCAATTCCACAAGATTTTGAATCACAAATTTTCTCCCCATCTCTCCCTTCCTCCCACCCCAAAACACCATGCTAAATTTCTAGTTCTTAATCTATGTCCATAAAGTTGGCACTGTATTTTATTTGACAAGTTTTCAAGAATACCCATATCCTCAGCAGTCTGACATTTGGTGAAATATTGCTGCTTTTGGTTGAATTCAGCATGTCTTATCAATTGACAGAAATAGCATCCTTATGGGTGTGAACAAGGTAGATTGTGGACCACATATTTTAATTCAAGAAGTGGACTGAATGACTTGTCACAAAGCTAGGTCTCAAAGATTATATTATGGTATATGGTATATTTTTTTCACTTCAGGTTTTTAAGGATTTCTTCTGTAAACAGCCACTTGCTGTGAAGTAGAGAGATCTACTAACTCTTGCACAAAGTCATGAGAAGAACTGAATTGGATTTCAGTGTTGCTCCCTAGTTGCAATATTCCATAACTTTAGATTTCAATAGAGCTGTCGCATTGATAGATAATGATGCAAACCCAGTGGTAATAAAGCATTTTACTTCAAAAGGTAGTAGATTTCTAGTTCTCCCTAAAGATGGCCCCTCCTCCCCCTGGTCCCCAACTTTTCAGGAATTGTCCTTTAGGAAAAAGTCTGACAGTTAAGAAGAGAGATTTCATGATCTTTGAAACAGCTCTTTCCTGCCAATTCACAGCAATACTAAGACAACTTGAGTTAACTAATTATAGAAACAATAGGAATTATAGAAAACCCTAACTTGCTAATCTATCAAAATGCAGGCTCAAATTTGATTTGGTAAAGAAAAAGGCAATCTAAAATGTAATTTAAAGAATTTACCAGATTGCTATAAAGGGCAGAAAGGGTCCTACACGTGTAACTTTTTTTCTCTGATCGGTCTGAGGGAAACTGCCTGTAGGCAGGAAACCTATATAAACTTGAGTATAGTTGGGATGTTGCATTGTTTCAGATCCCAGTGACGAAGAACAATACACAGGACCATTTCTTTTACTCCAAGTAGGCATTTGATTTCAATCTTAGTGCCTTCCTTCTGAGATTAACCCTCCCCCCAATTTACTATTTTATATTTGGCTTGTATATTATGGCTTCCTTGTGGTCTCTCTCAATTCATGGCAACCTCCTCTCCAGTAGGTATTTTTTGAGGGGGGGGGGGCTTTTCTTTGTATCCCCACAGCTTAGCAGTGCTGCACTTCTTGTGGACATCTATGGCTTCTCCACCAGGCCCTCCATAGACTCATCATGGAGAAATTTTCTCATTTTGAAAGATACAATCAGCCTTGTGAATCACAAGGACTCCATAAAATATGCTATCTACCTACAGACAGAGAACAGAAGGGCTCCCTCCAAGTACAGATTGAAGGCACACTGAAGCATGTTTTCTCTCTTTTTGCTTTTTTTGTGATCATAGCTAATACAGAAATTTGTTTTGCATGACTACACATATTTGTAAAGGGTCCTATTTTTTCCTGCCTTCTCAATAGGTGGAGAAGACAGAGGTGGAGGAAAACAATTTGGAACTGAAAATAAAATTGCATTTTAAAGAAAGATGCAACTGGAAGACTATTACAGGTAGCTTTCTGCTTTATCTGGTCTGTAGTCACAGAATTTTAACAGCTGGAAATGATGTAATGTAAAACATGGAATGACAGAACTGGACAGTAGCTTGGAATAGAACTCCCCTGACAGAGCAGCTCCCTCCCCACCCCCCCAACTCAGAGGGCAAGAGCAACCACCATCTTTCAAAGCACTTTCCTCTGCTTCCTTGTGCTTGGTCTCCAAGCTCACCCGCAGCCTCTTTGTAGTGAGGTGGCTCCCAATATCCCCAGCCAAAAATGTTCCTTTCCCTCTGAGAAGGCAGCTCAAGTAGCCTAGAGACAGAGCAGTGGGGGCCTAAAGAGAGGACTCCAGTATAAAAAGGGCCACTTGATTCCTTGGGATTCCTGCCCCTTACCAAAAAAACAATCCAGGTCAAGCCTCTCCTCCTCATTTCACTAGTCTAGCAAAACCTATGCTCATACTTGACTTGGTAGCCTTAAACCCTCTCCTCAAATTGGCTGTTTCCAAGCATCTCTTAAGGCTCACCAAGACTCCATGACAAATATGACCCCAGAAATAATTTTGCTCCAATTCTGTGAGTGGGAAAACCCAAAGAGGCCCCAGACACCAGAAGCATTAGCCAGTGTCATTCAATATGTCCTGCATGAAGTTTAGATAGGAAAAGGACTCCTTCTTGATAGAGACGATCTATAGGGAAAGGTTGTGGCAATTGATCCTCAGAATACTATTGGTTCCATGGTCGTGCAAAAGAAATCAGTCCAGGCACCATCACAGGAGATGGTACAAAGTACATGAAAATGAAGGTGATGAATACTGGTCCTGAACTCAGAAAAACTCATCTTCCTAAGTTCAAATCTGGCCTCAGACATCAGTTGTGTGACCCTGGCCAAGTCACTTAACCCTATTTGCCTCAGTTTCCTCATATGTCATATGAGCTGGAAAAGCAAATGCCAAGCCTCTCCAGTATCTTTGCCAAGAAAACCCTAAATGGGATCACGGAGAGTCGGATATAACTGAATAACAAGATGAAGAACACATATTACACATAGATGCCAGGATCTCTAATTTGGTAGGGTCCATGGATCCCATTCAACCCTAGTTGACCAATAATCTCTTCTTGCATTTTTCCAAAAATAAATCTGCCAGCTGTTACTTGTAGTTACTTTTTAGTTACTTTTAGGTTGTTCATTAGTAGAAGACCAAGGAAGCCCATTTCCTTTTTGGGTAATTCTAATTGTTAGGAAGTTTTCTCCTTGTATAATTGGGCTTTGGTACATGCTCAGAATGTCTTAGATGGACTCCCCCCACTTGAGGGAGCTTAGGGAGTTCACTTTGTAAGAGATTCATGATGGTGTGAGATAGAGGTACCTTGAAGAGCCTGTGTGTATGTGCACATATTTTATAACTAGTTCACACGATGAAGAGGAAGCATTACAGAACTCTAGTCAGTTTCAGCTACTTCCCTTTGATGCCTCATTAGATGACTTCCTTGGTCATGGGGTCTATTAGGAGGCCATACTGTATCCCACGAGGACATGGACTCCAAGGTAGGGGAGAGGCTTGGGGTACCAGTTCCTCCACATCTTAACCAGCTTATTAGTCTAGAGAACATTCTTCTCTCTATTGATTGAAGGGGATGAGTTCCCTGACCTGTGCAATGAGTCTCCTAATTACTATTGATAGACAGTTGTAATCCAGACTGAAGTATAGTCTCTCATTCACTTTATTTTTACCAATTACAGAGTTAACTAAGCTACAACCAATCCAGAAAACATCCATAAAAGAATCTATCCACTGTTATAACATTTAACTATTTAAATGTTCATAAAAGTGCCCCATGGAGGAGAGTGAGCTGCTCTCCTTTTGATCAGCTTCCCAACATTACATGTCTGGAAGATGGGGCAAGTGTAGCAATATTATTATTAGGCTATTGAAGAAAACTCTGAGCATATGAATTAGTTTCAGCAGTCACAACTATTCCTTCTTTACTCACATGTGCCACCAGAGGGAGCTTGGAACAAGATAGGGGAGAATACCTTAAGGTCAGACCAATAGCCTTCCAGGAAGGGCCACAGGTGCCAACATCCTGGCCTTGTCTTCGGTTTCAGGGGTCTGATCTTACAGAAAGAGAGGATCTAGGATAGCTACTGGAGGCTAGGAAGGAGTAAGGGAAAATCCCAGCCAGAGAGCTGCAAACTTGGCATTTCCAAGAGTAATGTCATCATGCCCAGGGAGGAGTGAAATCCACCTAACACTCTCTTCAATCCAGATTATGACCCCATAATTCTACCAAAGTTACTAAAGATCTCTTAGTTTCCAAATCTAACGGCCTTTTCTCAGTCCTCATTCTCCTTGACCTCTCTGCAGCCCTTGACACTGGTGGTCACTCTTGTCCTTGAGGCTCTTGAAGTCTTTTAGTAGGAGGGCAGGTGTTGGAGAAGAGAGAAAGATTGTGAACTCGGTGAGGAAAATAGAGGCCCATAGACAACAACTACCAGAATTTTGAGTGAGTGGTAAACATGGATTGAGTGAACCTCAGATGAGTGGTTACTGAGTAATGTAGGACATAGGGGAAGAACCTGGAAGTGGTCATGAGGAGCAAGAAGTAATCCAACTCCCCTGCCTCAACCAGTGAGAGAGAAAAGAGCCTCAACAAGAAGGCAAAGCAGAAATGGAAAAAAAAATCACCAATCACCACCTGCAAGAGATCCCAGGAGGAAAACTTACATAACATCATAGCCAAGTTTCAAAGCTTCCAGGGTTAAGGAGAAAATATAGGAGACAAGAAGGAAAAAAAATTTAAATGTCATGGAGCTACAGTAACACAGGACCAAGCAGCTACTGTGTTGAAGGATCATGGATCTTGGAATACTATATTTCACAGAGCAAAAGAGTTGGGGTTAAGATCAAAGGTAATTTATCCAGCAAAGTTAATTGAAATCCTGAATTAAAAAAATGGATATTTAATAAACTGAAAGAATTTCAGGTATTTGTAACAAAACCAGCAGAACTTAATGGCAAATTTGGTATATAATATTCAGGAGAATTATAAAGTAAACATTAAAGACCAATTATATGGAACTAAATAAGGTCAAATTGTTTACTTCTTGTATGTGAAAATGTTATCAATACTCTTATGACTATCATCATTATTTTGGGTAGTTTAAAAGAAAACCTTGGGCTGAGCTGTGTATGATGTATAAGAAAACAAAATTCTGTAGGGAAGAGATAAAAAGGAGTAATTATCTCATATAATTGAGGCATGAAAGGAAGAATTGATTCAGAAGAAGCAAGTGATGGGGAGGGCAGGTAGTGCTGGAAGCTTACTCATTGAGAATGGGTTAAAGAGGGGGAAAAAAAACAAATCTAGAAGGATATAATATAATGTGTGAGGGTAAGGGAGTAAGGAAGGAGATCTCACATGCAAAATTCAGTCCCAGTAGACTTCACTTCTACTCCTAGCAAAATTCTTGAACATATTATTAAATAGATAATTTTTCGGAACCTAGAAAAGGAAACAGTGATCACCAAAACTTAGTAGGACATGACTAAGAACTGGTCATGATATAAAATACATGGGAGTCAACCTGCCAAGACAAACCCAGGGAGGATATGAACACAATTACAAAACACTTTTCATGCAAATAAAGACAGATCTGACAACTGGAGAAATATTAATTGCTCATGAGCAATTATATTGGCTTACTGAGCCAATATAATAAAAATGACAGTTCTACTTAAATTAATTTACTCATTAAAATAGGTTAATTTATTCATTAAATTAATTAAGTTACTTTAACTCACTGTCACACCAAACTACCAAAGAATATAGAGCTAAAAAAAATAACAGAATTCAAGAAGAACAAAAGGGAATCAAAGAAAAAAATGGTGAAGAAGGTGGCCTAGCAGTACTAGATTTCAAACTGTATTATTAAGTGGTAATCATCAAAAGAGGGTAAGAAATAGGGTGGTAGATTAATGGAATAAAATAGGCACACAATATACGGTTGTAAATGACCATAGTAATATAGTGCTTGATTAACCCAAAGATCCATGCTTTGGAGGTAAGAACTCAATATTTGATAAAGAAAATTGGAAATCAATTTAGCAGAAAGTAGGCACTAGCCTACATCTCACACTCTATACTAAGATGAAGTCAAAATGAATAAATGTTTAGACATAAACAAGTAAAACAGGAGAGCATGGGAAAATGCAATGTCAGATCTGTGGATAAGGGAAGATTTTATCACCAAACAAGAGAGAGAGAGGTGATGACGAGAAATAAACTGGATACCTCTGATTACCTGAAATTAAAAAGTTTTGTACAATCAAACCAATGCAACCAAAATTAGAAGGAAAAAAGGAAGCTGGGAAAATATTTTATGGTAAGTGTCTCAGATAAAGGCCACATTTCTCAAACACATAGGAAACAGAGTCAAATTATAAAAATATGATCCATTCCCCAACTGATAATTGGCCAAAGGATATGAACATAAAAAAAATGCTCTAAATCACTATGGATTGGGGAAATACAAATAAAAAGAACTCTAAGATACCACTTCATACTTGTCATATTGGCTAACATGACAGAAAAGGAAAATTACAAATGCTGAAGGGAAATGTGGGAAAAGAGGGATGCTATGTATTGCTCCCATCAATATGGAAAACAATTTGAAGCTATGCCCAAAGGGCAATAAAATTGTGCATACCCCTTGACTCAGCAATGCCTCTCTTAGATTTGTATCCCAAAGAGATCAAACAAAAGGAAAAAAATATCTATTTGTACAAAAACATTTATAATGACTCTTTTTTGTAGGGGTTGTCATCATAGAAAAGAGGTACAAATCAATCTGGTTCACCTCAAATAGCACAATAAAATTTAGGGTGAAATTTCAGAGGACTGCTTTAAGCTTGATATAAAGAAAAAGCTTTTAATCCTTTTGATTTGCACCAATGTGGAATGGACTGCCTTACAAGGTATTGGGTTCCCTATCGAGCAGAGCCCATAAATTACATATATATATATATATACATACACATATATATGTATGTATACACACATACATACATACACACAAACACACACATATATGTAATTAAAAAACATCTCAAGGGATTTTTGAGCAGGGAATCTTGGTCCAGTATAAATCTTCTAGATAGATGACTTTTGAGGTCCATTCCAACTTCAAGATTTTTTTATCCAATGGAAAGATCATGGAAGATATTTGGAATATCATGATATTCATCCAAAGATCATGGAATCTATGATCTTTGGAAGATATTTTAAGCTTGATCCATTGTATCTCTATGGCTAAAAAGTTCCATAAAAATACAGCAGGGCCTGAATTCACATCTTCTATCCTGTGTACTTGCTACTGCAATTTGTTTGTTTGTTGCAGAGTTTCCCTTTGTACTCACTGGGCACTAGAGAAACAGTGAGTCTACTGACTAGTCAATAAACATTTATTAAGCACCTACTAAGTGCCAGGCTCCATGCTAATCCCTGAGAATACAAATATGAAAAAGAAGAAGAGAAAGACAGTCTACTCTCCCCTTAAAGAGCTTCCAATATAATGGAGGAAGACAACACACAAAAGGTAACTGAAAAGAAAAAGGGGGAGGTACCCATCAGGAATATGATGAAGAGGTCCAGAGGAATACAGCCTGGTAGGAAATTAGGAAATGGCTGACTTGGGCCTCTTCCTCAAATGGAAGTTCTGGGAGGAGCTCTCCCCTCTCCCTAAAGAGGGAGGAGTCCTTGAGAAAGAGGGTACATAACCTGTGTATAAAGGCTGATATTATAAACAAATTAGGGGAGCAAGGAATAGTTTATTTGTCAGATTTATGGAGAATGGAGAAATATATGACCAACCAAGAGATAGAGAACATTATGAGATGCAAAATGGAAAATTTTGATTACATCAAATTGAAAAGGTTTTGCATTAACAAAGCCAATGAAACCAAGATTAAGAGGGAAGCAGAAAACTGTGGAAGAATTTTTAAACTAGTGTCTGTAATAAAGGTCTCATTTCTAAAAGAGAGAACTCTATTGCAGTCAGATTTACAAGAATACAAGTCATTCCCCAATTGATAAATAATGAAAGGCTATGAGCAGGGAATTTTCAGAAGAATTTAAAGCTATACATAGTCATATGAAAAAATGCTCTAAATCACTACTGATTAGAGAAATGCAAATCAAAACAACTCTGAGATATCACATCACACCTATCAGATTGGCTAACATGACAAAAAAGGAAAATGATAAATGTTGGAGAAGATGTGGGAGAGCTGGAGCACTAATTCATTGTTGGTGGGACTGTGAGCTGATCCAACCATTCTAGAAAGCAATTGGGAAGTATGCCCAAAGGGCTATAAAAATGTGCATAACCTTTGGCACAGCAATAGCACTTCTAGTGCTGTATTTCAAGGAGACCATAAAAATGGGAAAAGGATGTACATGTACAAAAATATTTATAGGACTTTGCAGACAATATGATGATGTACTTCAAGAATCCTAGAAAATTAAGTAAAAAATTACTTGAAATAATAAACAACTTTGGCAAAGTTTCAGGATATAAAATAAACCCACATAAATCATCTGCATTTCTATATATTACTAACAAAGCCCAACAGGGAGAGATAGAGAAATTCCATTTAAAGTTACCGTAGGCATTATAAAATATTTAGGAGTCTACTGGCCAAAACAAATCCAGGAACTGTATGAGCACAATTACAAAACACTTTTAGCACAAATAAAGTCAGATCTAAGTAAATGGAAAAACATCAGTTGCTTGTGGGTAGGCTGAGCTAATATAATAAAAATGACAATTCTACCTAAATTAATTTACTTATTTAGTGCCATACCAATCAAACAACCAGAAAATTATTTTTCAGAGCTAGAAAAAAAATATCCAAATTTATCTGGAAGAATAAAAGGTCCAGAATGTCAAGGGAATTAATGAAAATAAATGCTAGGGAAGGTGGCTTTTCCATACCAGATCTCAAAATGTATTATAAAGAAACAATCAGCAAAACCACTTCGTACTGGCTCAGAAATAGAGGGGTAGATCAGTGGAATAGGTGAGGTACACAAGACACAGTAGTCAAAGATTACAGCAGTCAACTGTTTGATAAACCCAAGGATCCCAGCTTCTAGGATAAGAACTCATTGTTTGACAAAAACTGCTGGGAAAACTGGAAAATAGTGTGGTAGAAACTAGGCATAGACCAATGCCTGGCACCATACACAAGAATAAAGTCCAAATGGATACATGATATAAGTATAAAGGCTGATACTATAAATGAATTAGGAGAGCAAAGGATAATTTCTTTGTCACGTTTATGGAGAATGGAGAAATTTATGACCAGACAAGATATAGAGAACATTATGAAATGCAAAATGGGCAATTTTGGTTACATTAAAGTGAAAATCTTTCCCACAAATAAAGCCAATGGAACAAAGATTAGGAGAGAAGCAGAAAAATGGGAAGGAATTTTTATAACTAGTGTCTGTGATAAAGGCCTCATTTCTAAAATACATAGAGAACTGAGGCAAATTTACAAGAATACAAGTCATTCCCCAATTGATGAATAATCAAAGGATATGAAAAGGGAATTTTCAGAAGAATTTAAAGCTATATATAGTCATATGAAAAAATGCTCTCAATCACTATTGATTAGGGAGATGCAAATCAAAACAACTTTGAGGTACCACACCACACCTATCAGATTGGCTAACATGACAAAACAGGAAGATGATAAATGTTGGAGAAGATGTGTGAGAGTTGGGTCACCAATTCATTGTTGGTGGAGCTGTAAGCTGACCCAACCACTCTGGAGAGCAATTTTGTCAATTTTATAGCCAAAAGGTTATATAAATGTGCATACCCTTTGACCCAGCAATATCACTTCTAGGGCTGTGTCTCAAAGAGATCATAAAGAAGGGAAGAGGTCCCACTTGCACAAAAATATTTGTAGCAGCTTTTTGTGTGGTGGTCAAAAATTGGAAATCGAGAGGATGTTCCATCAGTTGGGGAATGGCTGAACAAGTTGTGCTATATGAATGTAATGGAATATTATTCTGCTATAAGAAATGACAAGGAGAGGGGCAGAGCCAAGATGGTGGAGTAGAAAGACACACATATGCTAGCTCCGAACCCACAGCCCATAAAATATCTGTGACGAAGAACTGCCGGCAGGTTCTGGAGCTGCAGAAGCCACAGAACAATGGAGCAGATGAGACTTCTGTTCCAGAGAGCCCTGAAAGCAGACACCAAGGGTCCATTGCACCCCAGACCCAGAGTGGAGCCCAGCTCTGCCTTGGCCGAGCGGCACTGAGAGGAGCGGATCTGAGCAGGCTCCAGGGATGGAATCTCCAGAGGCCACACGGGTCCTTCCACCCACAGGCCCCAAAGGTTAGTGAGAGGGTCTTCTTGGCTTTACGAGAGGGGAGTGGGGTGCCCCAATGGCTCGGGCCCCCTCGGGAGGCAGCAGTGGAGGTGGGAACAGATTGGGGCTCCCTGAGCATGCAGGAGCCAAGATCCATTGTTGAAGGTCTCTGCATAAACCCCCTGAGGGAACTGAACCACGAGAGGCGGCCCTGCCCCCACCTGAGCACCTGAACTTAATCTCACACTGAATAGTAGCCCTGCCCCCACCCAAAGCCCTGAGGCTGGGAAGCAGCATTTGAATCTCAGACCCCAAGCGCTGGCTGGGTGGATCTGGAGGCCAAGTGGGTGTGAAGAGGACGCTCAGAACTCAAGTTACTGGCTGGGAAAATGCCCAGAAAAGGGAAAAAAAATAAGACTATAGAAGGTTACTTTTTGGGGGAACAGGTATTTCCTCCCTTCCTTTCTGATGAGGAAGAACAATGCTTACCATCAGGGAAAGACACAGAAGTCAAGGCTTCTGTATCCCAGCCCACCCGATGGGCTCAGGCCATGGAAGAGCTCAAAAAGGATTTTGAAAATCAAGTTAGAGAGGTGGAGGAAAAACTGGGAAGAGAAATGAGAGACATGCAGATAAAGCATGAACAGCAGGTCAGCACCCTGCTAAAGGAGACCCCAAAAAATGCTGAAGAAAATAACACCTTGAAAAATAGGCTAACTCAATTGGCAAAAGAGGCTCAAAAAGCCAATGAGGAGAAGAATGCTTTCAAAAGCAGAATTAGCCAAATGGAAAAGGAGGTTCAAAAGCTCACTGAAGAAAATAGTTCTTTCAAAATTAGAATGGAACAGATGGAGGCTAATGACTTTATGAGAAACCAAGAAATCACAAAACAAAACCAAAAGAGTGAAAAAATGGAAGATAATGTGAAATATCTCATTGGCAAAACAACTGACCTGGAAAATAGATCCAGGAGAGACAATTTAAAAATTATGGGTCTGCCTGAAAGCCATGATCAAAAAAAGAGCCTAGACATCATCTTTCATGAAATCATCAAGGAAAACTGCCCTGAGATTCTAGAACCAGAGGGCAAAATAAGAATTCAAGGAATCCATAGATCACCACCTGAAAGAGATCCAAAAAGAGAAACTCCTAGGAACACTGTGGCCAAATTCCAGAGTTCCCAGGTCAAGGAGAAAATATTGCAAGCAGCTAGAAAGAAACAATTCAAGTATTGTGGAAATACAATCAGGATAACACAAGATCTAGCAGCTTCTACATTAAGGGATCAAAGGGTATGGAATAGGATATTCCAGAAGTCAAAGGAACTAGAACTAAAACCAAGAATCACCTACCCAGCAAAACTGAGTATAATACTTCAGGGGGGAAATTGGTCTTTCAATGAAATAGAAGATTTTCAAGCATTCTTGATGAAAAGACCAGAGCTGAAAAGAAAATTTCACTTTCAAACACAAGAATGAAGAGAAGCATGAAAAAGTAAATTGCAAAGAGAAGTCATAAGAGACTTACTAAAGTTGAACTGTTTACACTCTTACATGGAAAGACAATATTTGTAACTCTTGAAACTTTTCAGTATCTGGGTACTGGGTGGGATTACACACACACACATGCACATGCACACACACACACACACACACATAGAGACAGAGTGCACAGAGTGAATTGAAGAGGATGGGATTGTATCTTTAAAAAATGAAATCAAACAGTGAGAGAGAAATATATTGGGAGGAGAAAGGGAGAAATGGAATGGGGCAAATTATCTCTCATAAAGGAAGCAAGCAAAAGACTTGTTAGTGGAGGGATAAAGAGGGGAGGTGAAAGAAAAACATGAAGTTTACTCTCATCACATTCCAATAAAGGAAGGAATAAAATGCACACTCATTTTGGTATGAAAACCTATCTTACAATAGAGGAAAGTGGGGGATAAGGAGATAAGCAGGGTAGGGGGGATGATGGAAGGGAGGGCATGGGGGGGAGGGAGCAATTTGAGGTCAACACTCATGGGGAGGGACAGGATCAAAAGAGAGAATAAAAGTAATGGGGGACAGGATAGGATGGAGGGAAATATAGTTAGTCTTATACAACACGACTATTATGGAAGTCATCTGCAAAACTACACAGATATGGCCTATATTGAATTGCTTGCCTTCCAGAGGGAAGGGGTGGGGAGGGAGGGAGGAAGAGAACTTGGAACTCAAAGCTTTAGGACCAACTGTCGAGTACTGTTCTTGTTATTAGGATATAAGAAACACAGGTAAAGGGGTATAGAAAGTTATTTGGCCCTACAGGACAAAAGAGAAGATGGAGACAAGGGCAGAGAGGGATGACAGAAGAGAGGGCAGATTGGTGATAGTGGCAATTAGAAAGCTGGGTGTTTTGGGGTGGGGGGAGGGAACAAAAGGGGAGAAAATTTGGAACCCAAAAATTTTGTGGAAATGAATTTTAAAAGTTAAATAAAAAATTAAAAAAGAAAAAAGAAAAAGAAATGACAAGGAACCAGACTTCAGAAAAATCTGAAATGACTTATATGAACTGATGCTGAGTGTAATGAGCAGAACCAGGAGAACATTTTATACACAGCAAGAGCCACAGTATGTGAGGACTGATTTTGATAGACTTAGCCCTTCACAGAAATGTAAGGACCTGAAACATTCCCAAAGGGCTCTTGAGGCAAAATACCATCTACATCCTGAGAAAGAACTATGGAATCAGAATGAAGAATGAAGCAGACTATTTTCTCTTGTGTTATGTTTTGTTTTCTTTTTTCTCATGGTTTATCACACTTGTTTTAATTTTTCTATGCAATATGACTAATGTGACAATGTGTTCAATATCAATGTATGTATAGAATGCATATAAGATTTCATGTTGTCTTGGGGAGGGAGGAAAAAGGGAGGGAGAGAAAATTTGGAATTTATGGAAGTGATTGTTGAAAAATGAAAACAAGTAAATTAATAAAATTTGGGGAAAAAATGAAGATAATCTCATTTGATCTTCAGAACAACTCTGGGAGAGAGGTATTTTCTTATTTTACTGATAAGGACACTGAGGTAGGCAGATAGATAATGTCCAGGGTCACATAGCTGAGGAAGTATCTGAGTCTGAACCCCACTCTTTCTGACTGTAGGTCCAGCAATCTATGGACACTGACTGCTTAGAGTCCTTTCCTACTTGGAGAGAATAGAATAATGGATTCCAAAGAGAACTGAAGCTCAAGATGTGGCCCAATGTGACCCAATCTGCAAATCTGAGCAATAAATGAAAAATGGATGGATATCCAATGATCTAGACACAGTCAAAACATTCTTAGAAAGAAAACCAAAGCTAAAGACATCATTTGTTTTGCAAACACCCCTGACAATAGATAGACAAGAAGAGCAAAGACAACAACCAATGAGCAGAAGACAACAACAGAAAAATAAAAATAGAAAGACTCTGCAAACATACATGAAGAGAAGGCTGTGCCAAGATGACAGAGTGAAGCATTTTTGCCTAGGTCACCCAGTGCTCCTCTTCCACAATGACCTAAAAAATACATCATTCAGAATTCTGTTAGGAATGGCCAGAAAAAGTCACAGGGAGTCATTTTTCTAGGACTGAGCAGCTTAATGAGACAGAAATGTCTGGAAGAGGGTCAAGACCTAACTGTGTGATTCCCATCCCTGGAAAAGAGAGGTGACTCATTCTAGCCTTTCTCCCAGTACCATAAGCTTGCAGGGGGATAATCAAGGCAGAAGTCCCATACCAAAAGGTAGTCAGAAGTTCAGTCATTCTGCACCTGTAGAGACTCCCACTGTGCCAACAAGGACTTAATCCAGCAGCTGTCTGCTGAAACTCCCAACCAGGGACAAGATTTGGAAGTTTCAAATTTGGAAGATTCAAACTTGAATCAGGAACTGTCAGGGCTCAAATGAGGAGGGCCAGGAGCAGATCTAGACTCAGATCTCACTAGAGATATGAAAACAGCAGAAGGCTGGAAGATGACAGTTTTTCCTCTCTCTCAGATCCCACCAAAGTGCACAGAGCCAAATCTTAAGATTGAGTCCAAAGTGAGAAAGGAAACTTGAAGAATGAGCAAATGATTAAAAAGACACCTGACCAGAAAAAGCTTCTATGCTGATGGGGAAGCTCAAGATACAAATTCAGAAGATGACAACTACTTGAGAACATCTTGAGAACAAACAAAGCCTAAAAGAAAAAATGCAACTAGGACATAAGTCCAATAAGAATTCCTAGAAAAGGTTTTTTTTCCAATGAGGAAAAAAGATTTGAAAAATTAGAATGATAGGAAAAGAGAACTGATAGCATGAAAAAAAATCTAAAACCTTACTGAAAAAAAGAGTTCCCCAAAAGTCAAAATTAGCCAAATGGAAGTTCATAAAGGACTCCATGAGATATCACCAAATAATAAAGCAAAGTAGAAAAAACTGAATAAATATGGAAAAAATGTGAAACATCTCACAGAAAAAAGCTTACCTGAAAAGCAGATGAAAAACAAATAATTTAACAATCATTAGACTACCTGAAAGTCACAGAAAAAAACAAAGAGCCTAGACATCATATTTCAAGAAATCATAAAAGAAAATTGTCTAGATCTTTAAGAAACAGAGGGTAAAGTAGAAATTGAAAATCTACGAGGTAGTTCCTGAAAGAAACTCCAAATGAAAACTCCCAGGAATATTATAGCTGAAATACAGAGCTGTCAAATCATGGGGATATACCACAAGCAACTAGAAAGAAAGCATCCTAATACTGAGAAGCCACAGTCAGGATCACACAAGATGTAATAGTCATTGCTTTAAAGGAATGGAAAGGATGAAATGATATTCGAGAAGGGAAAAGATCTAAATTTATAGCCTACAATAACCTATCTAGTGAAACAATATGCAACCCTACAAGGTGAAAAAAAATGAATCCGTAATAAAGGACTTCCAAGCATTCTTGAAGAAAAGAGCAGAGCTGAACTGAAAATTGACAGAAAACAATTGACATAGAAATTTGACTCAAAAGAAGTATGAAAAGATAAACATGACAGAAATTATAAAGAATGAAACAAGGTTAAACTGTTTACATTCTTATAGAGGACGATACATGTAATGCCTCAGAAATCTATTATCACCAGAGGTCTTGGAGGAATAGAGGGCCTAAATGTGATTCCAATATACTTGGCAAATCTCAAAAGAAGAATGGAAAGGTAGGGAAGAGGAATGCACTGAGAGAGTGGGGAAGAGAGTGGAAGAAAAGAGAAAATTACCTCACACACAAATGGTTAGGGTTAGGAGGAGTAAACGTGCCCTGGAAGGGACAGGGAACAGTCAACACTTGAACTTTCCTGAACTGAGCTGAACTGACTGTAGAAAAAGTTCACATTCATGCACTTTGACTACAGAACTACATCTTACTCTTCTTAGGCGGAAAAGGGAGAGGGAGTCTAGGGGGAGGGCAGGTTACATTTTCAAAAGCAAAAAACAAAACTCTTAAATAGAGGGCAGAAGAAAAAGAGAAGGAAAAGGATGAGAATAGGATGGACAGAAATACACAACAATCTTAACTGTGAGTGTGAATGGGATGAACTCTCCCATAAAATGGAAGCAGATAGAAGAATGGATTAGAAACTAGAATCCAACAATACGTTGTTTATACCCAAACCACCCTTGAAACAGAAAGATATACAGAGAGCTAAAATAAGGGACTCGAGCATAACCGATTATGCCTCAGTTGAAGTAAGAAGGGCAGGAGTAGCAATCATAATCTCAGACAAGGCGAAAGCAAATGGGAAATAACTGAAAGAGATTTTCAAAGGGAAATGACATTTTGCCAAAATTACCAGACAATAAGACAAGTAGGTGGCACAGTGGGTAGAATACTGGTCCTGGAAGGTCTAAGGAAGATCTGAGCTCAAATATGGCCTCAGACACTTAGCATCTGTGTGACTCTAAGTAAGTCACTTAACCAAGTTTGCTGCAGATTCTCCATCTGTAAAATGAGCTGGGGAAGGCAAACTATTCCAATATCTGAAGGTGGATATGAATGAAATGACAACACCAAAAATTATAGACAATGAAGTGAACATATATTCACCAAATGGCATAGTACCTAAATTCTTTAAGGAATAGTTAAATGAATTGCAGAAGAAAATTGACAGTGAAACTATAATAGGGATCTCAATTAACTCTCTGGATAAATCTACCTATCTATAGAATTATAGAAAAGTTAGACAGGATGGAATTTTGTAGAATATTGATTGGAAAAAGAAAGCTATGCATGGAACCTTTAAAAAAATTGACCATGGACCAGGGCATTAAAAATCTCACAAACAAGTGCAGAAAAATAAAATGAATGCTTTTCTGACCATAAAGAAATTTTTAAATGAATAAAAGGGCTCTAAAGCAAACATTTAAAATTAAATAGAAACTAAATAAGTTAATCCTAAAAAATGGGTGGATCAAATAACAAATAATAGAAGCAATCAATGACTTCATTACAGGTAATAACAATAATGAAAGAACATACCAAAAATTGTGGGATGCAGTTAAAATAGTACTTAGGGGAAATTTTCTATGTTTAAATGTTTGTATCAATAAAAGAGAAAAAGAACAGATCAATGCATTGGGCGCACAACTAAAAAAAAATAGAAAATCAACAAAGTAAATAACTCCCTCAAAACACCAAAATACAAAATCCTGAAAATCGAAGAAGAGATTAACAAAGTTGAAATTAAAAACAAAACAAAACAAAAACAAACCCCCACCAAATTTAAAAATAAAACCAAGATCTGTTTTTTTTAAAACAAAATAATAAAAATCTATACACTATTAATTA
This sequence comes from Notamacropus eugenii, assembly GCF_028372415.1. Taxonomy (NCBI): domain Eukaryota; kingdom Metazoa; phylum Chordata; class Mammalia; order Diprotodontia; family Macropodidae; genus Notamacropus; species Notamacropus eugenii. The sequence goes on along the minus strand of NC_092879.1, from coordinate 3,250,238 downwards.
ACTTGATGTAAAGAAAGAAGGAAACCAAATTACAAATAACATAAACAAAAAAGTGAACCCCCAATCAGTGAAAAAAAGAACAAAAGCAATTATTAGAAGCTACTTTGCCCAAATACATGCCAATTAAACTGAAAATATAAATCAAATGGATATTTGCAAAAATATTAATTACTCAGATTGGCAGAGAGTAAATAGAATATAGAAAGAACTCTTTTAGGAAAAGAAATTGAACAAGTCATAAGTGAACTCATACACACACACACACAAAAATCTCCCAAGACCACAGAAGTTTACAAGTGAATTCTACCAAACATTTCAAAAATAGTTAATTCTAATACCACATAAACTATTTGAAAATAATTATTAAAGAAGACATCCTACCAAATTCTGAAAAAAGGCATCCCACCAAATTCTTCCTATGATGCAAATACGGTTTTCATATTTAAACCAGGGAAAGCCAAAAAAGAGAAAGAAAGCAATAGGCCAATTTTCCTAATGAATATTGATGCAAAAATTTTTAAACAAAATACTTGTAGGGACATTACAGCAGCATATCATAAAGATCATACCCTATAACTAGGCAGGACCTATACCAAGAATAAAGGGTTGGTTCAGTATTAGGAAAACCATAATAATCATTGACCATATTCATGACAAAAATAGCATCATATTATTTCGAGATTCTGAAAAAGTTTTTGAGAAAATACAACACTATTAAAAACATTAGAAGGGGGCAGAGCCAAGATGGCGGAGTAGAAAGACGTACATACGCTACCTCCGAACCCACTGCCCATAAAATATCTGTAAAAACAGAACCACGGCGAACTCCAGAGCAGCAGAAGTTACCGAACAATGGAGCGGAGGATATTTCTGCTCCAGAGAGCCTGAAAACCTCTCGGAAAAGGTCCCTCATGCCCCGGATCCAGAGCAGAGCCCAACCCTGCCTTGGTGGTGCGGCGCGGAAAGGAGCGGATTCGAGCAGGCTTCAGGGACAGAATCTCCAGCAGCCGCGGGGATCCCCCAGCCACAGGTGACAAGGGTCGCTGAGAGGGTCTCTTCGGCAGGTCGAGGGGTGTGGGGTGCCCCCATAACACAGGCCCCCTTGGGAGGCAGCAGTGGAGGCGGGAGCAAACCAGGGCTCCCCAAGCAGGCAGGACCCCAGATCCATTGTTGAAGGTCTCTGAATAAACACCCTGAGGGAACTGAGCCTGAGAGGCAGCCCTGCCCTGACCTGAGCACCTGAACTTAATCTCACACTGAATAGTAGCCCCGCCCCCACCCAAAGCCCTGAGGCTGGGAAACAGCATTTGAATCTCAGACCCCAAGTGCTGACTGGGAGGATCTGGAGGCAAGGTGGGGGTGGAGAGGACACTCAGAAGTCAAGTCACTGGCTGGGAAAATGCCCAGAAAAGGGAAAAAAAAATAAGACTATAGAAGGTTACTTTCTTGGTGAACAGGCATCTCCTCCCTTCCTTTCTGATGAGGAAGAACAATGCTTACCATCAGGGAAAGACACAGAAGTCAAGGCTTCTGTATCCCAGCCCACTCAATGGGCTCAGGCCATGGAAGAGCTCAAAAAGGATTTTGAAAATCAAGTTAGAGAGGTGGAGGAAAAACTGGGAAGACAAATGAGTGACATGCAAGCAAAGCATGAAAAACAAGTAAACATCCTGCTAAAGGAGACCCCAAAAAATGCTGAAGAAAATAACACCTTGAAAAATAGGCTAACTCAATTGGCAAAAGAGGCTCAAAAAGCCAATGAAGAGAAGAATGCTTTCAAAAGCAGAATTAGCCAAATGGAAAAGGAGATTCAAAAGCTCACTGAAGAAAATAGTTCTTTCAAAATTAGAATGGAACAGATGGAGGCTAATGACTTTATGAGAAACCAAGAAATCACAAAACAAAACCAAAAGAATGAAAAAATGGAAGATAATGTGAAATACCTTATTGGAAAAACAACTGACCTGGGAAACAGATCCAGGAGAGACAATTTAAAAATTATGGGCCTACCTGAAAGCCATGATCATAAAAAGAGCCTAGACATCATCTTTCACGAAATTATCAAGGAAAACTGCCCTGAGATTCTAGAACCAGAGGGCAAAATAAGAATTCAAGGAATCTACAGATCACCACCTGAAAGAGATCCAAAAAGAGAAACTCCTAGGAACATTGTGGCCAAATTCCAGAGTTCCCAGGACAAGGAGAAACTATTGCAAGCAGCTAGAAAGAAACAATTCAAGTATTGTGGAAATACAATCAGGATAACACAAGATCTAGCAGCTTCTACATTAAGGGATCAAAGGGCATGGAATAGGATATTCCAGAAGTCAAAGGAACTAGGACTAAAACCAAGAATCACCTACCCAGCAAAACTGAGTATAATACTTCAGGGGAAAAATTGGTCTTTCAATGAAATAGAGGACTTTCAAGCATTCTTGATGAAAAGACCAGAGCTGAAAAGAAAATTTCACTTTCAAACACAAGAATGAAGAGAAGCATGAAAAAGTAAATTGCAATGAGAAGTCATAAGGGACTTTACTAAAGTTGAACTGTTTACATTCCTACATGGAAAGACAATATTTGTAACTCTTGAAACTATTCAGTATCTGGGTACTGGGTAGGATTACACACACACACACACACATGCACATGCACACACACACACACACACACACACACACATAGAGACAGAGTGCACAGAGTGAATTGAAGAGGATGGGATCATATCTTTAAACAATGAAATCAAGCAGTAGAGAGAAATACATTGGGAGGAGAAAGGGAGAAATGGAATGGGACAAATTATCTCTCATAAAAGAGGCAAGCAAAAGACTTATTAGTGGAGGGATAAAGAGGGGAGGTGAGGGAAAAACATGAAGTTTACTCTCATCACATTCCACTAAAGGAAGGAATAAAATGCACATTCATTTTGGTATGAAAACCTATCTTACAATAGAGGAAAGTGGGGGATAAGGGGATAAGCAGGGTAGGGGGGATGATGGAAGGGAGGGCATGGGGAGGAGGGAGCAATTTGAGGTCAACACCCCTGGGGAGGGACAGGATCAAAAGAGAGAATAAAAGTAATGGGGGACAGGATAGGATGGAGGGAAATATAGTTAGTCTTATACAACACGACTATTATGGAAGTCATTTGCAAAACTACACAGATTTGGCCTATATTGAATTGCTTGCCTTCCAAAGGGAAGGGGTGGGGAGGAAGGGAGGAAGAGAAGTTGGAACTCAAAGTTTTAGGAACAACTGTCGAGTACTGTTCTTGCCACTAGGAAATAAGAAATACAGGTAAAGGGGTATAGGATGGAGACAAGGGCAGAGAGGGATGATAGAAGAGAGGGCAGATTGGCAGACAGGGGCAATTAGAACACTCGGTGTTTTGGGGTGGGGTGAGGGGACATAAGGGGAGAAAATTTGGAACCCAAAATTTTGTGAAAATGAATGGTAAAAGTTAAATAAAAAAAAAGAAAAAAAAGAAAAATTAAAATTAAAAAAAAAGAAAGAAACATTAGAAAGCACAGGAATAAATGAAGATTTTCTAAAATGATAAATAGCATTTACCTAAAACTAAGAATCAACATTATTTATCATATGGACAAACTGAAAGCATAGACAGTAAAACTGGGGTGCAGCAAGTACTCCCATTATCACTATTATTATTCAGTACTGTACTAGGAATCCTAGCTATTGCAATAATAGCAAATATATACAAAAAAGAAATTGAAATATTAGCATACAGAAATTATATGGACCCAATTACAAAATATTCTTTGCACAAATAAAGGCAGCTGTAAATAATTAGAGTTAGGCAGGCCAAATAATTACAATAAATATGACTATATTCCCAAAATTAAATTATTTCTTCAGTTTCAAATCAATAAAATTTCCAAAGGATTATTTTGTACAGCTAGAAAACATAATAAAATTCATCTGGAGAGATAAAAGGTAAAGAATATCAAGAAAATCAATGGAAAAACAAAAAGAAAAGGAAAGAAGCCTAGCCATACCTGATCTCAAACAATATTGCACAACCATAGTTGTCAAAACAATTTGACACAGGGTAAGAAACAGGATTTTGTCAAGATAACTCACTGGTCAGAAAAACATTCTTTTTCAACAATTCAAATGGCAACTTCACACATGGACATTACCAGATGATCAATATAGCAAGCAGACTGATTACATACTTTGCAGCCAAAGATAGAAAAGCTCTACATAGCCGATTAAAATATGACCTGCAACTGAGTGTGAATCAGATATTGACCTTCTTAGTGTAAAATTTAGACTTCAGTTGAAGAAAGTAGGGGGAATCAGCAGACAAAAAGGTATGACTTTAAGTAACATCCATTATGAATATATGGTTGAGGTGATGAATAGTTTTAAGGATTAGATCTGATATGTGGAGTGCCTGAAGAACTATGGCCAGGGTGGGCAATACTGTATAGGAAGCAGCAGCAGTACCAACAACAACAACAACAAAAACATTGCAAAGGAAAAGAAGAGCAAGAAAGCAAAATGATGGTCTGATGAGGCATCACAAATAGCTGAGGAAAGAAGGAAAGCAAAAGGAAAAAGAGAAAGGGAAAGATATACTCAAATGAATGCAGAACTCCAAAGGATAGTAAGGAGAGATAAGATTTTCTGAAATGAGCAATGGGAAGAAATAGAAGAAAGCATTGGAATGAGACAAACAGGAGATCTTCAAGAAAATTAGAGACATCAGAGGAAAGTTTCATGCAAAAATGAGAATGATAAAAGACAAAAATGGTAGGAATGTACCAGAAGCAGAAAGGATTAAGAAGATGGGGCAAAAATATACGAAGAATTATACAACAAAGACCATAACATCACGGATAACCACAATAGTGTGGTTACTGATCTAAAGCCAGACATCCTGGAGAAGGAAGTCAAGTGGGACTTAGGAAGCGTTGCTAATAAGACCAATGGAGGTGATGGAATTCCAGCTGAGCTATTTAAGACCATAAAAGATGACAGTGTTAAAGGACTGCAATCAATACACCAGCAAATTTGGAAAACACAACAGTGGTCACTGAATTGGAAAAGATCAGTTAGTATCCCAATCCTAAAAAGGGGCAATGACAAGGAATTTTCAAGCTACTGAACAATTGCACTCAAAGGAAAGTTATACTTAAGAGTTTTCAAGCTAGGATTCAGCAGTATGTGAACCAAGAATTACCAGAAGAGCAGACTCATTTTTGAAGAGGCAGAGGAACCAGAGAGGAAATTATCAACATTTGGTGGATTATGGAGAAAGCAATAGAGTCTCAGAAAATCACTGACTTCATTGAGTACACAAAAACCTTTTACTATGTGAGTCACAACAAAATGTGCTTCTTGGTGGAGTTGTGAGCTGATCCAACCATTCTGGAGAGCAATTTGGAATTATGCCCAAAGTCTTATAAAACTGTGCATAGATTTCTGGGAGGCAAGATGACAGAGTAAACCATAAGTGCTCTCATCCTCAGTTTTTGACCTTGAAATACTCTAAAAAATATTACCCCAGGAAAAATCCTGAAACAGTAGAGCCAGCAGAAGGGGTCCAGCAGTCTTCGAGCTTGGGAAGCTAAGGAGATCAAACGGAAAGTTGCCTCCTGCTGTGGCAGAAGAGGACCAGGGCAGGCCTGCAGGAGACCAGCAAGCTCCACTTCAGCAGACCAGCAGAAGATACTGAGCCCAGGTGGGTGGAGCCAGCAACTGCCAACACCAGGAGCCCAGGTGTGCCTTCCTACAACCAAGGAAATTGGCAGAAACAAGTGAGGACCACTTTCTACTAGAGCATGTGTTCTAATGCAGTCCTAGGGGAGGAAGAGACCTACAGTGGCCTGACCACCCGTCCATCAGGCTGCCAGCTTCAGTGTAACCCCAGGGAAACTCAAACAGACTTCAACTGAACTTGGCATTGACACATGCCAGCTAGCTCCAGCTCAGCACCAGGTAAGCTGCAGCATTATATAGCATCTACCTGACAGAACCAGAGGACACAGCACACAAAGCCAGTAACCAGGCCCATAGCCACAAACACAAACACAACAAGTGTGGGACAGAGTCCCCATGCCCCAGGAGCATAAATCCACTTTAAAAGCCAGGAAAAGGGCAATCACAATGATCAAAAAGCAAACTAGAAAAGCAAAGACCATAGAATCCTGCTATGGAGAAACGGAAGAGCCAAATACAAATTTAGAAGAGGACAGCATTGACACTATATCCATATTTGAAACCCCCAAAGGGAATATGAACTGGTCTCTAGCCCAAAAAGCATTCTTGGAAGGGCTCAAGGAGGATTTTAAAAGTCAAATGAGAGAGGCAGAAGAAAAACTGACCAATTCTTTTAAAAATAAAATGGAAAAAATGGGAAAAAATCACTGAAACAAACAAATTTCTAAAAAGTAAAATTGTTCAAATGGGTAAGGAAGTATAGAACATAACTGGAGAAAATAAATCCTTGAAAAGCAAAATTGGCCGAATGGATATGGAGATACAAAAGCTAATTGAAGAAAATAATTCGTTAAAAATTAGAATTGGACAAGGAGAAGCTAATGACTCTATGAGACAAAAAGAATCAGTCAAACAAAATATAAAGAATGAAAAAATTAGAAGAAAACATTAAATATCTCATTAGAAAAACAACTGACCTGAAACAAAAAGAAAAAAAACTGACCTGGAAAACAGATCGAGGAGAGATAATTTAAGAATGATTGGTCTACTGGAAAGCCATGATGAAAAAAAGAGTCTGGAGTGTACCTTTCAAGAAATCATCAAAGAAAACTGCCCTAAGGTACTAGGACTACAGTATCACATAACCATTGGAAGAATCCACTGAAAGAGATCCCAAATTGAAAACTCCAAGGAATATTGTAGCCAAATTTCAGAATTATGACATCAAGGAGAAAATACTGCAAGCAGCCAGAAAGAAACAATTCAAATATCATGGAACTACAATCAGGACCACACAGGACCTCGCATCTTCTACATTAAAAGATTGGAAGGATTGGAATATGATATTTCATAAGGCAAAGGAACTTGGACTACAATCAAGGATAAACTACCCAGCAAAACTGAGCAAAGTCTTTCAGGCAAGGAGATGGACATTCAGTGAAATAAGGGATTTCCAGACCATCTTGATTAAAAGACCAGAGCTCAATGGAAAAATTGAACTTCAAATACAGAATACAAGAGAGGCATAAAAAGGTAGACATGGGAGAAAAAACCTTGTTATTCAATAAGAGCAAACTCTTTACATTCCTATATGGGAGGATGATACTTGTTAGTATTGAGATTGTTATATTTGTTACAACAAAGGGATACACCTAGACAGAGAGTGTGGGTATAAATCAACTGATGTGATGACAAAAAAAAGCTAACTAAGGGGTGCAAAGGAATTGTAATGGGAGAAAAAAAAGAAGAAGAGGAAAAGGGTAAATTACATCACATGAAGAGGCACAAAAACAGGTCATACTAGAAGGAAAGAAGGGAGGGAAATGAGCATTTTTTGATGTTTATTCTCATTGGATTTGATGCAAGGTGGAAATAATATACTCTACTAAATATAGAAATAAAACTTTCTCTACAAGCAGTAAGAGGGGAAAGGAGATAAAGGGGGGGACTTGTTGGAAGGGAAGAAGTAATAAGAGAAAAAAGTGAGGGGCTGATAGAAAGGGGGAAATTGAGGGAGGTGGTGGTCAAAAGCAAACATCTTTTGAGGAAGGAAAGGTAGAAGGGAGAAAAAAACCATAAACAGGGGTGGTGCGAAATAGGATGGAGAGAAAGAGAGAGATAGTAATCATAACTGTGAATGTGAATGGGATGAACTCTCCCATAAAACAGAGGTGGATAGCAGAATGGACTAAAAATCATAATCCTACAATATGTTGTTTATAAGAAACACATTTGAAACAGGGGGATATACAAAGGGTAAAAGCAAAAGGCTGGAGCAGAATATATTATGCTGCAGCTGAAAGAAAAAAAAGCAGGGGGAGCAATCTTAATCTCAGACAAAGCAAAAGCAAAAATAGATTTAATCAAAATAGATAAGGAAGGAAACTATATCCTGTTAAAAGGCACCATAGACAATGAAGTAATATCATTATTAAACATATATGTATCAAGTGGTATAGCATCTAAATTCTCAAAGGAGAAGTTAAGGGAATTACAGGAAGAAATAGTTAGCAAAACGAAACTAGTGGGGGACATCAACCTCCCCCTCTCTGAACTTGATAAATCTAACCTGAAAATAAACAAGAAAGAAGTTAAGGAGGTGAATACAATTTTAGAAAAGGTACATGTGATAGAACTCAGGAGAAAACTGAATGGGTATAAAAAGGAATAAATCATTTCCTCAGTGGTTACATACAAAAAATTGGCCACTTGCTAGGGCATAAAAATCTTAAAAGCCAGTGCAGAAAGGCAGAAATATTAAATACATCCTCTTCAGATCACGAAACAATAAAAATTATATTAATAAAGAGCCGTAGGCTAAAAATTAATTTTGAACTAAATAATTCAATCCTAAAGAATGAGTGGGACAAACAACAAATGATAGAAACAATCAAGAACTTCATTCAAGAGAATGACAATATTGAGACAACATATTAAAACTTACGGGATCCAGTAAAAGTCGCTCTTAGAGGAAGTTTTATATCTCTGAATGCTTACATGAATAAAATAGAGAAAAATGTAGATCAATAAATTGGGCATGCAACTGAAAAAGCAAGAAAAAAGAACAAATTGAAAATACCCTATTAAATACGAAAGTAGAAATACTGACAGCCAAAGGAAAGATTAACAAAATTGAAATTAAGAAAACTATTGAACTAATAAATAAAACTAAGAGCTGGTTTTATGAAAAAAAATGAAATTAAAGAAACTTTGGTTAATTTGATTTAGAAAAAGAAAGAAGAAAACCAAATTACTGGTATCAAAAATGAAAAGGGTGAATGTGCCAACAATGAAGTGGAAATTAAAACAACAATAAGAATTACTTTGCTCAATTGGGTGCACATACATTTATCAATCTTAGTCAAATGCATGAATATTTACAAAAATATAAATTGCCCAGATTAACAGAAGAGGAAGTCAAATACCTAAATGATCCCATCTCAGAAAAGAAATTGAACAAGCCATCAATGAGCTCCTTAGGAAGAACTCTCCAGGACCATATGAATTTATAAGAGAATTCTATCAAACATTTAAAGAACAACTAATTCCAATACTAGATAGAATATTTGGGAAGAGAGGTGAAGAATGAGTCCTACCAAATTACTTTTTATGATATAAATATGGTGCTGATACTTAATATAGAAAGAGCCAAAACAGAGAAAGAAAATTTTAGACTATTTTCCCTAATAAATATAGATTCAAAAATTATAAATAAGATATTAGCAAAAAGATTGCAGCAACTTATCACAAGAACAATACACTTTGATCAAGTAGGATTTATACCAGGAGTGCAGGGCTGGTTCAATATTGAGACAACTGTCAGCATAATTGACTATATCAACAACAAAACTAATAGAAACCATATGATCATCTCAAAAGATGCAGAAAAAGCTTTTGACAACATACAACACCCATTCCTATCGAAAACACTGCAAACCATAGGAATAAATGGAGTTTTTCTTAAAATGATAAGTAGTATCTACCTAAAACCATCAGCAAGCATTATATGTAATGGGGATAAGCTAGAGGAATTACCAATAAGATTGGGGGTAAAACAAGGTTGTCCATTAGCACCACTGTTATTCAATGTGGTGCTAGAAATGTTAGCTAAAGTAATATCAGAAGAAAAAAAATTGATGCAATTAGAATAGGTAAAGCACAAACTAAGTTATCTCTCTTTCAAGATGATATGATGATACACTTAGAGAATACTAGAGAATCAAATAAAAAAACTACTTGAAATAATAAATAACTTTAGCAAAGTTGCAGAATACAAAATAAACACATATAAATCATCTGCATTTCTATGTATTACTAACAAAGCTCAACAGCAAGAGATAGAAAGACAAATTACATTTAAAGTTACTGTAGACATTATAAAATATTTGGCAGTCTACCTGCCAAAGCAAACACAGGGACTATATGAACACAATTACAAAATCCTTTTCATACAAATAAAGTCAGATTTAAATAATTGGAAAAACATCAGTTGCTCGTGGGTAGGCCAAGTTAATATAATAAAAATGATAATTCTATTTAAATTAATTTTCTTATTCAGTGCCATACTAATAAAAGTAACAAAAAGTTATCTTCTAGAGTTAGAAAAAATAATATCAAAATTCATCTAGAAGAACAAAAGGTCTAGGATACTAAGGGAATTAACAAAGCAAATGCCAGGGAAGGTGCCCTAGCCATATCAGATCTCAAATTGTATTATAAAGCAGCAATCATCCAAAACACTTGGTACTGGCCAAGAAAGAGAGGGGTAGATTACTGGAATAAGGTAAGTACACAAGATATAGTAGTCAATGATTATAGCAATCAACTGTTTACTAAAACCAAGGACCCCAACTTCTAGGACAAGAACTCACTGTCAAAAAACTGCTGGGAAAACTGGAAAATAGTGTGGCAGAAATTGGGCATAGACCAATGCCTGACGACATATGCCAGAATAAAGTCCAAATGAATACAAGACCTAGGTATAATGGCTGATACTGTAAAGAAATTAGGGGGGCAAAGAATTATTTATCTGGCAGATTTATGAAGAATGGAGGAATCTGTGAACAAACAAGAGATAGAGAACACTGTGAAGTGCAAAATGGATAATTCTGATTACATCAAATTGAAAATGTTTTGCACAAACAAAGCCAATGCAACGAAGATTAGGAGCAAGAAGAAAACTAGGAAAGAATTTTCACACATAGTGTCTGTGATAAAGGCCTCATTTCTAAAATATATAGAGAATTGAGTCTACTTTACAAGAATACAAGTCATTTCCCAATTGATAAATGGTCAAAGGATATGAACAGGCAGTTTTCAGAGGAAGAAACTAAAGCTATATATAATCATGTGAAAAGAAAAAAATCACTATTGATTAGAGAGATGCAAATCAAAACAACTCTGAGTTACCACATGACATCTATCAGATTGGCTAACATGAGAAAACAGGAAAATGATAGATGTTGGAGAATATGTAGGAGAGTTGGAACACTAATTCATTGTTAGTGGGGTTGAGTTGATTCAACCATTATGGAAAGCAATTTGGAACCCTGCCCAAAAGGCTATAAAAATGTGCATAGCCTTTGACCCAGCAATATCACTTCTAGTACTGTATCTCAAAGAGACCATAAAAATGGGAAAAGCACCCACACATACAAAAATATTTATAGCAGCTCTTTATGTGATAGCCAAGAACTAGAAATCAAGGAGAAGCCCATCAACTGGGGAATGTATGAACAAGTTGTGGTATATGAATATTACGTAGTTCTATTGCACTATAAGAAATTATGAGCAGGTAGACTTTGGGAAAACCTGGAAAGACTTATATGAACTAATGTTCAGTGAAGTAAGCAGAAGTACAGGAATATTATACACAGTAACAGCCACAGTGTGTGCGGACTAATTTTGATAGACTTAGCCCTTCACAGCAATGAAAAGACTTTAACATTTCCAAAGTACTCATGATTCAAAATGGCGTCCACATCCAGAGAAAAAATTATGTAGTCAGAATGCAGAATGAAGCAGATTATTTTCTTTTTTCGTTATGTTTCATTGTGTTTTGTTTTTCTCATGGTTTCTTCCATTCATTAAAATTCTTCTACATAGCATGACTGATGTGTAAATGTATTAACTGGAATGTATGTGTTGAGACCATATCAGACTGCATGCCATCTTGGGTAGGTAAAGAGAAGGGAGGGGGAGAAAATTTAAAAGTTATGGAAGTGGTTGTTGAAAACTAAAATAATAAATTAATGAATTAAAAAAAACTGCATATTTTTTGATCCAGCAATACCAGTACTAGGTATGTATTCTAAAGGGAGTAGAAAAGTACCCACGTGTACAGAAATATTTATAGCAACTATTTTTGTGGTGGCCAAGAACTGGAAATTGAGGGAATGCCTATCAATTGGGGAATGGCTGAACAAGCTGTGGTATTTGAATGTAATAGAATACTATTGTGCTATAAGAAATGATGAGCAGGTGAATTTAAAAAAAAAAACCTGAAAAGGCTTATATGAACTGATGCTGAGTGAGGGGAGAAGAATCAGGAAAACATTGTACATAGTAACAGTAACATTGTGCAATGACCCACTTTGATACACTTAGCTCTTCTCAAAAACTCAATGATCTAAGACAGTTTCAAGGGACACAGGGTAGAAAATGATATCAGCATCCAGAGAAAGAACTATTGAATCTGAATGCAGATAAAAGCTCACCATTTTCTTTTTTTTCTTTCTCCTGGTTTTTCCCTTTTGTTCTGATTCTTCTTTCACAACATGTCTAATGTGGAAATATGTTTAATATGTTTATACAGGTATAGCTTATATCAAATTATATGCCATCTTGGGGACGTGGGAAGGGACAGAGGGGGGAACATTTGGAAGTCAAAATCTTATAAAAGTGAATGTTGAAAACTAATTTAACAATAAATAATAAAAACAACAAAATGAGCAAGTCCTCAAAGAGATAGGAGTACCAGATGATCTTGCTTGTCTCCTGAAGAACTTGTATATGGGCCAAGAAGCAACATTGAGAACTGAACATGAAACAACTGATTAGTTTAAGATTCTGAGAGGAGTATAACAAGGCTGTATATTACTATCTGGTTTATTTAGCCTATTTGCAGAGTACACCATGTCACCTACAAAAAAACTGACCACATACTAGGGCAGGCCTGCAAAACATTCAACCTGTGGCCCTCTTTGGCAGGCCCCAGGTTGTGCAGGCCTGTACCAGGACATAAAAGCCTCACAATCCAATGAAGACAGGCAGAAATATTAATTGCATCTTTTTCAGACCATGATGCAATTCAAATCATGTGTAATAAAAGGCCATGGAAAGATAGACCAAAAACCAATTGGAAATTAAATAATCTCATCCTAAAGAATGAGTGAGTCAAAGAACAAATCATTGAAGCAATCAATAACTTCGTCAAAGAGCATGACAATAATGAGACAACATAACAAAACTTATGGGATGTAGCTAAAGTAGTTCTTAGTGGAAATTTTATATCTCTAAATGATTACATAAAAGAAGTAGAGAAAGAGATTAATGAATTGAGCATGCAACCAAAATAGTTAGAAAAAGAAAAAATGTAAAAATTCCCAATTAAATGCTAAATTAGAAATTTTGAAAATCAAAAGAGAGATTAAGAAAATTGAAGGTAAGAAAACTATTGCACTAATAAATAAAACTAAGAGACGGTTTTGTGAAGAAAAAATAAAATTGATAAACCTTTAGTTAATCTTATTTTTAAAAAATAAAAAATAAAATTAAATTAGCAGTATGAAAAGGAAAAAAGATAAATTCACCACCAATGAAAACGAAATGAAAAGAATAATTAGCACCTATTTTGCCTAATTGTATGCCAATAAATCTGACAATCTAAGTAAAAGGGATGACTACTTACAAAAACATAAATTGCCCAGATTAACAGAAGAGGAAATAAAATACTTAAATAGCCCCATTTCAGAAAAAGCAATTGAACAAGCCATCCATGAACCCCCTAAGAAAAAATCTCTAGGGCTAGATAGTTTTGCAAATGAATTCTACCAAATATTTCAAGAGCAATTAATTTCAATACTATATAAACTATTTGGAAAAATAGGTGAAGGAGTCTTGTCAAATTCTTTTATGACTCAAATATGGTGCTGATACCTAAACCAAGAAGAGTCAAACCAGAGAAAGAAAATTGTAGACCAATTTTACTAATGAATCTGATTCAAAAATTTTAAATAAAATATTAGCAGAGATTATAGCAATTTATCACAAAGATAAATCACTATGACCAGATGGAATTTATACAGGAATGCAAGGCTGATTGAGTAATAGAAAAACTATCAGAATCATTGAACATATCAATAACAAAAATAACAGGAATCATATGATTATCTCAATAGATGAAGAAAAATCTTTTAACAAAATACAGCACCCATTGCTATGAGAAACACTAGAGAGTATAGGAATAAATTGAGTTTTCCTTAAAATCATAAACAGCGTCTACCTAAAACCATCAGCAAGCATTATATGTAATGGGGATAAGCTAGAAGTATTTCCAGTAAGATTGGGAGTGACACAAGGATGTCCATTATCCGCACTGGTATTCATTATGGTACTAGAAATGTTAGGTTTTGCAACAAGAAAAATAAATTGAAAAAATTAAAATAGGCAAAGAAGAAACAAAATTCTTTGCAAATGGTATAAGGAAGTCCTAAAGAATCAACTAGCAAATTACTTGAAATGAAGAACGTCTTTAGGAAAGTTACAGGATACAAAATAAACACACAAAAATCATCAACATTTCTATACCTTATTAACAAAGCCCAGCAGCAAGAAATAGAAAGAGAAATTACAGTTAAAATAACCGTAGACAATATGAAATATCTGGGGGTCTACCAGCCAAAACAAACCTGGGAACTATATAAACAAAGTTACAGAAAACTTTTCACACAAATAAATTCAGATCTAAATAGTTGGAAAAATATCAATTGCTCATGGCCAAGCTCATATAATAAAAATCAAACTTCTACCTAAATTAATTTGCCTATTCAGTGCCATGCTACTCAAACTACCAAAATTATTTTATAGACCTATAAAAAATGGGAACAAAATTCATCTAGAAGAACAAAAGTTCGTGAACATCAAGGGAATTAATGAAAAGAAATACAAGGGAAGATGACCTTGCCATATCAAATCTAAAACTATAATACAAAGCAGCAATCATCAATAGCTATGTGGTACTAGCTAAGAAACAGAGTGGTGGATTGGTGGGAAAGTTAGGTACACAAAGCATAGTACTCAATGACTATAGTTATCCAGTGTCTGACAAACCCCAAAACTCCAGTTTCTGGGAAAAGAACTTATTTTTTGACAAAAACTGCTGGGAAAACTGGAAAACAGTATGACAGAAACTAAGCTTAGACCAACTTCATATGCCATATACTGAGATATGGTGAAAATAGGTACACGATTTAGACATAAAGGGTGATACCACAAGCAAATTAGAAGAAAAAGGAACAGTTTACTGATCAGATCTATGGAGAAGGGAAGAATTTATGACCAAACGAGAGATAGAGAAGGTTATGGAATGCAAAACGGATCATTTTGATGGCATTAAATTTAAAAGTTTTTACACAAACAATGGCAATGCAACCAAGATTAGGAGAGAAATAGAAAGTTGGGGAACAATTTTTAAAATCATGGTCTCTGATAAAGGCTTCATCTCTAAAATATAGAGAGAAATGAGAGAAATTTATAAGAATACAAGGCATTCCCCAATTGATAAATGGTCAAAGGTTATGAACAGGTAGTTTTCAGATAAAGAAATTTAAGGTACCTATAGTCATATAGAAAAAGCTCTAAATCACTATTGATTAGTGAAATGCAAATTACAACAACTTTGAGGTACCACCTATCAGATTGGCTAATATGACAGAAAGGGAGAATGATAAAAGTTGAAGAAGATGTGCGAAAATCGGAACACTAAAGCATTTTTGGTGGAGTTGTGAACTGATCCAGCCATTCTAGAGAACAATTTGGAACTATGCCCAAAGGGCTATCAACTGTGAATACCTTTGATCGAGCAATACCACTGCTAGTCCTTCATCCCAAAGAGATCATAGAAAGGGAAAAAGACCTATGTGTACAAAAACATTCACAGCAGGTATTTTTGTGGTGGCAATGAATTGCACAGTGAGTGGATAACCATCAAATGTGGAATAACTGAACAAATTGTGGTATATGAATGCAATGTAATACAACTGCTTTATAAGAAATAATGAGAAGAAAAACCTAGAAATATTTATATGAACTGATGCTAAGTGAAGTGGGCAGAACCAGGAGAACAATGTACAGAGTAACAGCAACACTGTGCAGTGACCAACTTTGATAGACTTAGTTGTTCTCAATAATGCAATTAAAAAGTTTATTTTGATATGCATCATTTTTAATCCTCTACAGGAATTTTGTTATTAAAGATAAATACATAATATTTTCTCTCTTTTTTCTTTCTCACGGTTTTCCTTTTCGTTCTGATTCTTCCTTCACAACATGACTAATGTGGAATTATGTTTAATATGATTGTACATGTATAGCCTGCATCACATTGCATGCCATCTTGTGGAGGGAGAAAAGAAAAAAAATTTGGAACTCAAAATCTTGTAAAAGTGAAGATTGAAAACTACCTTAACATGCAATTGGAAAAAATAAAATACTATTATGTGGGGGAAAACCATCCTTTACACATCAAAACAAAAGAGAAAACTGCTCCATTTAGGGATCACAAAAAAAGACACAGGTCCACATGAAGACAACAATGAAATTCTAAACAA
The DNA here is from genome assembly GCF_028372415.1 of Notamacropus eugenii. NCBI lineage: Eukaryota > Metazoa > Chordata > Mammalia > Diprotodontia > Macropodidae > Notamacropus > Notamacropus eugenii. Next base: position 3,233,724 of record NC_092879.1, on the reverse strand, counting down.
AGATTGAGTAAAAGAACAATTCAAAGAAAATGTTAATAATTACGTGAAAAAATTAATAACGATCAAGCAACATACCCAAATTTCTGAGATGCAACCAAAACAATCCTCAGGGAGAAAATCATAACCCTACAAACATCGAAAAAGGGAAGATAAATGAACTGAATATACAGTTAGACAATTAGAAAATAAACACAGAATTTTAAAATAAGCACAAAAGAACATATAAAGTAAATAAATTGGAAACAAACCATAAGACAAAGAAATCTCCACAAAGAGGATAACTAAAAACTGGTACTTTGAAAAAAAACTACTAAAATTTACCACCATTCTGCATTCCTTGGATGCCACCAAACCCCAGGAAACTTCCTTTCACGATGCTCATCATCCGGGGAAACTTCATCAGGTTTGGTGCTCCCACTATCACAGTACTCTCTGAGTGTAGGGCTACAGGGTAGAGCAAGGAACTCATCCATTTAAAGAGGGCTCACCGGCTAGCCATCTCCTCATTTCCCACCATCAGCACTGTATGCCCTGTGCCTGGGGTACCAACTTTCCCAGCCCCGTTGTTCTACCTTATTTTCTCCCAACATCTTGTAAGCTCCTTGAGACAAGGGACTCTCTTTTTTTCCCTTTCACATTCCCAGCACTTAGCACAGTGCCTGGTGCTAGAGTAAGGGAAAAGCATAACAAAATCAGAAATAATTAAAAGAATAATCAGTTACAGTTATACGCTAAAAGCAAAAAACCAAAACTGAGAATACAAAAGACAAACAGGAACATGTTCAAAAATGCAAAATACCAAACCAACAGAAACCAAAAAGACATCTTAAAAATCCTATTTCAGAAGAAGAAATAGAACTTACTGTAAAGGAACTACCAAAGTGGGGGGAAAACATCATGGTTCTTGTGGTTTGACAGCATTCTATCAAATGTTTAAAATAAAAATTAGTACCCATACCATACAAATTATTCTCAAAAATAGAGAAAGCATAGTACAAGGATATAACACACATGAATTAGATGATGATATCATTCATGAAAATTGATTCAAAAATTTAAATAAAATCCCTTAAAACAAACCATAGCCAACCCAAGAAGTCATTCATTATGACCAAGTTGGACTTATACCAAGAATGCAGGGATGGCTAAACATTCTTAAGACACACAAAACATTTCACCATAGTTAAAATAAAAATAATCTAAGCCACATGATTATCCCACTAGAAGAAGAAAAAGCCTTTGACAAAGTACAACACTCAGGTATGCTATAAACCCTACAGAACAGAGGCGTGGAGGGATATTTTTTAAATATCACAAAAAGGGTCTAAAACCAAAAGCAATGATCATATGAAAGAAGACATACCAGAGCCTTTTCAAAAAGGATGGAACTAAAACAAGGATGCCTACCCTCTCCCCTATGGTATTTGATATTGTTGTGGAATTGTTAGCAACAGCAACAAGACAAGAAAAAGAAATTGAAAGCCTACTCTGTTATACACTATTTGTCATAATGCTTTCTGGAAGATGGGGACAGGGGAAATTGGGTTAAACCCTGATGGTGTGAAAAACCAAAGATATCAGTGAACTTTTTTAAAAAGGGAGTGTGAGAGCCCTTATCAGAGGAACAACACAAGTAATTGTTCTCAAAAATTTCATTACCTTGAATGAGACATTGCAGATCCTTAGAACTAAGAATCATTTCATTGCCATACTGGAGTCTATGAAAATAGACAGAAATACCAAGACATGGGCCTATTACTAGCACACTTGGAAAGACTTTTAGTGTTCATTCAATCATACATCCACATGGTCTGTTTGCAGGCATGGGCTGTCCTCACACTTTTGGCAGGTTAGTGGCAGCTGGATGAGTCAGTGAATAGAGCCCTGGGAATGGGGTCAAGCTGGGCCTCACACACTTTCTAGCTGTGTGACCCTGGGTCACTTAACTCATCCTTTGCCTCCATGACCTCAAATAAAATTAATGGGGATAATAACAGCATCTATCTCCCTTGGTGGTTGTGAGGATCAAATGACATGATAATTGTAGACTGATTAGCATGGTGCCAGGCACACAGTAGCTACTATAGAAGATGATGATGAGAGAGGGGCAATATTTTCACAACCTCCCATGAAGCAAGTGTGTGTATTTTTAGGCCCAGGTTTAAAAAGGTGACCCCATGCAAGGTGAATATCAACTCATAAGCCTAAGAGTGACAGTAATGAGGAGACCATGTCTCAAATATGCTATCTTTATAATATGTTGAATAGTATTGAGCAGGCAACAAAAACTATCTTATAAATTTCCCAGGTTGTGAATTCACCTCCATCAAAGTGACAGACGCCATTTCTCAAAAAGTATTCACATTAGCACAAAGATAATTAAAGATTATAAGAACCTTCATATTTAAAGCATTTAATTGGGAAAGAGTTATTTCTTAGAAAACGACTGGAACAGTTATTGCATGATAAAGTCTGTCTTTTTTAAATTCTTAATTATTAGGAAATGTGAAAATGAATTAAGTTATTGAAACAAATTCAATCTGAACTTCTAGAACAAGTGGTGTTGGTTTGAATATTTCTTCAAAAGATTGGGTCTATATTGACATCGTTTCATCATCATGATGACAGAGCAAACCTGATTTGACTCTAATCTACAAAGACAAAAGCTCCTGGCAACTCGTCTTTTTGTGATTGGAGAGGCAGTGTACTTCATCACTGCTCAGCATCTGAGGCACACCTCTTCCCCAAGATAGTTCTAGCTGAGTGGTTATCTTCCTCAGGTGGAAAGAGTTTCTATACTGAAAGTGCACCAAATCTCCCACAGCTAAGGTGTATACCAAGACTGAACACAGCACACTAGAAAAGGGGTTGTCTCCTTTCTTTCTTGTCAAAGAAATAGGGTATCTTGTTCGTTGTCCCCCTCATCAACTGCTCCTGCTTCTTCTTGCCCTCCATCTCAAACCCAAGTCCAAACTAGAATCTGGGATGTTAAGTAAAGTAGCCTTGGAGGAGAGGGATTGGCTCTGGGCTGGAGTCAGAAGACTGGATTTGAGGGCTGGTCTGACTAGGGCTTTCTCAACTGGGCAAGGCATTTAACTTTCCTGGACCTCAGCTTCTCATTTAAGAGCTTGAGGGTCGGGGAGGAAGAGGTAAACTACATGTACTCAAAGCTCCTCTACAGTTCTGACTCTATGGACCAATGGGAGAGCCCCAGGTTGAGATAGCAGAGAAAGGATTGGAAACTAGATCTTCCCTACACCAAGTCCACTGTCACACACTGCCTTTTCATGCAGGTAAAAGGCTGCCCAAACCTAAGATCACATCTAGCTAAGGGAGGGAGGGTGAGGGTCTCAGATTCCTGGGGGTTTTGACTTTGACCACTCAGCCCAGTCACCTTGCTGGCTGTTACTCTCCGGATGCAAATTCAATCCATAAAGTTAACTTGAACAGCAAGTGGAGGAACCCAGAAAAGAGGGGGAGAGAACATAAGAAAGCCTACTTCCCATAGCTCCATGTCCTGAGCAGGTGAGCCACTGGGAAGTTTAAAGTCACCTTCAGAAAGAGAGACCTCAGGAGGATTCCAAATAGATCCTGACCCCCCTCCTAGTTCCAACTCCATTGCCACCTACCTGTACCCAGATAGCGAAAGGCTTCATGTGGCCTGGAGCCTAGAAGAAGGTCAGAATTCCAGGAGGCAGGGGAATGGACAGAAAAGGGGGAAGAAGGAAGAGAGGAGGAAGAGGGAGGAAAAAGAGGGAGATGAATGGAAGGGGGAAGAGGGAGATGGAAAAGGGTACACAGAAGAGAAGGAACAAGAGGGAAAAGAGGGGGGAAAGAGAAGGAATAGCTGGAGGAAAAAGGGGTAATGGGGAAAATAAAGGCAGATGGGAAGAAGGAGGGGGGATGAGGTAAGAGAAAGAGGATGGGGAGTATAAATGGAGGGGGGAGGGAGATAGGAGGGAGGAGTCAGACTATCACATCCCCAGGCTCCAGTCCCCCGACTCCTCATTCACCAGCTTCACAGTACCTGGGGCAGAGGGGCACCTGTCTCACTCATTCATTCTTTCTCCTGGTTCTGGCTCCTCTCTGCCCCCACCCTGCAGAGCATGCAGCCTGCAGTAGCCTCCACTGCAGTCACTCATTCATCCTCCAATCAGCATCACCAGCACCACTCCCCCTCCCCCATCCAGGACACAGGAGGAGAAGGAGGCAGAACTGGGGACCTTGGCAGCGTTTCCTAGGCAACCAGACAAGAGAGATGAGTCTGTAGATGGATGGAAAGGGCTGGAGACAGAAAGACTGAAGATGGTTGTAACAGTAACAGCTGGCATTGATGGAACCCCAAGGCTGGCAAACTATCCTTTCCATACCTGATATCGCAGGACCCTCACAACCACCCCCTTCAGTGGAAACTCCTGTCTCATTTCCCAGAAAAGAAAACTGAGGCTCAGAGACCCACCTGGGGTCTCATGACTAGTAAGCCCTGGAGCTGAGATGTGAGCCTAATTATTTCTGCCTCTGATAAGGTCAGCACTCAGAAAGGAGGGAGAAGGGATTTGGATCAAGCAAAGGTGTGAGTACCCACTTGGCACAGGTGGAGGGATTTTCTGAGATGAGGAGTCATGAGATAAGCAGGGGAGGGAGAGAAAATCACTGTAGTTAATGAGAAATTTTGAGGAATGCAGAAAGGGAATCAAGAAAAGTCCAGTTAGGTTCCCTCAATTCCCTTAGTGAATGAGGGGGCTAAGCCTACAAGTGACAGTCTGTGTAGGGTGCCCCATGCCTTGGTTGAGGGCTTGAAGAGACAGGGAAAGGTTTGGAATAGTCATCAGGGGAAATGACCCAGGAAATCGCCTCCTCAGACCTCCCCACAATCTGCTGTCTGTCTCCTCAGGCATTGCTTAAATAGTCACTGTACACATACCCAATAACCTGGACAAACTCTACCAGTGTGACTCCCATATTCCAGGCTTGTTTGATTTTAGAGTCCCTTCCTTCTCTTACAATGTAAGAAACACATACAAAGAGAGGTCTCCACGATTTGTGAAAGAACATACTGTTGCACTGAAACAAAAAAATGAGTGTCATTCAGGCAAGCAATTTATTCAGCAAGGCCTGTAGTTGCAGAGACAAATTGGGCCCAAGGCTCTCAGTAGCACAAGAGGGCCTGAACCCTCGTTCCTCTGGGGCTAATATACAATTTGGAGAGTGACAAACAGGATTAACGATTACGCCTCCTGGTTTCTTATTGGTAGAGGAATTCTGGAGACACTCAGGTGAAGGGTAGAGTGGTATTCTTGTGGTGGGGTGACAGTAGGGAGGGGGAGTAAACTTGTGCCATCTCCAAAACCAGGTGACCTACATGGAGTTGAAACAATTTCAGAAAATGGTGTTTAAAAAACGAAATGGGGCTATTTTTAATGTAACAGTACAGGGAATGCTTGGCAGAGTTGAAGCTTAAGACCAAGTATGATATCTACAAATCCAGATTCTTCCCTTTGCCTCAGACTGCCTCTTGTTAACAAACAGAGAGAAGAGAGCCTGAGACTCAATTTCCTTATCTGTAAAATGCAGTAGGTCAGAATGCCCGAAATGCCTACTTGACAGTGTGAGGCTTCCATTAGAACAGGTATGAAAAGGACAACTTTACCAAACTTTTGGCTTCCATAAATGTCAGTCCCTAGCATCATTAAAATCTTCAGTCTTTCACTCGCTTGTCTACAGTCTCAAGTGTCCCCTGTTCTTAAAAAAAAAGCCTTTCCTTCTACCCTGAACCAGCCAAAATCATGAAAATCTCGTCTATGCCCGAGGCCTCTATGTTGGCAATAACCAGAACTTCCTCATCTCTTTGCAGTCTGGATCCGACTCCCATGACCCTAATCAAACTGCTCTCTCCCACATAACTTCCTATCAAACAAAAGCAATGACCTTCAATTCTTTTTTTTTAAAAACAAACTTATTTACTTTTAATTTTCAATATTCACTTCCATAAGTTTTAAATTTTCTCTGCCTCTCTCCCCTTCCCAACATGGTGTGCAATCAGATGAAGGCTCTACATTCTAATTAAATATATAGAAATATATATATATTCTAATACGTTTTATATACATTCTCATTAAACATATTTTCACGTTAATCATGTTGTACAGAAGAATTAGAATGAATTGGAGGAACTACAAGAAAGAAAAAGGTAAAAAGAGAGATCGAATAGTATGCTTCAATCTGCATTCAGACTCCATATTTCTTTCTCTGGATGTGGATGGCATTTCTCATCAGGAGTCTTTGGAGTTGTCGTAGATCCTTGTGTTCCTGAGAAGAGCTAAGTCAATCAAAGTCACTCATCAAACAATGTGGCTATCACTGTGTGCAATACTCTCCTGGTTCTGCTCCCTTCACTCAACATCAGTTCATATAAGTCTTTCCAGGTTTTTCTGAAGTCCGCCTGCTCATCATTACTTATAGCGCAATAGTATTCAATTACATCCATATACAACAACTTTTTCAGCCACAGTCCAAAAGGTGGGCATCCCTCAATGTCCAGTTCTTGGCCACCACAAAAAGAGGTGCAATCAGTATTTTTGTGCATTTAGGTCCTTTTCCCATTTTTATGATCTCTTTGGGATACAATACTAGACGTGGTATTTCTGGGTCAAAGCATATACACGTTTTTATAGCCCTTTGGGCATAGTTCCAAATTGCTCTCCAGAGTGGCTGAATCAGTTCATAATTCCACCAACAATGCATTAGTGTTCCAATTTTCCCACATCTTCTCCAGAATTGATAATTTTCCTGTTTTGTCATGTTAGCCAATCTGACAGGTGTGATGTGGCACCTCAAAGATGTTTTCTTTTACATTTGTCTAATCAAGTGATTTAGATCATTACCTTCTTTTCTTCTTCCAGATTTCAACAAATATATATTAAGTGCCTACTGTCACTTTGTCCTCTGGTTCTAGAATATCAGGGTAGTTTTTCTTGATAATTTCGTGAAAGATGATATCTAGGCTCTTTTTTTGATCATTGCTTTCAAGTAGTCCCATAATTTTTAAATTGTCTCCCCTGGATCTATTTTCCAGGTCAGTTGTTTTTCCAATGAGACATTTGACATTATCTTCCATTTTTTCTTTCTTTTGGTTTTGTTTTGTGATTTCTTGGTTTCTCATAAAGTCATTAGTTTTCATCTGTTCCATTCTAATTTTGAAAGAACTATTTTCTTCAGTGAGTTTTTGAACCTCCTTTTCCATTTGGCTAATTCTGCTTTTTAAAGCATTTTTCTCCTCATTGGTTTTTTGAATCTCTTTTGACAATTTAGTTAGACAATTTTTAAAGGTGTTATTTTCTTCAGCATTTTTCTGGGTCTCCTTTAGCAAGCTGTTTACTCGCTTTTCATGATTTTCTTGCATCTCCCTCATTTCTCTTCCCAATTTTTCCTCCAACTCTCTTGCTTGATTTTCCAAGTCTTGTTTGAGCTCTTCCATGGCCTGAGACAATTAAATATTTATTTAGGATGTTTGGGATACAGAAGCCTTGACTTTTATGTCTTAAACATTGTTCTTCCTCATCTGAAAGGATAGGAGAAGATACCTGTTCACCAAGAAAACAACCTCCTTATTTTTTTTTCCTTTTTTGGGCATTTTCCCAACCAGTTACTTGACTTTTGGGTTCTTTGTCAAGAATAGGGCACACTCTGGGGACCTGTAAGATCTCAGTTCCTCTAAGGTGGCACAATCAAGCCTGCACACTGATCTGGGAGCAACTAGAAAATTTTGTGCCCAGAATTTGGGAGTAGTAGAATTTCCTCTCCACAACAGCCTCACCTCCAGTTCCTCCATGAAAGCGCTCAGGGCTGAGATTCAGATCAGCTGCTAAGTTCCCCCAGGGTCTTTACAATGAGGCCTCCAACAATGGATGCCAGCTGCTGCCTGTACTGGGAGGTACCTCCACCTGCTGAGGCCTCTGCAGCTGCCACCTGGGGCCGGAGCTGTGGGGGGGACCCTGCTCCCTTCTCAGCCAGCTGAAAAAGCCCTCTCACTGACCTTTGGCCCCTGTGGGTTGGGGGATCTGTGAACTGCTGCTGCTGCTGCTGGGGATTCTGCCCCTGAGGCCTACTCAGATCCTCTTGCACCGAGTGGTCAAGGCTGGGCTGGGCTCCACTCCATATTTGGTCTGACAGACTTTTCCTGTGGGCCTTCTAGGTCACCCTGAGCTGAAAGTCTCCTCCACTCCATTGTTCTGTACCTCCTGTTACTCTAGAATTTGTTGAAAGTCATTCTTTACAGGTATTTGATGGGCTGTGGGGGAAGAGTTAGAGTATGTGCATCTTTCTACTCCACCATCTTAGTTCTGCCCCATGATTGTTTTTTTTTTTAAATTTCGAAAAGAAGTGTATCCCTTACACATCTAGTCTTAGAGGACCTATAGATATGAGAGAGACCAAGTGAGATGAAGGGAAAAGGGCCAGCAAGATTTCATGGCCACTCAGAGCCAAGATGGCGGAGTAGAAACACACAAATATGCTAGCTCCGAACCCACAGCCCATGAAATATCTGTAGTAAAGAGCCGCCAATAAATTCGGGAGCAGGAGAAGCCACATAATAGTGGAGAGGATAAGATTTCTGTTCCAGAGGGACCTGCAAACCTCTTGCAAAAGGTCCATCACACTGCAGACGCAGAGCCCAGCCCAGCCCTGCACCAGCACCAGCACCGAGAGGAACAGATCCGAGCGGACTTCAGGGATGGGATCTCCAGCAGCGGCGCGGGTCCCTCCACCCACAGGTGACGGGGGTCGGTGAGAAGGTCTCTTTGGTGGGTCGAGAGGGGAGTGGGGTGCCCCCATACTCAGGCCCCCTCAGAAGGCAACAGCGGAGGCGGGAGCAGACCGGGCTCCCCAAGCAGGCAGGAGCCTGGATCCATTGTTGAAGGTCTCTGCATAAACCCCCTGAGGGAACTGAGCCCATGAGGCGGCCCTGCCCCCACCTGAGCACTTGAACATAATCTCACACTGAGTAGCAGCCCTGCCCCCGCCCAAAGCACTGAGTCTGGGAAGCAGCATTTGATTCTCAGACCCCAAGCTCGGGCTGGTAGGATCCAGAGGCGAGGTGGGTGTGAGGAGAATATTCAGAGCTCAAGTCACTGGCTGGGAAAATGCCCAGAAAAGGGAAAAAAACCAAGACTATTGAGGGTTACTTTCTTGGTGAGCAGGTTTCTCCTCCCCTCCCTTCTGATGAGGAAGAGCGGTGCTCACCATCAGGGGAAGACAGGGAAGTCAGTGCTTCTACATCCCAGCCCACTCAATGGGATCAGTTCTAGGAAAAGGTCTTAAAGAGCCCAAACAATTTTCAAAACCATGATAGAGAGGTGGAGGAAAAACTGGGAAGAGTAATAAAAGACTCGCAAGCAAAGTATGAACAACAAATCGGCACCTGCTAAAGGAGATCCAAAAAAATGCTGAAGAAAATAACACCCTGAAAAATAGGCTAACTCAATTGGCAAAGGAGGTTCAAGAAGCCAACGAGGAGAAGAATGCTTTCAAAAGCAGAATTAGCCAAATGGAAAAGGAGATTCAAAAACTCACTGAAGAAAATAGTTCTTTCAAAATTAGAATGGAACAGATGGAGGCTAATGACTTTATGAGAAACTAAGAAATCACAAAACAAAACCAAAAGAATGAAAAAATAGAAGATAATGTGAAATATCTCATTGGAAAAACAACTGACCTGGAAAATAGATCCAGGAGAGACAATTTAAAAATTATGGGCCTACCTGAAAGCCATGATCAAAAAAAGAGCCTAGACATCATCTTTCATGAAATTATCAAGATTTCATGGCCACACCTCTAATCTTTGAATCAGGTAGCCCTGAATTAAAATCCTGTTTCAGGCACTTACCTTCAGCTAAATTGTATCAGGTAAGTCACCTCCCCCCTCCCCTCCCTTGTCCTCTGTCAAATTAGAGGATGGATAAATTGGAGGAGGATGTTGGAGGAGATGGGATGGACTGATACATAGAGAGAAGATAGAAGGTTAGCCTTGTCTCTCCATGTGCGATTGGAGTGAAGGAGGAAATAGCAGCAGAAGGCATCTAAGTGTGTGATAATCAGTGGAAAAGAGAGGAGAAAGTGGAATTCATGGCAAAAAGCTTTTGTTTTTTCTGTAAAATATGACACAAGGTTCTGAGATCAGAGGGTGGAGAAGGGGGAGGCAAGGGATATTTGAGGAGGGATTCTTTGGAAGAGCCACTGTGAAGACAGAAAGAGTGAGTGGATGGGAGATGGTGGTCAAAGGATCACCTAGCAGTAGTGAGGGCTTAGTTGAGGTTGAGTAACACATTTGTAGTAGAACCAGTCAGAACAATTTCCTGATTTTCTCCACATTCATTCGAAAGCAGTGGATGATGGAGTGATCCAGGGGTCATCCAGGTTAGGCACACTAGAGAAAAGGACAGTTCAGGGTTGGAGTGGTTCACCAAAGGGTCAAAATAGAGAGAGAGTGTAGCTAGTGCAGGGGAAATGGTCTGGGAGAGAACTGAGGAATTAAAGGTCATGGTGTAGAGTAAGAGTAGGACTTTTTAAGGGAAGACAGGAGAGGTGAAAGATAAGAAGAGTTCCAAATTCTTGACTATGGAGGTGGTGTATTTGTGGATGATAGCAAGATCAGGAGTGAGACCATCTTTGTGTATAGCTGAGGTGGGGTGGGTCATGGAAACTGAATAGGGTGAGGAACTGAATGATTCATATGTTTGAGAGAAATTATATATATATATATATGTACATATACATATACACACATATAAGTGTGTACATATATATTATATATGTATATATGTGTGTATATATATGTGTAAATGTATGCATATGTATGAACGTATGTATGTGTGTATGGAAGTCACAAAGTATGAGGGGTGGAGTTGGGGAGGCAAGTAAAACTATGAACCAGATAATGAACTGAACTGAGGAAGCAATGGCAGTGACATAGTGAGGAAGGGCAGGAGGAGGATAGAGGGTTGTAGAAAATTGGTACCAGGATTTTGATTAAGTGGTAGGGATAAAAGGTTGCGAGGTTGCTGAGTGAGGGAGGAGAACCTGGCCATCCAGATACAAAGATTTCACAGTTCTCCCCAAGTACACAGAGCAGAGCATAACCCTTTATGCATTGAGAACAAACTTGAACTACATTACATTCAGATCCAAACAGGAGCTAAACTTCAAGAAAGACTTTGTGATAACCTGCAGAAATCACTCTCTCAAATTAATAGTATTTCTTTTATGATGCTTTCCAAAATTATAATGGAAGAAATCAAGTATAATATTGTCATAATAGTACCAATTTAAAACATTGACCAAAAACAAAACTTATTGCCAGGCAAATGACATTCTTCCATTTGAATGCATTTCTGAATTACCTTAGAGAGAAAAACAAACAAATAAAAGTACAACCCCCAAAATATTTGTCTCTTTTATACTAGGTATACTTGGAGACTTGCATAGGGTAATGGAAACTCAGTTGCATGTACAGATACAAAATGACTCTTATTCTTGATGTCTATAAACATTTTCTCTGAGCTATGGGGAAGGGGGCTCTTACAAAAGCAGGATTATCAGGAGGAGAAGGCAGAAGATAGATATTAGAACAAAGGAAGGAATATGTGTCACTGTTAGCCCAGTCATTGACATGAAGTTCCCACTCTAATCCTTCTTTATCAGTCTTTATTCATATTCAATGAAGAGAAGGGGAAGGACTTTTCTAAGTCAGTCCTCTCCAGTCTTCCCATCTGGCTCATCTCAGCTGATGCTCTCTAGGCCTGGCACGGATGAAGCATTGTACCTAGCTTTGACCTTGGAAAGCAGTCCAATACCTTATTCTCCAGCTTCCCCTGTCAACTGTTTTTTTTTCTTTTGGTTCTCCTATTATTTCTCATAGTCTGGATTCTATGGCTGTCAAAGAAGGGGTTGGATAAAGTGGCCTCTGGGGTCCATTTCAGGTCTAATTTCTGACTATGAGCCTGTGGATCTCAATTAGGGATCTAAAAATGACTGGGTGGAGAGGGAATTCGAGAGAGCAGATGGAGAGCATACATTAGAAAAGCTTGGCAGTGATGAGAAAAAGAGAGACAGACAGACAGACAGAAAGAGATAGAGAAACAGAGAGAGACAAAGAGAGACAGAGAAACGGAGAAACAGAGTTTTGTTCAGAATGGAATGCTTCCTTATTTGTTGAAGGAAAATAGTGAGTGTGGTCAAGTAGTAGGACCAGTAGTTAAAAGCGCCAGAGGAGAAACCGAGATTGACTACAGTAGTACCCTCACTTACTGGCTGACTTTGAATCCTGTATTATTCAAAAAATTTGTTTAGTGAAAGATTTTTACAAAACTTGTGCACCTAGACAAGTATTCATCTTCATGTCTGATATAACAGTGGTAAAGTCTTAGTCAAACTTGTGATATTTGCTTTGTAATTTTCCTTCAAAATGAACAAATACTCTTAGACTGATAAATCCTTTTCCTTGGTTTATTCTTCCAAGATTTATTCTCACAGATGGGCAAGAGGTACATCATAGACAGGAATCAGCTCAATATCATCTCCATTGATTTTGAGCTTAATCTTGTATCAGATGACCTTTGACAGGGATATGAATGTTATCGGCAGTTGCAATGGGAGTGATTTAGTCTGAATTAATTTTGACACTGGAGTTTTTCATAACATAATTCACTTCATACATGACATGTTTATATGCATTAGGGAAGGTACCAGGAGACACAGAGAGATATTGAATGCAAGTGATTGAGAGGGAACAATCTGTTGGAGGAGATGGGGTAAAATGGTAGGTTGACGGAAGGTAGAAAAGGTGAGTCTTGGTAAGGAGTAAGTCTCTTCATATGAGATAGGGTTGAAGAAGTACATAATAGCAGAAGGCATCTAGATGTGTGATAGTGGAAAAGAGAAGAGAAGGTGGAGCTCATGGTAAATGGCTTCTGTTTTTTTTTCTGTAAAACATGATGCAAGGTTCTGAGCTGAGAGGGTGGAGGAGGGGAAGGCATGGGAGGTTTGAGGAGGGATTCTTTGGAAGAGCCACTGTGGAGAGGGGGAGAGTGATTGAATGGGAGTGGTGGTGGTCAAAGGATAATCTAGCAGTAGTGAGGGCTTAATTGAGGTTGGGTAACACATCTATAGTAGACCCAGTCAGAACAATTTCCTAATTTTCCCTGCCTTCCCACTGTAACAATGGATGATGGAGTGATCCAAGGCTGATCAGGGTTAGGGACTCAAGAGAAAAGAACAGTGTAGAGTTGAACTTGTTCCCCAAGGATTCAAGATAAAGAGACCATGGCAAGTGCAGGGGAAATCGTATGGGAGAGAACTGAGAAATTAAAGGTCATGGCGTGGAATAAGAGTAGGGTTTTGCAAGTGAAGTCAGAGGGAGAGGTGAAAGATAAGGAGAATTCACACCTTGAATATGGAGCTGGTGTATTTGTAGGTGGTGGCAAGATCACCAGCATGACCATCATTGTGTAGGCTGAGGTGGGGTGAATCATGGAAAGTGGGTAGGTAAGGAACTGAGTAGTCAGAATACTTGAGAGAAATACATACATACATATATATATAATATATATATATATATATAGGTGTGTGTATATACACATGTGAATGTATGGATGTATATGTGTATATATATCTATGTATATGTGTATACATATATATGTATAGATGTGTATATATATATAGAGAGAGGGGTGGGTGGGTGGGAAGGAAGGGCAGTAACTTCTTGGGGGGAGGAAGAGGAGGAGGGGAAGGGAAGGATGTAAACCTTAGCAACTAAGGTTTTGATTAGATAGTGAGATAAATTTCAGTAATCTCAAATGAGGAAAGGTAACTGATTGATGGAGGTAGGGAGCAAATCTGGCCTTCCAGATAAAAGATTTAGCAGTTCTCCCCAAGTAGAGCATACACCTTGGTACATTAAGGGCAGACTTGAACTACAAAAGTGTAATCAAAGCATTCAGATCCAGTGTTTTGTTTGTTTGGTTTGGTTTTTGGTTTTTGGTTTTTGGTTCTCCTGTTATTTCTCATAGTCTGGGTTCTGTGGTTGCTCTAGGATCCCATCATGTGGAACGACTGGTACCGAGAGGTCTGGGCAGACACTCCCACGGTGCCTGTGCAGGCTGTGCACTGGCCAGGACCGGTCTCTGCTCTTATCCAGTTGATGGGCACCAGTGGGTAGCGGGGGCACCTCTAGAGCACCCACCGTTTTGGTGAGCACGACTGGGCAGTATTTCATCATGATTGAGATGTATCTGCTGGCTGCTTTTGCATTGGGGAGGGCATCAACAAGCTCAGTAAGTCTCTCGATCTGACTCTGAAGCAGGACAGAGCGGTCCCGGGAAAACCTCCTCAAGGGCAGGCTGAGAACCGGTCTCTCCAGACAGGTGGGTTCCCCAAGCCCTCTGGGCACAGGCGACTTGCCGGGTGAGGTCGGGCTCCTCCAAGCCCTCCGCGTACGGCGACTCTGCAGACTCAGGGGCTCCAAGTTGAGGTGGCTTGCCAGCTCGGCTTCCCTAGGGCTGATTGGGAGCAGAAATTCCGCCCCCAGAGTCCAACCTGGACTCCGCCTTCCCCTCGCCCCTCCCCCACGCACCCGAGGCTTAATTATTAATCTTGTTTGTCACTCTCCAAACTGTACGTTAACCACATAGAAACGAGGGTTCGGGGCCTCTTGTGCGACTGAGAGCCTTGGGTCCTATTGTTTCTGCAACTACATGCCTTGCTGAATGAATTGCTTGTCTGGATGATATTCAAGTCGTTTATTTCAATTCAACAGGATGTCCTTGGAGAAGTCGTGGAGACGTCTCTTTGTATGTGTTTCCTAGTTTGTAAGAGAGGGAAGGGAATTTAAAAACATACATGGCTGGGATAGAGGAGTCACATTGGTTGAGTTTGTCCAAGATATTGGATACACAGACAGAGACCTGCTACCTATCTTGGGGAGATGGGTAGCAATCAGATTGTAGGGCGGCCAGAGTAGTAGATTTCCTTGGTTATTTCCCCCGATGACTGTTCCAAACCTTTCCTTGACTCCTCAAGCTCTCAACCAAAGCACTGGACAACCTACAAACATTTTGACTTGTAGACTTAGCCCCATCCTTCACTAAGGGAATTGAGGGCACCTAACTGGACTTTTCTTGATTTCCTTTCTCCACTCCTCAAAATTTTTCATTACCTACTGCCATTGTCTCCGTTGTGCTTCTTTTCTGATGACTCCTCCCTAAAGCAAATCCCTCTACCTGCGCCAGGTGGGTTCTCACACTTTTGCTTACTCCAAATCCCCTCTCCCACATTTCTGAGTGCTGAACTTGTCAGTGGCAGGAAGAATTAGGCTCACATCCCAGCTCCACACTAGTTATGAGACCACAGGTGGGTCTCTGAGCCTCAGCTTTCTCTTCTGTGAAATGAAGCAGGTAATCCTAACAGGAGTTCCTAGGAAGAGGTGATTGTGAGGATCCTGTGACATCAGGTACAGAAAGCACAGTTTGCCAGACTTGGGGTCCCATCAAGGCCAGATGTTATTGCTAGCATCATCTTCAGTCTTTCTCTTTTCAGTCCCTTCCATCCATCTACAACCTCATCTCTCTTATCTGGTTGCCTAGTGGACACTGCCAGGGTCCCCAGTTCTGCTTCCTTCTCCTCTTGTGTCTTGGATGGGGGAGGGGGAGTGGTGCTGGTGATGCTGAATGGAGGATGGATGAGTGACTGCAGTGGAGGCTGCTGTAGGGCACATTCTCTGCAGGGTGGGGCAAGAGAGGAGCCAGGACCAGGAGACAGAGGATGGATGAGTGAGACAGGTGCCCCTCTGCCCCAGGTACTGTGAAGCTGGTGAGTGAGAAGTTGGGGGACTGGAGACTGGGATTTGTGAATCCAACTCCTCCCCCCTCTCCTTTCCCCTTCTTTTTTCCTCCTCCTTTTCCCCCCCCTCCTCTTTTCCTCTTCTTCCTTCCTGTTTTCTGTTCCCCTCCCTCCTTCTCTCCCCATTCCTCCTCTTTCTCTTCTCTTCTCTCCTCCTCCTCTGTCCTTTCTTTGATTTCCTCCCTATCTTTCTTCTTCCTCCTCTCCACTCTTTCCTCCCTTCCTTCTCTGTCCCCTCTCTTCTCTCCCTGTTCCCCTCCTCCTCCTCCCCTTTCCCCTCTCACTTCTCCCTCCTGTTTCTTTTACCTCCTTCCCCTCCTCTGGCCCCTTTCTGTTCCTCTCCTCTCCTCAGACCCCTTCCTTTCCTCTCCCATTCTCAGTGCTCTTGCCTGAACAATTCTCTTCCACTCTCCTTCTCCCTTCCTTAGTTTCTCCCCTTCTCCTTTTGCTCTTATCTTCACTGTTTTCCTCCTTCCTTTCTCTTGCTCCTTACCTCCCCTCTTCCAACTCTTTACTCCTTCTATGTCCCCTTCCTCTTCTCCTGTTCCCCCATCTTCACCTTTCTCTCTTTTATTTCCCCTCCCTTTCTCTTACCTCCTCACCCTCACCTTTTTCTAAACATTTCTCACATCCTCTCCCTACTTTTCTTCCTCCTTCCCTTCCTCTCTCTTCCTCCCACTACCCCTGCACTTGCCCCTGTTCCTTTTACTTCCTCTCAACTCCTTTTCTCTTGTATCTCCCCCCTTCTCCCTCCTGCTTTCCCCCACCCTCTTTCTCAGTCCTTTTCTCTGCTCCCTTCTTCTCTCCCCTCGTTTCTGCTCCACTCCAAAAAAGAGCCTAGACATCATCTTTCAAGAAATTACCAAGGAAATCTGACCTGATATTCTGGAGCTAGACAGTAAAATGAATATCGAAAGAATCCACAAATCACTTTCTGAAACACATCCCAAAAGGAAAAGTCATAGAAATATTGTAACCAAATTCCAGAGCTCCCAAATGTCCCTCTCTCCCCTTCCTTTGGGGTTTACTGGCTAGATGTCCTTCCTTCCTTCCTTCCTCTCTCTTCCTTCCTCCAGGGCCATCCTTGACTACTTCTTAAAGAGGCCTATTCACTCAATGGGCATTACCTCCCTCTAAGTCTGTACTGGAAAAGCCCTAGCTTAAAAAGGTCAAGGTCTACCATTGCATCCTGGGCCATCTCCAGTCATCCTGATGGATATCTGTTCACTGGATCTAGATGGCTCAGAAGGAGAAAGTGAGCCTGGTGACCTTGCACAGTCCTCCCTTACTCAGAACAAAGTCAAATGCAAGTCATGTCATCATTTCTCTGATGTCATGATCTTCTTAGAAAAGAAGGATGAACACAACTTCCATTTCTTTTTCCCTTCTCTTTCCTTTACCTCTTCCTCCACCTTTTCTTTATTTGACCTCAGACCCACTCCTCTTCCTCATCTTTTCCTACTCCCCACTTCTCCTTATTCCTCCCCTAACTCCTTTTCCTCTTGCCTCTTCCCCCTCTTTATTTCTCTTATTTCCTCCCCTCTCCTTCCTCTCTTGTACTATTCCTCCCCCTCTTTCTTACTTGTTCTCCTTCCTCCTTGTCCTCCGTCTTCTCTTTCTCTTTTCTTCTCTCCCCATCTTCTCCTTATTTTACCTCAGACTCCTTCATACTCCCCCTCTCCATCTCCCTGCTCCTCCCCTTCCTCCTCCCACTTCCCTTCTCCCGATTACTCTCCTAACCTTCCCCTCATTCATTCTCTTATCTCTCCCCTCCCCCTTCCTGCTCCCTTTCTTCCTCCCCATTCTCTTACCTTCTCTTCCTACCTTCTCTTTCTCTGATGTCAAACCCCTTCCTCCTCCTTCCCTTCTTCATTTCTTTCTCCTGTTTTCTTTTCCTCAACTTTTCTTTATCTTATCTTCTCCCCCTCCTTCTTTCCCTTATCTCTTCCTTTCCCCATCTCCCTCCTCTTTTTCCTTTTCCTGTTTATCTGTTTTCCCTCCTTCCCTTCCTCTTTCTCTTACTTCCTCCACCAGCTTTCTTCCTACCTTCCCCTTCCACCTCTGCTTCTCTTTTTTCTCTTACTCTCTTCCTCGCTTCTCCTGCATCCTAGAATTTCTAGCTTCATCAAGGCTGCCTTCCACATGAAGCCTTTCCCTGTCTTGGGGCAACCAAAGAAATTGGTTGGAATTAGTGTCAAGTGGTTGGAAATAGGGTTAGATTGGACCTCGTGTTGGAAGACTCCAGTTCAAATATGATGTCAGATACTAGATGCGTGATCCTAGGTAAGTCACTTCACCTCTGTCTGCCTCAGTTTCCTTATTTGTAAAATAAGTTTTTTTCTTTTTTTAAATGTTCATTTATTTTTAGTTTTCAACGCTGCTTTCCACAAAACTTTGAGTTCCAAATTTTCTCTCCATCTCTCCTCTTCCCCAACCCAAAATGCCATGCATTCTGATTACCACTTCCACCAATCTGCCCTCCCTTCTAACATCCCTCCCTTCCCTTATCCCCATCTTCTCTCTTGTTCTGTAGGGCATGATAAACCTGATCACCTGTCTTTCTTACTTCACAGTTGTATGCAAAGACAATTCTCAACATTTGTTCCCAAAACTTTGAGCTCCAACTTCTTTTTCTTCCTCCCTCCCCACCCATCCCCATTGAGAAAGCAAGCAATTCAATATAGGCTATAGATGTGTAGTTTTGCAAATGACTTCCATAATAGTCATGTTGTGTAAAACTAACTCTTTCCCTCCATCCTATCTTGCCCCCATTTATTCTGTTCTCTTTTTTGACCTTGTCCCTCCCCAAAAGTGTTTACTTCTAGTTGTTCCCTCCTACCATTTGCCCTCCCTTTCATTATCCCCCCCCCCCACCTTGCTTATCCCCTTCTCCCCTTAGGTCCTGTAGTGTAAGATACATTTTCATATCAAATTAAGTGTGCATGTTATTCCTTCCTTAAGCCAAATGTGATGAGAATAAGGTTCATTTTTTCCTCTCACCTCCCCCCCTTTCCTCTCCGTTGAAAAAGCTTTTTTTTGCCTCTTTTATGACAGATAATTTGCCCCATTCCATTTCTCCTTTTCTCCTCCCAATATATTCCTCTCTCACCCTTTAATTTTAGTTTTTTTTTTATATTTCAACCATTCCTATATGTGTGTGTAATCCCTCCAACTACCCAAATACTGAAACAAGTTTCAAGAGTTACAAATATTATCTTTCCATGTAAACAGTTCAACTTTAGTAAGTCCCTTATGATTTCTTTGTGCTATTTAGCTTTTCATGCTTCTCTTGATTCTTGTGTTTGAAAGCCAAATTTTCTACTCAGCTCTCGTCTTTTCATCAAAAATGCTGGAAAGTCCTCTATTTCACTGAATGATCATTTTTTTGCCTGAAGTACTATACTCTGTTTTGCTGGGTAGGTGATTCTTGGTTTTTATCCTAGCTCCTTTGACCTCTGGAATATCATATTCCAAGCCCTTCGATCCCTTAATGTAAAAGCTGCTAGATCTTGTGTTATCGTGATTGTATTTCCACAATATTCAAATTGTTACTTTTTAGCTGCTTGCAATATTTTTTCTTTGACTTGGCTACAATGTTCCTAGGAGTTCCATTTTTTGGATCTCTTTCAGGAGGTGATTGGTGGATTCTTTCAATATTTACTTTGCTCTCTAGTTCTAGAATATCAGGGCAGTTTTCCTTGATAATTTCATGAAAGATGAGTCTAGGATCTTTTTTTGATCATGACTTTCAGGTAGTCTCCTAATTTTAAATGGTCTTTCCTGAATCTATTTTCCAGGTCAGTTGTTTTTCCAATGCGATATTTCACATTATCTTCTATTTTCTCATTCTTTTGATTTTGTTTTGTAATTTCATGGTTTATCATAAAGTCATCAGCTTCCATCTGCTCCATTCTAATTTGTAAAGAACTACTTTTTTCAGTGAGCTTTTGAACCTCCTTTTCCATTTGGATAATTCTGCTTTTTAAAGCATTCTCCTTTTTGGACCTCTTTTGCCAATTGAGTTAGCCTATTTTTAAAGGTGTTATTTTCTTCAACATTTTTTTCAGTCTCATTTACCAAGCTGTTGACTCACTTTTTATGATTTTCTTGCATTACTCTCATTTTTCTTCCCAATTTTTTTTCCACCTCTCTTACTTGATTTTCAAAATCTTTTTTGAGCTCTTCCATGGCCTGAGACCACTGCATATTTATTTTGTAGGCCTCTGATGGTAAGCATTGTTCTTCCTCATCTGAAAGGATGGAAAGAAATACCTGTTCACTAAGAAAGTTACCTTCTCTAGTCTTATTTTTCCCCCTTTTGGGGTATTTTCCCAGTCAGGTACTTGAGTTTTGAGTTCTTTGTCAACAGGGAGGTACACTCGGGGCACCTGTAAGTTCTCAGTTCCTCCAAGGTGGCACAATGAAGGGAAAGTAGTTTACTCCTCTCCTGGGCTGTGCTTTGGTCTGGGAGCTACCAGACCTTTTCTGCCTAGAATCTTCAAGTAGAATTCCCTTTCCAGAACATTCACCAGCTCCACCACAACAATCATCACTCTTCCTCACTCCCAGGCTGCCACTCAGGGCTGAGACTCAGATCAACAGCTCAGTTCCCCCAGGGGCTATAAGTGGAAGGCTCCAAAAATGGACATTGCTGGTGCTGCTGCTACCACCACCACCACTGCTTGGAGCTGGGCTGGGGGAGGACCCTGCTCCCTTCTCACTCCAGTGAAAAAACTTTCTCACTGGCCTTTAAAGCTGACTTTGGCGTTTGTGGGTTGAGAGATCTGAGAACTGCCTCTGCTGCTGGGGATTCCACACCCGAGGCCTGTTCTGGTCCTGTTCCTGCTGGTGCCACAGCCAAGGCTGGACTGGGCTCCGTAGCCTGCGCTCCATTCTGTGTTCCATGTGATAGACCTTTCCTGTTGGTCTTTTAGGCTACCTTGGACTGGAAATCTCTTTCACTCTGCCATTTTGTGGCTTCTGCTGCTCTAGAATTTTTTTAGAGTCATTTTTTTACAGGTATTTTATGGGCTGTGGGGGAAGAGTTAGAGTCTGTGCATCTTTCTACTTCCTCATCTTGTTTATTTGTAAAATAAGGACAATAATACCTCCCTCTAAGGCTGTTTATGAGGATCAGATGAGATAATCATTATAAAGCACTTTGTCAAACTCCTGGAACATTGTCGTCACTAATCAATGTTAGCTATCATTTTTGACATTTTGATTATGATGAACTATTTTGAGTGTTTTCCTAATGCTGAGCCATCCTTGCATCCCTGGTATAAATCCAACTTCATTATAACAAATGAATTCTTCAGTAATTGGTTGTAGTGTGTTTCACAAGATTTTATTTAAATTTTTTAAATCAGTTTTCACAAATGATATTGGCATCTAGTTCTTCTATGTTTTATCTTTTCTTGGCTTAGGTATTAGGAGTCTGTCTCATAAAAGGATTCTTGTAGGGTGTTTTCTTTCTCAGTGTTTTGGAATAATCTGTGTGGGACACTTACTAGTTCTTCTTTTAAACATTTGATAGAATTCTTTTGTCAACTCACAAGAACCAGGAGGTTCTCTCCCCCTATTCCCTTTGGGAGTTCCTTTAGAATAAGTTCTATTCCTTTTTCTGAGATAGGGTCTTTAAGATCTCTATTTGGTCTCTCTCAGCTTGGCATTTGGCATTTTTGAAAGTGTTCCTCTGTCTATTCTCAATTGTGTTTTGTTTTTGTTTTTTTGCTTTTACCATATAGTTGTAACTATTCTTTAATTTGTCCTGGTTTTGTTGTGATTTTCCCTTGCTCTTTGACTAATTTGTTTCTTTGATTTTTTGCCTTTTTAACCAGATTGGTGAATCTACTTATAAGTTTTTATGAAGCAACTACTTGGCAACGGGCACTGTTCTAAGTGCTGGAAATGTGAAGAAAAAGAAAAGAAAAAGAATCCCTGGACTCACAGAGTTTATAACGTATTGGGAGAAAGTAATGTGGAAAACAAGCTGAAAAGCAGGTGTGTTAGAGTTAAGGGGGCTAGGGCAGTCGGTACCCAGTTCACAGCCCAAAGAGTGCAAGCTGGTGGGAAACAAGGAGATGGTTGCCCTGGGGGCCTTCTTTAAATGGAGAAGTCCTTGCTCCTGTCCCTGTAGCCCTCCACTCGTAGAGTACTGTGGCAGTGTGAACCCCAAAACTCATGAAGTCTCCCTGGATGAAGAGTATCCTCATTGTAGGTTTCCTGGGGCTCTGCAGTATCCAAGGAATGTAGGATGGTGGAAAATTTTTGCCGTCTTTCCAGAGAACCAGTTTGTAGTTATCATTTCTGTAGAGATTTCTGTGTTTTTCAGTTTCTTTCCAGTTTACTTACCTCTCTAATTTCTAGTATCTCTTCTTATGTGCTTATTTTAAGATTATGTGTTTACTTTCTAATTTTCTAAATTTATAATCAGTACATTAATCTTCTCTTTTTCTATGTTTGTAGGCTATGTTTAGCCCCCTGGCTAAACAGAGAAGGACATTGAAATGTCCTGTCACCACTGTGTTACTCTCTGAGTGTTCTTGTGTCTCTGTTCATTTCTCCTTTATTAATTTGGATGCTGAGATTTGAAGTATATAAGTTTAATATTGATATTTGTTTGTTGTCTCTGGTTCCATTTAGCATAATGTAATTTCTTTGTTCTCCAGTTTTTATGTTTCTGTGTATATGTTGCTTTGATAGTGTGATTGCTGTGTTACCATTTTGGATTCACTTAAAATATAGTAATTCTTTTTTCTGGGCCCTTATTTTTATGCTATGTATATCTCTTATTTATTGATATGTTCTGCTTGTCACATCACCACCATTTCCCATGTATCCTTTCCACATACTCTCCCATAGAGCCATCCCAAGTGACAAATAATTTTTTTTGTAGGGGAGAAAAGAGGGGGGAGAAGAATAACTGTTGGAGACATTGAAAAAGTCTGAAAACATGTGGGAGCAGGTTAGCTGTGTCTTCTCATTTCTCTTTTTCTGAGTCCTCTTTGATGATGTAATTTTGTTACATATAGTTTTGGTTTTTTGTTGTGGGTTTTTTGGTGCACCGTTATACTTTCCATTTACATTGTTGTAGTTACTGTACAGATTTTTTTTCTTGGCTCTGCTACCTTTCCATGCTTCTCTGTATGCATCACATGCATCATGTCTTACAGCACAGGAAATCTCCCATTATATTAACCTACAACAATATGGTTAGCCATTCCCCAGTTGATGGGCATCTACTTTCTTTCCAATTCTGCACTATCAGAAAAACTGCTGCTATGAACATTTTTGAATATGTGGTGCGTTTGTTTTGTTATTTCTTATTGGTGACTGCTTTGTCTATGAGCCCAGCAATGGCGTTTCTGATTCTAAGAGAATAGGCAAACATTTTAATCACTTAATTTCCATGATTCCAAGTTACTTTTCAAAATGGAAAGGTCCATTAATTGGGTATTAGTTAGCCTCTTTCCCCATAACTCCTCCAGCAGTGTGTTGCCATTTTTTGGTCAATTTGTGGGGGGAAACCTCAAGTTTGTTTTGATTTAAATTTCTCTTACTATTAGTGATTTACAATATTTTATTGTGAATACTTTACAGTTCTTCTTTTGGGAACTCTGTATTTCTGACCTTAGGTCCATTTACCTATTGGTGAATGGATATAAGTCTTATTTATATTTATTAATTTAACATATGTCTTGGTTATCAAATTCTTTTTCGAGAACTTTGATAGATATTTTCCCCCTTATTTTACTACTTCCTTGTTGTCTGTGCAGAAACTTTTCATTTTCAAGTAATCAGTATTGTCTGTCTTAATCTTTAGTATTCACCTCTATTTCTTGTTTGGTCAAGAATACTTCCCCTACTCATTGCTAGGAGAGGTATATGATCCATTTTTCTTCTAATTATTTTTATACTATGATCTTTAATATTAAAATTGGGTATCCACTTAGAATATATTATGCAATCTGTTCTAAGATATTGTTTTATGCCTACTTTCTGTCAGATTGCTTTCCAGTTTTCCCAGCAATTTTAATCAAATAGAGAGTTTTTCCCTGGGTAATCTATGTTTTCCACTTTATTAAACATTGGATTGAATTCCATTCTTTCTGATTCTCTTTTATCTAGGTTGTTCCAATGAATTTTTTTAAACAACTACCAGAAGATTTTGATGACTACTGCTTTATGATACAGTCTGATGTCTAGAAGTGATATTTTCTCTCTGCTCTAACTTTTTTTCAGTCATTTACCATGATATTTGGGATATTTTTGTTTTTTTAAAAGTGAATTTTGTTATTATTTTATCAAGTTGCATAAAGTATCCACTTGGTCATTCAATTGATATAGCATTAAAAGTGTAAATAAATTTTCATGATATTGTCACCTTTTTGATGACAGTTTTATCTCCTCTTTACCTATTATTATTCCTTTAATTGATTTCTCTTATTACTATTTCTAGCATTTTCAGAACCTGATTAGGAGAGTAGACATCCTCACTTCACTCCCATATTTGTTAGAAGTGTATCCTTCTCTGTGATGCTTGTTTTTGATTTTCCATAGATACATTTTTAGGATATTGAAAGGTCTCGCTATGCCAGTACATTGTAGAGATTTTAGCGTAAAGAAGTATTTTACTTTCTCAGAGGCCTTTTCTACAACTTTGGAGATAATCACGTGGTTTTGAATGTTTGGCCTTTTATTGTGAGTTAGTATACATTTCTTTTGTTTTTCTAATATTCAACAAACCTTGCATTTATGGTATCAATACTATTTTGTCATAATGAGTTTTTTCTTAGATGAATTGCTGCAGTCTGTTTAATATGATTTTGTTGGAAATTTTTGAACCAATGATGGTTAATTATGTTGGCCGGTTTTCTTTCTGCGTTTTATCTCTGTTTTATTTAGGTATCAGGACTATCATCTCATGAAACAATTCTAATAGGATGCTTTCTTCCTCCATTTTTGAGAATAGTTTGTCAAATACGTGTATTTACTTTCCTTTAAATTTTGATCGAATTCTCCTGTGAATTTCATCAGGTTCAGGAGTTTTACTTGTTGCCAGTGCTTTGAGCCTGTCTGAGGACATGTGGTTTTCCTGTTTACCCTTGCTTTCCACAACTGGACTCATGGTATCCTACTTCCTGATTATAACTGCAGCTGTCAACAGGTTAAGTCCTTGTCCGGAGACCTAATTTATGTCTAAGGAGAGGCCCATGGGACAACCAAGGATGTCAGGAAAACGACCCCTTAATGAGTTCTTGTGCGGAGAATAACATGTAAAACAAGAAGAGTCAGTTTCAATGGCAAGCTTATTATAAACAATGGGGAAGAGGGGGAAGGGAAGAGAAGAAAGTGGGACCCAACATATAACTCAGGCGCATGCTCTAACAGAGTACATGACTTACATATGGGCAGTGCTGCTCTGGGGAGCATAGAGACATGGGGCAATTCAGCAGAAAGGGGGTACTCCAGCATGGAGAGGTACTCCTGTTGGAGGGCAGGGGTTGCTTCAGAAGGAAGGGATGTTCCCATTGAAAGGAAAGGGATGCTCAAAGTACTCTTCTGGGAGTGAGGCTCTTATACTATGATTTGGGATAACTTCTCTGTTGCTGCCTGAAATGTATGTTGGAGGTCAGGGCAAAATACTATTTTAGAGGATTTCTTATCAGGGAAAAGTATTATTTGGGGGGTTTCCAGGTCAGGGAAAAAATGATCTGGTGGTAGTGAAAATATTACCTGTGGTCCACAGCTGTAGCAACTTTGAAAAATGTTATTGATAGTATTTTTAGTCTTATAACAATGGTTTCCTTGTACAGATTATATAAGCTACAACCTCACTTAAGGGGAGACTGTCATGGAGGTCTGATGACCATTAGGTATAATGTTATAACCACCGATGATCCTTATACTGACAAGACAAAACCTGTTGGGCTAGTGCCTGTGTGTAAGTAGGCCTTGCAGAGGCAGTGGTGCACAGAGAAGGGAAGAGGAGGATCAAACTCTAACTTATTCTAATTTCATGACCAATTCAATGAACTGGAAGGGCCCATGGTTCAAGTTAAGTGTCAACATGTTAAAGAGAAAGCAGTTTAGGTCCAAGATCTCCAGTTCTTGGGGAGGGCCTAGGAGAATAGGTTATTCAGTTGGCCTGGGAATATGGAATAAATAGGAGCTCGCCAACCTCCCAGGCACTGTTCTTTGTTCTTCTGTGGGTTCATGAACTATATGAGAGAGATCAATCCACAAAGGACGAGAGGAGTTAAGAAAGGTGAACATTCCCCATTGGTCTGCACGCACGTAGTCCAGGAAGATATCACATTGGTCCTGACAATTCTTTGTTCCTTTGTTTTCCACATGAAGGCTTTCCTTTATACTGTCACTGGCCAACATCCATGTCAGAACTGGAATTCAGTAATGATTGTCAGAGGATGGCCCACCTAGCCAATGTGTGGGGAACCCTTCCTAACATCATAGAGAAGAAGTATTTTGAGGTCTAGGTTGTGGATCGCTCTGGTGTCCATAGCATGTGAAGACCAGGAGAATGAGGCTCTTTTTGCTTAGATGAAAGTCAGAGTTTATTATCTCATTTACTTTTTATTTAGCAGCAATAAGGAAAGGGTCATCTTCTCATCTAGCTATTAACAACAGAAGGAACATACCAAAGAAGAGGGGACATACCAAAAAGGGGAAATCACAATTAAAGAAGCAATGAACAAAAACAAGAAATGTCTTTGGGGGACTGAGTATGGTGGGGTTCTGAGCCAATCTGCAAGGTAATACCACAGCTCTTGCCTTCTGAATTCCAGAACAGAACCTCACATTTCTGGCAGATAAGCTTCTCCCATGGAATGGCACTGAAGCCCAATTTCTTCCACTCAGCTATTTTTCCTCAATGGCCACGGACAAGTTCATTGGAATGTCTAGAATGCAAAAGCCAGGGCATGGAGGTGGGATGTGCTGAGGGTATCCAGAGTCTTCCTGTGACTTCAGGAAACACAAATCTGGTTTGCAGCTCTTGCTCTACAATCTTCAAAGTGCATGGAGGCATTTCCACATCATTTCAGCAGTACTAACCTCAGCCAACCTCACTTTCAAGGATGTTCTAGATGGAAAGAGATACAACTCCTCCTTTGATATCCTTAAGGCATTTGCAAGGCAGAATTTTATATAAATGGCAAAGAGAGAGCACCTCTGACCTCTAAGGATTGTCATGTGTGATTGAGTTTTCTTTTCCCAGTGGCCTTTCTCCATTCTAAGGATAGGCTGCAATCTGACACCATGTCCAGTTTTAAACTCCGTGTTCAAGACAGCTGTTTATTTTCTTTTAAAAATGTATCCATTTATCGTTTTCAACATTTACTTCCATAAGATTTTGAGTTCTCAATTTTCTGCCCTTCCTCCCCACCCCATTGCCCCCAACCGAGTAGGGCATGCCATCTGATACCATCTTTTCATATACCTTCATATGAAACATATTTGCACTTTAGTCCTGCTGCCAAAAAGAATGAGAATCAATGGGAGGAATCACAAGAAACAATAAAGAAACAAAACAAAAGAGAGAGCAAATCATATGCTTCAATGTGCATTCCATCTCTGTAGATCTTTGGCTTGATGTGGATGGTATTTTCTGTCATGAGCCTTTGAGAGTCTTAGATCCTTGCATTAGTCAGAAGAGGTAAGCCTATGAAATTATGTCACACAATGTTGCTGCTATTGTGTACAGTGTTCTCCTAGTTCTGCTCACATCACTTAGTATCAGGTCACATAAGTCTTGAAGGTTTTTCTGAAGTCCAAAGGAAGTTCTTCAAACATTTGTTGCAATTCATTTGTCTTCTCTTCTCTGCTACCATATTTTTTTAGGTGATTTCTAAATGTCAGGCACCTGGATGGAGAACAATTATGAGACAATAGGATCAAAGCACATGCAGTCAAGGCGGTGTCTCTGTCTCCAGTAAGTGATCCTATTGAAGTTTTTCCTACTGTACCCCAGGGGTGGTCAAACATCTTGTTGAAATGACATCTCCAGTCTCCTCCTCCAAGTCACTGTCAAGATTTTTTATTTGTCATTGAAGTCCTGTCATACAGTGAGAGCAGGATCCCATGAAAGGGCAGGTTCTCCCTTTTGAACCAATATGGCTAATGCCCAAGTGACCACTTTTCTGTTCCCATGAAACAGTGCTCCACTGATCAGTTATGCTTTTCCCTCAGGCTTTCTAGGAAAGTTCTCAAGCCAGGAATGGGACCTGAATTTCCAATGGAGGCTGCCTCCTTCAAGAAGGTGAGTATCAGATGAAATGGAGTTTCACAACATTATCTACCAGCTAGCATTGACTCTGCTGGGATGGTGACAATCAGGAGATAGACAAAGCAGATGTAGAATGGATGGAGAATGTTGATTGGAATCCTCCCTTTGATTCTTTGGTGTGATCTTTCCCTGTGTGCCTTGACTGAGCAGGTACTCCTTTACTTCTCCTTGGGTTCAAAAAGGTGACTTTTTCCTTGTTTGGGGAGGAGATCTTCAGTTTCTCAATGGGCAACCATATGGCTTCCTGTGAATTCATTGGGGGGACAAAGCCTATATGGCCATGTTGGTGTAATGCAATAACTCTCAGTGATATGACTGAGCTTCTTCTTTGGATGTGTAGGGTACTTTGATGGTGAATCTGGAAATGGAGATTGGCCATTAGTTGTAGAATATCTCCATGTCAGAAGGATCCACCTCTGGTTTGATTACCCACACTTGACTTTTTCAAGGATTTGATGTGGAAGATGGAGAGAAATGCCTACCCAAGTGGATGGAAGAAGGGATATTTGAGGCGGGTTTTAGATTGGATCAGTCAGGATTTCCCTTGGGCCTGTTTGCCTGCCAGAGTCCTTGCTTCTCCTGTAGACAACTGTTTCATTGTTCAGGAGATGCCCTCTCTCCCCCTTAAATTTTTATATCATCCCATACCAGTCAATTTATATCTACAACCTCTATGTATATTCCTTCTAACTAGTGATAGTGTTTTTAAGAGTTATAAATGTCATCTTCCCTTGTAGGGATGGAAACACTTTAATCATATTGAATAACTTACATTTTTGCTTTCATGTTTGCCTTTTTATGCTTTTCTTGAGCCTTACATTGAAAATCACATTTCCTCTTTAGCTCTGGTCTTTTCTACAGGAATGTTTGAATGTCCCCTATTTCTCTGAATGTCCGTTTTCCCTCTTGAATGATTACAATTGGTTTTATTGGATAATTGATTCTCATATATAATCATATATATATATATTATCCATATGTGACCTTGCTAATTAGTGGTAAGATATTTCCCCAAAATGGCACCCAACAACTCCTGAGACAAGCATCGTAGCTCAGAGGAAAAAGCTCTGAAGTGAAAGTAAAAAGACCTGGGGACCTGGATTCTACTGCTTCTACCATTAATCAGCTGTGTGACTTTTGGTAAGTCCCTTTAACACTGAATTTCATTTGCTTCATCTTTAAAATAAATGGGTTAGTCTGTACCATTTTAATTATCAAATTTGTTCTGAAGAAGAGAAGACAAATGTACTCCCCTCCCTTCTTTGCCTAGGTGAGGAATTCTGGAGGGATTCTGCAGCTATTCTCAGATGAAGTTGATATGCTGTTAATTTTACCAAACTTTTTTTCTCTCTTTCTTTGTAATTATAAGGAAGGGTTTTCTGGGATGGGAAGGGTGTATATTTGTAAACAAAATCAATGAAAAAACAAACTATCAATTTAAAAGTTGAATCAAAAATTCTTTAATAATAAAATCAATACTAAATACTAAATAGTAACTGTTTCTCTTTTACCCAGGAGCCCCGAGGGTCTTCCCCTCCCAGTTTAATTTATTTTTCATTAAAAGGGCCATCCTTTGAGTAACTCCTTAAAGAAGCCTGTTCATTGAATGGTATCTCACTTAAAGTGACAATCTGTTAAGACTTTAGCCTAAAATGGCCGGGGTCTCACACTGCATCCCAGGTAATCTCCGGTCCTGATGAATACCTGGTCACTGGATCCAGAGGGCTTTGTAGAACAAAGTGAGGCTGGTGACCTTGCACATCCCTCCCTCACTCAAATCAAAGTCAACTGCAAGTCATGTCATCACCTTGATGTTATGGTCCTCTTCAAGAACGAAGGACAAACACAACCAACAACCTGATTCTTGGTTGTAATCCAGGCTTCTTTACCTTCCAGAGTCTTACTCCAACCCCTCTGATATATGTATGTTTACTGTGGTTTTTAAGCATCCATACTGATAGCAGTAACAATCTCTAGCATAAAAATGCTTTATTGATGCCCGTTAAGGAAATGATGGAGAGTATGTCCCCAGGAGAATGCTTATAGGGTAACAGCATCAAGAGGGCGAGCCCAGTTAAAGACCTTCAGCAAGTCCTTGTATTTTGGTAAGAATACCTCTCCTTTCCTAAAGGAAGTCTGTCTGGTTCAAACAGTCTCAGGCGTTTCCTGAGCATGCTTAAAGAGCTTTTCCATAGGGAAGCCTGACTTTGATGGAGCTCCATACAGCACTTGTTTAATATGGCTATAACCACAGTAGCCCCAATACCCCTTTAGCTACAGCTGTGCCTGTATCTCTCAGAGTGATGCACCCATTCCTTTGAACCCTCTGTCTGCCAAAGAGGAGGAGACTTTCCTACTATCCAGGCCCTCTCCCAGAATATGGCCTTCTTAAAGTAGCTGCCCTCTTTGACAGGGCCTAGTGTAGAAGGACCTTCTCCTATTTCTGCACAAATGCACATCATGGACTTGCAAAGTATCCTAACAAATATCTACCTAATAATGAAACACAGAGATCAACTCTTCTCAATAAAAGCACATATTAAACAAGTTTAAAATGAACAGAAACATTTGGGGATCACAGAGATGTAACACCTCACTTGGTAATAGTAAAAGTAAGTTTAAAAAAAATAAAATAGATACTCACTCCTGGATGTGTCCACTGTATCTGAAAGTGTTCAGTCTCTGGGGGAAGGCTATAAAATAGAAAAGATTCAAGAGTGGAGACCCAATGCACTCCATAGTGACATTCCACAGGAATTCACCCAACAATGTGTGTACGGAAAACCGTGGAATACACCCTCATCATATGGGTTTGTTTATAGAAATGGAGGTGGTTTCTGATGGAAATACCACATCAGGTCATTGTTAGAAATTACAGACTGAGCTTCAGGAGCCCAGATTTAGCAAACAGCACAGACTATGGAAGGAAGTGTGAGAAACTGAGCAACACTTCAGTGCAAGTTGTAAAACATTTATAGCTAATAAATACTTAGCAAGACATGAACTGGTGGTTGGAATTATCTATCAGAAGCTCAATATCTTTCAAAAGTGAAATATGACAAATGGAGACTTCAAGATATCCTTGGAAATTCAAAAATAATTTGTACTGGAACTGGAACATGGTCAGGGAACAAAACCATTGTCCCCATCTTGTAGTCATAACTTTGATCCATAAACATTCAAGAACGATAATTTAAATAGCATACCAAGTGTTACCAATCTCCAGGCTGCCTGGATGAAAAGCTTAAAACGTACATAGACCTAAGGGAAGACCTGAAAACCACGTGGGAACAGCATGAGGAACATGGGACACCACAGCTTTGTCTCCTAGAATTGTCCTAAAGATGTATTGCTGGAGCCCGCACCAGGTGAGTTCACATTCCAGTACTTTGACTGAGATAGAATAGACAGTAATTCTGTGCAGTGATCTGAAGAACATTAAGTAGAAAAGAATCAGCATGAAATGTAAACTCCATCAAAAAGACTAAGAGATGAATGAGAGTGATAATAATGATAGTAATGATGAACACTTCTATGGGATGTCATGCTTTGAAAAGCCCCTTGTAAACATTTCAATTGAACCTTAAACCCACAGTGTAATTTACTTAGCCTAGGTATTATTGTCACCCCCTATTTTACAGATATAAAAATTGAGATTTACAGAGTTTAAGTGGTTAGCTTGTGGTGACACAGTAGTCAGGGCAGAACTTTAGTGTAAGTCAGGGGTGGGGAACCTGCAGCCTCCCTCAAAGCCACATGTGGCCCTCTAGGTCCTCCAGTGTGACCCTTTGACTAAATCCAAACTTAATACAACAACTCCCATAAAAAAAGGATCTGTTCTGTAAAACACAGACTCGGTCAAAATGCCACATGTGCCCTCGAAGCCTCCAGTTCCCCTAGTCCTGGTCTTGTGACTCAAGTTCCAGGTGACTCTTCACTATGACAATTTACTAGTGGCAGCGGGGCTGATGTTGGAGAGCATAAAGCCCCTAATCTGAAATAGTTTTAGAAAAAAATGTATGAAGTCCCATGGTAGAGGAGACTGAGGCAAAGAGGAGGGTGTAGCTGCCTCTTCTGCGGGCTCTGGAAGGTTTGTATGACATAGGATTCAGACAGGGGCACTCACATAAACAGCAGGGGCAGAGGCGCTGCCTTCTTGGGTGCCTCCATGTCCCTCCCCACCTGGCCGGATCTTTGTCTCCTCCTGCCTGGAGAAAGAGGCTCCCCCTTTCCTCCTCTGCTCTGGGGGATGGAAGGAATCCAAGTCCCATTCAGGGACTGCTGGTTTGCAGAGGCTGCTGCAGCTCCCATGCTTTCTTCCCTTTTGTGGAGCTCAGGACAGACCTCCCTCGACCTCTCCTCCCCCTATTTGTCCTCCCCCTCCCAGTTTATGTAAAGGGACCGACCCTCCACGACCCCAAGCTGAGCTCAGCTGATACCTGTCGCCCCACCTCCGCCCCCAGCCCCTGCATGCTGCCCTCAGCAACTTGGAGCCTGCTCAGCCTGGGTCCCACCTCCAGGTGGAGGATGCACTTCAACCCCTCCCCTAGCCATGTGGGAAACACAACAATGGAAAAAATAGATATTTAGTGAAATAGAGGCATTTGAAGCATTCCTGAAGGAAAGACTGGAGCTGAAGAGAAAATGTAACTTTCAAATGCAAGACTCCACAGACACATTAAAAGGTAAATATGAAAGAGAAATCATAAGCAACTCAATAAGGTTAAACTGTGTACTTTTCTATAAGGGAAGATGATACTCATGTGCTTTACAAATTTTATCATTATTAGAGCAGATAGAAGGATTCTACAATGAAAGAAGGTTAGGAAGTGAGCCAGTTACGAAGTTGTAAAATAAATTGAGTGTGATTTTCCATAAAATAAGTGTGCAGGGAAGAACTTTTACCCTGGAGTGAAAATGGCAGGGGGGAGGGGCCATTGCTTGAACCTCAGCCACATCTAAATTGTTTCAAAAGGGGAAAATATCAATGCCTATGTTTATATCTGTATCTATATATACTTACTCAATTGGTCATATAAATTTATATTACCAAAGAGGTAAGTAAGAGAATGGGAAAAGAGAAAGAAAAAGTTGTGATAAAAGGGTGGTTTGATAAAAGAATACAGTGGTCATGTGCAAAACAGAAATTAGAGTAGTGACAGAATAAAAAGAGAGAGAGAAGGAGGGAAAAAAAGAAAATAGAACGCAGGGAAATGCATAGTTAGTAATCTGAACTGTGTAAATGGGATGAACTCACTCTTAAAATGGAAGAAGGTAGCAAAAAAGGATTAGAAACCAGTATCCAACAATGTATTTGTTGTTTTTTTTAAAGCAAGTAACACACTTGAAACCAAGAGACAACCCAAGAGTTAAAATAGGGGACTGGAGCAGAAACTCTTATACCTCAACCAAAATAAAAATTGGAGGAGTAGCATTCATGATCTCAGACACAGAAAATGCACAAATAGCCCTATTATAAGGGCAATTAGGGAAACGACCTCTTGTTCAAAGGAAAGACAGACAATGAAGTAAGATCTGTAGTAAACATATTTGGGAAATGGTATAACATTCAGATTCTTAAAAGAAAATTTAAATGAATTACAGGAAGAAATAGTAAAACTATAGTAGTGGGAGACCTCACCTTTTCCTTCTGAGAACTAGATAAACCTAACCATAAAATGACTAAGAAAGAAGTTAAGAAGTGTAACAGAGTTTTAGAAAACCTAGATAAGAAAGACCTCTGGAGAAAACTGAACGGGAATAGAAAGGAGCACAGACGTGTTGCTTTTTTGTAAATTCACATTATACAAATTGGACTTTATGTAAGGAATTCTCTAAGAAATCTTCATTCCCAAAAAAAATCTTTGTAAAATTTACCAGAACTTATTGAGATCTCTTTCTGTTCCTGCTCGTCAACTTGGTGCTCTGTAGTCACCTCCCACCCACCCCACCTCCAGAAGTAAAGCTAAAAAAAATCCTCCAAATGAAAGCAGAAGAACAGACCTGCAGAGAGATGGCCACCATCACTGCTGGACCAGGGCTTGGCTTGAGACCTCCAATGCTGAGAGAGAACTTGGTTTCAGTGTGCCCACCCACCCGAGAGTTTGGTCCCTGAGTTTTGGTACATCCCCGTTAGGGTACCGTGTGTCTGTCCCTGTTTCCCACCTCGTGTGGTCTGTCCTCTCCTGAGTGTTTCCATCTCCAGCCCTCATGTGTCTGCCTGCAGGCGTGCTCTTCATTTCAGTTCCAGCCACACCCTCATGTGGCTCTCCCCACCAGCCATGTGCTCCTCCTCTTGCTCATGCTTCTCTGTGCCCGACCTCCGTTCGTCCTTTCATCCATGTGCCAGCTCCCCTTCCACATGAGTCCAATCCCCTTCCTGCCCCCTGCCTGCCTTTTTCCACATCACTGGGTAAAATCACATTACGTAAAGAGCATGTGAAACAGTCGAGTTACGTTGTTGTTGTTCTTCTAATACTTATTTTGTTATTTATTTTCTCTAATCACATGTAAAAACAATTTGTAAAATTCATTTTTAAAACTTTGAATTCCAAATTCTCTTCCTTCCTTCCTCTCAACCTTCACCCCCCAAATTGAGCAGGCCAGTTATTTGATATAGGTGGTATATATTTAGTCATGCAAAAAATATATATTTCTATATTAGTAATATTGTAAAAGAAAACATAGACCAAAAATATCCCTCGAGGAAAAATAAGTTTAAAAACTATATTTTAATCTATATTTAGATACAATCAGTTCTTTCTCTGGGGATGGATAACATTTTTCATCATAAGTCCTTCACAGTCATCGTGGATCTTTATATTGCTGAGGATCACTAAATCCTTCATAGCTGATCATCTTATAATATAGCTGTAACCGTATACCTTGTTCTCCTGATACTACCCATTTCGCTTTCCATTAGTTCATGTAAATCTTCCTAGGTTTTTCTGAGACCATCCTGATGATCATTTCTTATAACATAGTATTCTATCACAATGATACCACAACTTAATCAGACATTCCCCAATAGATGCTCATCCCCTCCATTTCCTAATCTTTACCACCAAAAAAAAGAGCTGCTATAAATATTTTTCTCCATATAGGTCCTTTACCTTTCTTTAAATGTCGTTTAGGATATAGAGCTAGTAGTGGCATTGCTAAATCAATGGGTATGCATCGTTGTATTGGACATGGTTCCAAATTGTTCTACAGAATGATTGAATCTGTTCACAATTCCACGAACAGTGTTTTTCATTTTCCCATGTCCCCTCCAGCATTTCTTTTTCCTTTTCTGTCCTATTAGCCAATCCAATACATGTGAGGTAGTACCTCACAATTTTTTACTTTGCATTTCTCCACTCAAGAGTGATTTAGTGTTTTTTTTTTTTCACATGGCTATAGATAGCTTTGATTATTTCATTTGAAAACTGACTGATCATATCTTTTGATCATTTATCTGGTGGGGAACGTATATTATTTGTCCTAATTTGACTCCCTTCTCTACAGATTTGTGAAAGGAAGCCTTTATAAAAGGAATTTAGCTTTAAGAATTTTTTTAGCCAGTTATGCTTGCTGACTGTATTTCTCTCCATCCTATTACCCCCCCCCATTCATTCTATTCTCTCTCTCCTTTCACCCTGTCCCTCCTCAAAAGGAATTTGCTTCTGACTACCCCCTCCCTCAATCTGCCCTCCCTTGTATCACTCCACACATTTCTCTTATGCCCTTCTCCCCCTACTTTTCTTCAGGTTAAGACAGATTTCTAAATCCTTTGTATATGTATGTTATTCCCCTTTTGAGGCAGTTCTGAAGAAAGTAATGTACAAGTGTTCCCTGCCACCTCCCCCATCATCTTCCACTCCACTATAAAAGCCCCTTTTTACCTCTTTTACATGAGATAATTTATTCCATTCTACCTCTTCCTTTCTCTTTCTTCCAGTGCACTCCCCTTTCTCACCCCTTAATTTCATTTTTAGATTGATTAGATTCCTTCATATTGAACTCACACCTCAGCCCTCTGTCTATGTGTACTTCTTCTGAGTGCCCAAATGATGAGAAATTTTTTATGAGTAACAAGTGTCATCTTCCAATGCAGGAAGGTAAACAGTTTAACCTTATTATGTCCCTTATGATTTCCCTTTCCTGCTTACTTTTTTATGATTCTCTCCAGGCTTGTATTTGAAAGTCAAATTTTCTAGTCAGCTCTGGTCTTTTTTTAAATTAAATGTTTTGTTGATAATCTAATGTTGAAAAATAATGCAGTCCCTAAAACTTGTTTTGCTCCCTTTGACAGTTTAATAATTTCAAAGAGTAAAATACCATAACTTGTTTCTTTTTCTTTGTTCAGTATTTTATTTTCCTCCAGTTACATGTAAAAGTAATTTTTACCATTTGTTTGTAAAACTTTGAGTTCCAAATTCTCTCCCTTCCTCCCTCCCTACCTACCCTCATTGAGAAGGCAAGAAATTCTATATAGGTTATACATGTGTAGTCATGCAAGATATATTCATAAGAGTTATGTTGTGTAACAAATCATAGACAAGGAAAGAAAACTCAAGAAAAATACTGAAAGTAAAAAAAAATGTATACTTCAGCACTTTTTCAGTACTATATTCAGACACCATAATTTCTTTCTCTGGGAATGGGTAGCATTTTTCAGCATAAGTCCTTCAGTTTTCTTGGAATGTTGTATCACTGAGAATAGTTAAGTCACTCACAGATGATCATCTTACAATACTGCCGTAACTTTGTACACAGTTCATTTCACTTTGCATTAGCTCATCCAAGCCTTTCCAAGATTTTCTGAGAACATTTTGTTCATCATTTCTTATAGTACAATACCATTCCATCATAATCACATATCACAATTTGTTCATCCCTCTCCCAGTTGATGGACATCCCCTCAAACTCTGATTCTTTGCCCCCAGAAAAGAGCTGTTATAAATATTGTTGTACATATAGGTCCTTTTCCTTTTTGTTTTTTATCTCCTTTGGGATACAGACCTAGTAGTAGTATTGTTAGGTAAATCTGTATGTATGGTTTTATTGGGTATAGTTCCAAATTGTTTTACAGAATGGTTGAATGAATTCACAACTCCAGTAACAGTATATTAATATCTCATTTTACCCACAGCTCCTCCAACATTTATCATTTCCCTTTTCAGACCTATTAGCCAATCTGATTGTTATGAGGTAGTACCTCAGAATTGTTTTAATTTTCCTTTCTCCAATCAATAGTGAATTTGAAGTATTAATATGTTTATGTATAATTTTGATTACCTCATCTGAAAATTGATAATATCTTTTTATCATTGATCCATTGTAGAATGGCTGTTATTTTGATAGATTTTACTTAGTTTTCTATATGTTTGAGAAATGAGGTCTTTATCAAAGAAAATTGCTTCAATTTTTTTTCACAGTTACTATTGATGGAGTGTATTTCCCTCCATTCAATTCCCTCCCCATTTATTCTATTTTCTCTCTCCTTTTCACCCTGTCCCTCATCAAAAATATTTTGTTCCTGTCTGTTCTCTCCCCCGATGTGTCCTCCCTTTTATCACACCACTAACTTTCCTTTATCCCTTTCCCCTCGTACCTTCCTGTGAGGTAAGATAGATTTCTATACCCAATTGAATGTGTATAGTATTCCCTTTTTGAGCCAATTGTAATGAGAGTAAGTTTCATTCACGCCCCCTCACCTCCTACCTCATCCTCTCCACTGTAAAAGCTTTTTCTTGCTTCTTTTATGTGGGGTAATTTACCCCATTCTACCTCTCCCCTTCTCTTCCAGTACACTCCACTCTTACCCCTTAATTTTATTTTTCTAGTTATTATCCATTCATGTTCAACTCACCCCTGTGCCCTCTGTCTACTTCTTCTAACTACCCTAATAATAAGAAAGGTCTTATGAGTTACAGATATCATCTACACATTTACATTGGAATGTAAACAGTTTAATTGTATTAAGTCCCTTATGATTTCCCTTTTTTGTTTGCCTTTTTATGCTTCTCTTTATTCTTGTATTTGGAGGTCAAATTCTCTATTCAGTTCTGGTCTTTTCATCAGGAATGCTTGAAAGTCTTCTATTTCATTGAATGTCCATTTTTTCCCATCTCTCCATTTTCCTTTTCTCCAGCTTTGCTCAACTTGAGTGTAGAGGTGGTGGAAAGTGGATGGCTGGAGTTAGGATTACAATATCATGGTATTTTAGTTGAGGAAAAGAGTTTGAAGTAACTGTGGTGGTACTGGGGGTCAAAAGAGGTACACACCCTGCAGAGATAATAAAAGGGCTGAAATGAAAGGATTTATTAACTGATTGGACACGGATGTGATGGAGAAGGAAGAGGCAGCCCAGTTGTGCAGTGAATACAACACTGCCAGTGGAGACAGGAACACCTGATTGTAACCCTGCCTCTCATACCTGCTAACTAGTTGTCCCTGGGAAAGTCATTTAACTGCTTTGTTCCTCTGTTTCCTCATTTGTAAAAATGAGTTGGGCTGTGATGGACCCTCAATTCCCAAGCCATGGTTTATCTCACATAATTCACCCCGCAACTGCCTGGACTCACTCTCCTGTGTTGCATTCTTTCTCTTTGATTGCTGCCTTGCCCACCCCTTTTCCCCTCCTCCAGGATATACCCTGAGCCTGTGCTTAGCACAGAGCTTGGCACATAGTAAGCACCTAGAAGTGCTTTCTTTCTCTCTTATTATCTCTCTCTCTCCCTCCCTCCCTCTCTCTCTCCATCTATAACACTTCAGGAAGTCTTCATGGAAAATATGGGTCTGGAACACTGGTCACGTTCCCTGGACAGATGGTGGCAGAAAGTACCTGGTGGTGGATGTCTTCTTTAGGAATTTTCTGGAGCCAGAGAATGTAATTGCTAAGGTATGAGCCAGTAAGACCCATTCCCCTCAGGGGATCTCTGAAGTCATCCCTTAGATGACAACCTTACTCCACTTAGCACCAGGGCCTGTGGGGCCTGGGGAGATGGGGGGGGGTGGCAAAGAAATTTAAAGTACACACTCCACACGTATGAATACCCAAACAGACATAATTATTGTTCTTTTACAAATTGTCTCTTCTGATGGAGCCTGGAGAAAATATAGTGATAGAAAACCACCAAAGTTGAGAATGAGAAAGAAAGTACAACCATCAAACCAGCAGATGCTGGCAAAGTCACTAAAGCAGGCAATATCTTCAGAAGGAACTGAGAATTTACAGTGACTCGTTGGGGTTTATAAGAAAGTTCCAAGAGTCAAAGGAAAACTTAGCTACAAGATAGGTAAGTGGCTGGGAAAGGCTGATGGAGGACGATGTGAGGGAGAGCAGAGTCTGTGGCTTGGGCAACTGTCTGACTCCTCTGCATGATTCCATAAGCAGTGGTATCCTGGCCATGGCACTGAGCCCTTAGCAGCTCAGGGAGAACCCAAGTACCCACATAAGGACTGGACATTTGAGAGCGGTGTCAAAGATGCCCCTTGGCACGAGCATTTCATCTGTGATGGGCATATGGGTAGTAAAGGGTCTGTGAACATACTGTCTGACTTGTACCTTTACAGACAACC
Source organism: Notamacropus eugenii (assembly GCF_028372415.1). Lineage (NCBI taxonomy): Eukaryota > Metazoa > Chordata > Mammalia > Diprotodontia > Macropodidae > Notamacropus > Notamacropus eugenii. Next base: position 3,193,958 of record NC_092879.1, on the reverse strand, counting down.
ACCCAGGGCAGATGTGGAAACTCACTCAGAGAGGGATGTCAATTGTCCTTAGACATACAGGTGCTAAGTATCAGAGGCAGTTCGAGAACTCTCTTTACCAAAGAGTCACAGAGTGTGAGAACTGGAAGGTACATGAGAAGTCACCGAGTTCAATCCTCTGCCTAAAAGGAATTCCAACAATAACATGCCTGAAAGGTGGTCATGCAGCCTCTTCTGGAAGAACTCTAAGGAGTGTCCAAGCGTCATCACTTCAAAGGAGCTCATCTCACCTTCGGGCAGCTTTTATTGTGAGAAACTTTCTTCTGACATCTGCCCTGGATTGTGACTCTTTGCAACTTTTTGCCATGTGCTCCCACCCCATCTCCTATCCCTAAATATTACGTGACTTATTTCATGCTTTAAAGTTTCCAAAATGCTTTATAATGTAAGTGACCTCATTTAAATCTTAGAGATGCAGCCCTAGGGTTCAGAGAAGGGAATATGAGGCATATGGTTAGTTCTCTGTGGCTTTGGCACAAATCTTGACCCTTTGATTATCTTGGACAGAGTACCTGTAGGCAGCACAGCTGGCTCCTGGGATCTCCTTAGGTTTAGGTGGGGATTTTTCACAATGATAGGGACATGTGAAGGTGATTCTGGGACATTCCCCTTGGCACCAGTGTAGCCCATGTGGCAGATTTGCTGGTGTAAGAAAAGCAGTGACACCCTGAGAAAGGACACAGTAAAGTACAATTCCTAGAAAACATAATGATGACCCTAATTCAGCTTCTACATAACTTTCTCAAAATTGGGTAGCTAGGTGGTGCAGCGGATAGAGCACCAGTGCAGGAGTCAGGAGGACCTGAGTTCAATTCTCACCTCAGACACTTGACACTCACTAGCTGTGTGACCTTGGGAAAGTCACTTAACGCCAATTGCCTCATCCTGGGTCATCTCCAGTCATCCTGATGAATGTCTGGTCATTGGATTCAGATGGCTCTGGAGGAGAAGTGAGGCTGGTAACCTGCACAGCCCTCCCTCACTCAAAATAAAGTCAAATGTAAGTCTTGTCATTATGTCTCTGATGGTGTGGTCTTCTTCAACAATGAAGGATGAAGACACATACAATTTTCTCAAAGTACATTCCCATCCACCCTCTCCCTGTATCAGGAGGAGGACAGGCACAGGCAGTCTTTGCAATGTTCTTGGCTGGGTGGCCTGGATTACCTAGGAGAGAGAGTGGCAATACATGGCATCGCATTTGGGTAACTGAACTCACATGCTCCCATCCTGAGACACAGACTGTCTACCTGTGATCTGTGTCCTGCCAAGTCCCTGTCATGAGGCCCCAACGGGCCCATTCACTGCCCCTTCTGAGCTGCATATCAGGGAAAGGGAAATGGGTCAAGGATCCGAGGGTATGTGGGAGAGGAGCATGGTCCTGAGGGTCATAGCAGAGGCATTGCTGGCATACATGAGGAGGAATGCAAGGGCAGAGAATGGAAGGGACAGTGTCTGGTGGCTGCTCTATTTGTGTCCTCCAGACAGACAGCAGGGGGCATGTCCTCCCCCCTCCAATATGGTGAGAAGGAGGCATAGAGGCTGTACCAGCCTTGCCCTAAGTGCAAAAATAAGGAAGTCAATGTATTTTAGGAAATGAATCTTTCATCCACTACATATTGGTTGATGCCTGGTGGCCATTATACCCTTGCCTGTGCCCATCCTGCCAGTAGCCACTGTATCTCACAGCAAAGTATTTCTGAGATTGGAGTGTGCAGCCTTGCTGATGAGGAGAAAATGTGCCCCATTATCCAGTATAATTATGTTGATCTGAACAGGAGGCTGACAGGCGCTGAACTGAGAAGGAATGCTGATTATTAGTACAAACTGGCAAGAAACCAAATACACTGAATTAACATTAATGAATGAGCAAGGGGAATGTCCTCCAGGAACCTCAACAAGGAACTTTAATTTCAAATGTAATTTAAAGGTGGACGTCTAAGCCCAGAACTCTAGAGAGTGACTAATAATATGTGACCCTAGACAAGAGGAAGAAGGAATTGAGACACCATATTTTGCAAAGTTTCTTATGACATTAGAAATAGTGCTCTGTAAAGGAGTTAAGCTGTTTTCTTTCACAGTCTTTATTACTGGTTATTTCATCAAATTCCTTATCAATGTTCACTTGCCTGAAAACCTGGGCTTCTTTGAGATCCTCTGATAGCTTTGTTCTTGTCATCAACGATGTAAAGTATTTAATGAAGAGAAGAGAAACACCTCAAGGGTGTAGCACAGGAGAAGGATGAGCAGCTAGATTTGGAGTGGATAGGAGCACAGCACCAGGCAGTATCTGATTCCATACTCAGGGAAATGGCCTTTTTCAAAGTGAGGGAAAAGTTCTTTAAAGATCACCTTGGTCATGGTAAATATTGTGGTCCTTTGCCTGGCCTTAGCTTGGGCTCATGTTATGCCTGGACTCATAATCACAGGGAATGCACCTGGAGAAAAAATAGCAATCAGTCACAATGGGAAAAGGAAAACAAGGCTTTATTTGCAGCTATATGCATGCCTGTATGTAGGTAGTATCTCCAGTTAAATCTCTGAATGATTCATTGCCAGTGCAGATAACCACTAAGGGAACCCAGACATAAACATGAGAAGGCAAGCAAGGAGAACTTACTATGGAAAGTGGCAGAAACCCTTTAAATAAGCCCTTTGGACAACGTCTTCCTTTGGTTTGCCTTCTCAACCCATTTTCTCTTTTGTCTTTCAGTACTAATGAGGACAATTCCTACTACAGATCCTGACAAACAAAAGTTTTCAAGTCAAATTTAGCAGTTAACTCATTTATCTGTAAGAAAATGTGTATGGCAGAGAGAAAAATTTCTATTCATATCTAAATCCTTTGGTGAATGCTTCTACTTGGTGTTATTTGGATTGCTCACTCTCCTCCCATTTAAAAGTTTACACACACAGTTTATAACTTGCCACTCTGTTTCATGTCAATCCCTTCTAGTATGTAAGAATTTTTCCTCTTTGAGACTGTGGACTATCAGTTTTGCCCTTAGAAACAGTTCAGCTCTAGTTTTTGAAGTCTGGGGTTTTTTTGCTGTGCACCTGAAAATGGATCATATTCCAGTTCTACTCAGCCTTCCCCTTGTCTTGTCCAGTGGAATGGAGTGCATTCATTTGTCAGAAATTGTTGAAAGGAAAGCTAATGTAAATGGAAAAGATAAACCCCTGAAAAGCTTAGCCTAGAACTCCTGTTCCTGGTATTTCATCTTCCAAACCCATTCAATGTCAGTCTCTTCGGAAGTGGTGCCCCTGTTGTATTGGAGACTGACTAAACGTTTCAGAGAGCTTTATTCTCTTCAGCAAACTATGAAGTCCCGGAATGTGCTGGCTTTGATGAGCTGTCAAGGAGCATGAGTCAGCAGTTTGATGACAATGTCTTTCCCTTGATTCACTTCTTGTCTCCTACTTCCTTCTATTTAGTCTTCTTTTATGCTATGTGCTTCTGCAAGTCAACTTCATTACTGTAAAGTCCAAAGAGAGAGAGTCACCTTAGGTCTATTTTATACCAAATTAAATGACAAGAAATTACATCGTGCTCTTTCTATTTTCATCTAAAAAGATTAGGAGATTTATTATAGGGGGCGGAGCCAAGATGGCGGAGTAGAAAGACACACATATGCTAGCTCCGAACCCACAGCCCATAAAATATCTGTAAAAAAAGAACTCCCGGCGAATTCTGGAGCAGCAGAAGCCACAGAACAATGGAGCAGAGGAGATTTCTGCTCCAGAGAGCCTGAAAACCTTTCACAAAAGGTCCCTCATGTCCCAGACCCAGAGAAGAGCCCAACCCTGCCTCGGTGGCCCGGCGCCGAAAGGAGCGGATCCAAGCAGGCTTCAGGGATGGAATCTCCAGCGGCCACACGGGTCCCTCCACCCACAGAAGGATCTGCAAACCTCTCGCAAAAGGTCCGTCGCGCTGCAGACACAAAGCCCAGCCCAGACCTGCTGCGGCCACGGCTGTGGCACCGAGAGAAACAGATCCGAGCAGGCTTCAGGGACGGGATCTCCAGCGGCCGCACAAGTCCCTCCACCCACAGGTGACAGGGGTGGGTGAGAGAGTCTCTTTGGCGGGTCGAGAGGGGAGTGGGGTGCCCCCATAATTCAGGCCCCCCCCCCCCGGGAGGTAGAAGCTGAGAGGCGGCTGCAGACAGGGGCTCCCCAAGCGGGCGGGAGCCTGAATCCATTGCGGAAGGTCTGCGCATAAACCCCCTGAGGGAACTGAGCCTGAGAGGTGGCCCTGCCCCGATCTCAGCACCAGATCATAATCTCATACTGAATAGCAGCCCTGCCCCCACCAAAAGCCCTGAGGCTGGAAGCAGCATTTGAATCTCAGACCACAAACACGGGCTGGGAGGATCAGGAGGTGAGGTGGGTGTGAGGAAAATATTCAGAGGTCAAGTCACTGGCTGGGAAAATGCCCAGAAAAGGGAAAAGAAATAAGACTATAGAAGGTTACTTTCTTGGCGAACAGGCATTTCCTCCCTTCCTTTCTGATGAGGAAGAACAATGCTTACCATCAGGCAAAGACACAGAAATCAAGGCTTCTGTGTCCCAGCCCACCCAATGGGCTCAGGCCATGGAAGAGCTCAAAAAGAATTTTGAAAATCAAGTTAGAGAGGTGGAGGAAAAGCTGGGAAGAGAAATGAGAGACATGAAGTCAAAGCATGAACAGCAGATCAGCTCCCTGCTAAAGGAGACCCAAAAAAATGTTGAAGAAATTAACACCTTAAAAACTAGCCTAACTCAATTGGCAAAAGAGGTTCAAAAAGCCAATGAGGAGAAGAATGCTTTCAAAAGCAGAATTAGCCAAATGGAAAAGGAGATTCAAAAGCTCACTGAAGAAAATAGTTCTTCCAAAATTAGAATGGCACAGATGGAGGCTAATGACTTTATGCAAAACCAAGAAATCACAGAACAAAGAGGGAAGAATGGAAAAATGGAAGATAATGTGAAATATCTCATTGGAAAAACAACAGACCTGGAAAATAGATCCAGGAGAGACAATTTAAAAATTATGGGACTACCTGAAAGCCATGATCAAAAGAAGAGCCTAGACATCATCCTTCATGAAATTATCAAGGAAAACTGCCCTGAGATTCTAGAACCAGAGGGCAAAATAAATATTCAAGGAATCCACAGAACACCGCCTGAAAGAGATCCAAAAAGAGAAACTCCTAGGAACATTGTGGCCAAATTCCAGAGTTCCCAGGTCAAGGAGAAAATACTGCAGGCAGCTAGAAAGAAACAATTCAAGTATTGTGGAAATACAATCAGGATAACACAAGATCTAGCAGCCTCTACATTAAGGGATCGAAGGGCATGGAACAGTATATTCCAGAAGTCAAAGGAACTAGGACTAAAACCAAGAATCACCTACCCAGCAAAACTGACTATAATACTTCAGGGGAAAAAATGGTCTTTCAATGAAATAGAGGATTTTCAAGTATTCTTGATGAAAAGACCAGAGCTGAAAAGAAAATTTGACTTTCAAACACAAGAATGAAGAGAACCATGAAAAGGTGAACAGCAAAGTGAAGTCATAAGGGACTTACTAAAGCTGAACTGTTTACATTCCTACATGGAAAGACAATATTTGTAACTCTTGAAACATTTCAGTATCTGGGTACTGGGTGGGATTACACATGCACACACGCTCACATACATAGAGACAGAGTGCACAGAGTGAATTGAATAGGTTGGGATCATATCTTTAAAACAAAATGAAATCAAGCAGTGAGAGAGAAATATATTGGGAAGAGAAAGGGAGAAATTGAATGGGGCAAATTATCTCTCATAAAAGAGGCAATCAAAAGACTCATTAGTGGAGGGATAAAGAGGGGAGGTGAGAGAAAAACATGAAGTCTACTCTCATCACATTCCACTAAAGAAAAGAATAAAGTGCACACTCATTTTGGTAGGAAAACCTATCTCACAATACAGGAAAGTGGGGGATAAGGGGACAAGCAGGGTGGGGGGGATGATAGAAGGCAGGGCATGAGGAGGAGAGTGCAATTCGAGGTCGACACTCATGGGGAGGGATAGGATCAAAAGAGAATAGAAGTAATGGGGGACAGGATAGGATGGAGGGAAATATAGTTAGTTCTATACAACACAACTATTATGGAAGTCATTTGCAAAACTACACAGATATGGCCTATATTGAATTGCTTGCCTTCCAAAGGGAAGGGGTGGGGAGGGAGGGAGGAAGAGAAGTTGGAACTCAAAGTGTTAGGATCAACTGTCGAGTAATGTTCTTGCCACTAGGAAATAAGAAAAACAGGTAAAGGGGTATAGAAAGCTATCTGGCCCTACAGGACAAAAGAGAAGACAGAGACAAGGGCAGAGAGGGATGATAGAAGAGAGAGCAGATTGGTCATAGGGGCAATTAGAATGCTTGGTGTTTGGGGGGGGAGGGGATAAAAGGGGAGAAAATTTGTAACCCAAAATTTTGTGAAAATGAATGTTAAAAGTTAAATAAATAAATTTAATAATAAAAAAAAAAAAAAGAAATTATCAAGGAAAACTGCCCTGAGATTCTAGAACCAGAGGACAAAATAAGTATTCAAGGAATCCACAGATCACAACCTGAAAGAGATCCAAAAGGAGAAACTCCTAGGAACATTGTGGCCAAATTCCAGAGTTCCCAGGTCAAGGAGAAACTATTGCAAGCAGCTAGAAAGAAACAATTCAAGTATTGTGGAAATACAATCAGGATAACACAAGATCTAGCAGCTTCTACATTAAGGGATCAAAGGGCATGGAATAGGATATTCCAGAAGTCAAAGGAACTAGGACTAAAACCAAGAATCACCTACCCAGCAAAACTGAGTATAATACTTCAGGGGAAAAATTGGTCTTTCAATGAAATAGAGGACTTTCAAGCATTCTTGATGAAAAGACCAGAGCTGAAAAGAAAATTTGACTTTCAAACACAAGAATGAAGAGAAGCATGAAAAGGTAAATAGCAAAGAGAAGTCATAAGGGACTTTACTAAAGTTGAACTGTTTACATTCTTACATGGAAAGACAATATTTGTAACTCTTGAAACTATTCAGTATCTGGGTACTGGGTGGGATTACACACACACACACACACACACACATGCACACGCACACACACATAGAGACAGAGTGCACAGAGTGAGTTGAAGAGGATGGGCTCATATTTTAAAAAAATGAAATCAAGCAGTGAGAGAGAAATATATGGGAGGAGAAAGGGAGAAATGGAATGGGGCAAATTATCTCTCATAAAAGAGGCAAGCAAAAGACTTATTAGTGGAGGGATAAAGAGGGGAGGTGAGAGAAAAACACGAAGTTTACTCTCATCACATTCCACTAAAGGAAGGAATAAAATGCACACTCATTTTGGTATGAAAACCTATCTTACAATACAGGAAAGTGGGGGTAAGGGGATAAGCAGGGTGGGGGGGGATGATGGAAGGGAGGGCATGGGGAGGAGGGAGCAATTTGAGGTCGACACTCATGGGGAGGGACGGGATCAAAAGAGAGAACAGAAGTAATGGGGGACAGGATAGGATGGAGGGAAATATAATTAGTTCTTACACAACACTACTATTATGGAAGTCATTTGCAAAACTACACAGATTTGGCCTATATGAAATTGCTTGCCTTCCAAAGGGAAGGGGTGGGGAGGGAGGGAGGAAGAGAAGTTGGAACTCAAAGTTTTAGGAACAACTGTCAAGTACTGTTCTTGCCAGTAGGAAATAAGAACTACAGGTAAAGGGGTATAGGATGGGGACAAGGGCAGAGAGGGATGATAGAAGAGAGGGCAGATTGGCAGATAGGGGCAATTAGAACACTCGGTGTTTTGGGGTGGGGGGAGGGGACAAAAGGGGAGAAAGTTTGGAACCCAAAATTTTGTGAAAATGAATGTTAAAAGTTAAATAAATAAATAAATAAAATATGTAAAAAAAATAAAATAAATAAATTTCAAAAAAAAAAGAGATTTATTATAAAGCCATGCAAGTTTTTAAAAAATGAAGAGTGAATAAGGCCAAATGAAGATAGAAATGCTTGTTCACTGAGTGCATGTGTATTTTTTCCTGTCCAATTTCTATATATGGTTCTTTATCGAAGAAAAATTACTTGCTAAGACTTACAGCATTTTCCAAATGTGACTGCAAAAATAGACATATTTCTCAGTAGTACATGAATCTTCTACAAAAACTGACTATGCATTAAAGCACAGATATAGTGAAAATGATTGTAAAAAGGCAAAAATGTTTACTACATCCTTTAAAAAACCATCACACCATAAAAATAGCCATTGGTGCAGGGAACACTTACAATAAACACAGATCCATAGGAAGCCTTAACCAGCAACATCCTAAAGAAGGAGGAGGTCAAGTTAGATGTGACAGAAACAATGAATAATGAAGTTACAGAAAATGATAATTGTTCAATTAATAAACATTTGTTAAACACCTACAGTGTGTCAGGCACCCTGGGAAGCACTACCAACACAAAAAGAGGAAAGACAATGAATGCCCTGAAGGAACCCAATCTTTTTTTGGTGAAGGGGGTGGGTGGAGTTGAAGTTTTACTTTAAAAGTATTTTTTTTTTAAAAATTTTATTTTTTTCTCCAATTACATATAAAAATTTTTAAACCTTTTTTTACATTTTGAATTCCCAGTTCTATCCCTCCAACTTTGCTTTCCCCTCCCCTCTCCCTGAGACAATAACTGATCTAAGTTACTATAGTGTCCTAATTGAGGAAAAGCTATCAAATACAGTGATAAGAGAAAAGCCACAAAAACTTAAACTCTGTGAAAGGTGGAAGCCCAAACATAGTGACCTGTTAAAAAAATCATAACTTAGGGGCAACTAAGGAACTCAGTGAATAGAGAACCATCTCTTGAATCAGGAGGACCTGACTTCAAATTCGGCCTCCAAGATGTCTCCCCACTACTACCTTCTCCAACTAGAGGGAGAGAGGAGTCCAGGGTCAGAGAGTACTGAAGAGGTGGGAATTTCCCCACTGATTTCATTTTGTGATGAAATGATAGTTTTTGGAGATGATGAAGTCCAAGAAAGCAGCTAAGTGGGAAATGATAGAGAGGATTTGAGCTTCCCAGTCCTCGTGAACTTGCTCATTACAGTATATTCTCCTGGGAATGGTCCTTTCTTCTGGGCAGAGACAGAAGTTGTATATAATGTCCAACAACTGAGCTTGGAAGAGATACTTCTGTACAGTGAGGTTCCCCAAAGAGGTGGTGAATTGGTCATCCAATTGGTCGCTGGTAACTGGCCTGACCACAGCAAGACCATCAGCTACTGCACAGCAATCAGTAAAAGGAAATATCTCCTTTGTGGTGGACAACTCAAGGAACAGGAGAGCTGTCTGGAGATCTGCCCTTGGGTAGACTGGACGGTGCTTTGGGTGCAATAAATGGAGCTATATGCTGAATGTGTTGCTGCGGTGTTCCAATGAGTTTGGTCGTGTTTAAGGAGGTCTGTACATTCTGAGAACCAGGAATCTCCTGCTTCTGGGAGCTCAGAAAACCAAGGGCCCCAGGTTGCAAGAGGGGATTTCACTGGAGGTCTACCAAGACTATCTCTGTAGCATCCCGTTGCCAAGTAAGGATCTCATGTAGGTGGCTAACTCCCTTTGGACCTGGCCTGGCTTAACTCTGAATGTATTTCTTCCATTTGATGATGGATGACTCTAGAGAATTTACCTCATCATTTCCCACCTACTTCTTTCCTGAGCTTCATGATGTCCTAAAACTCATCAATCCTTGTGATGAAATCTACTCAGAAACTCTTGTTTCCTCAATTCATTTCCCACATGGTTTAGCACTTCAGCATGTCTCCTCTAAAAGGGAGACTTGGGGACCAGGACCCACCTTAATCTAGTATGTTCTCTTTAAATGAGGTGAGGTCGAGAGGGCAGAGACCTTCGTGCCACCCTTCATGTCCTCCTCTGAGAGCAGTGGTGTCACAGGGGCAGTCAGGGCTTACAAGGGCTCATTTTGATTTGGTCTTAGAGCATGTCCATGAAATGTTGGCTTCTTGGTTTTTGGAAAATTGTGCATGAACAGGGGCATCTTGAATGATGGAGATCCAAATGGGAGCAGCTTTTGCTCTTCCCTGCCTTCCACCCTGCCCCTCTTTTTGTGCTTCAGGCCTCAGTGAGACAAACATCCTTATGTCTCCTTCATCTCAAAAGGGATCCTGATCTCTTTCCAAACCACTGTACACACCACTGATTCCAGCAGATGAGGATTTCATGGACACTAGATCTTGTTTGTATGTAATTGGACACAGAACATATGGGACAATATGAGACTCTGGGGAGAGTTGGGTGGATCCTAATTGGAAGAGAAATGGCATAAATGATCATTGGCTATTTTAACTCCTGTGAGGTGTGTCACATCTTTGCCTCTCCTCTCTTCCTCTTGTAGCAATGCAGGAAGCAGGGGATGGCTGGTAGTGTTCATCCTTTCATGTCCTGAAGGGACAGGAGAGCCAGTGTCTAGAAATCAGAGCTGGCTCACCTGTGCACTAAGCAAGGAAAAGGACCACAAGTGACAGCACAGGAGAAGGCTAGAGGACTATAGACTACATACTGATGCCTCCCTCGAAGACACTAATTTCCCACTTCCCTATTTACTCAGTTGTCACGAATTATTTCACCACATTTTGGACATCTCAAAAGGGAGGCCTCATCAATATCTCAAATCCAGCATATTCAGAAAAGAACACATTTTTCCTCCTTCCCAACTCTCCAAATTTCTTTATTACTATTGAGGGTTCCAGAGTCCCCCAGTCACCCAGGCCCGCAGCCTCCAGGTGCCCCCCAACTTCTTACTGAAATGCTCCCCACAGTCCAATGTGTTGCCACATCCTGTTGATTCTCCCTTCACATCTCTTGGGTACTTCCCTTTCTCTCCATGCCCAGCTGCCAGGCTGGTGAAGGCCCTTATCACCTCACACCTGAACTGTTGCAGCAGTCTTTTGGTTGCTTTGTCAGGTAGTTACCCCCTCCAACCCATCCTCCCCCCAGCTCCCAAAGGGATGTTCCTGAAGTGCAATTCTGGACATGTCACCCCTCCATTCAGTAGAATCCAAAGGTTGCTTTTCACTTCCAGAAAGAAATAGAAAAATTCTGTTTCCCATTAAAGCTCTTCACAGCCTGACCTCTTTCTACCTTTCCAGTTGCCTTAAACCTTCCTGTCTGCCATATACCCATCTCCATACTTCATATCTTTCCACTGAACTTCCACGATAGCGGGAATTTTCTCCTTCCTCATCTGCATCTTCTGACTTCCTTCAACTCTGCTCAAATCTCACCTTCTTTCCAGTTCAGCTTTCACCCTCCACCATCAGTGTCTTTCCTCTGTGATTCCCTTCCAAATTCATACAATGTCTAGGTTTTTGTATGGCCATAGTAATTTGCCTCTTGTCTCCCCCAGTCAAATCTGAGCACCTGAGAGCAGGGACCCTCTTTTCCATTTTCTTTGTATCCTTAGTGCTTATCACAGTGACTCCTATGTGGGAAGTGTTTGAAGATAAATGTCTGTTGACTGACTGCCTGATCAAGGGCAAACAGAAACCTTCTCAGGCTCAACTTCCTCTTTTGTAAAATGGAGTTTACAATAGCACCTAGTTGGAGGATTGTAGTGAGGATCTAATGAGAAAGCATTTACACAGTTCTTTGACATCTTCAAGAGCTCTATATAAATGACGGCTGTTTTGATGATTGATAACAGCAATAAAACAGAAGTAACAGCATTTGTATCACCTCTTTTTGGGGTGGGTGAGGACAACCCAATCCTTATCATACCCCTCCAAGATAGCTTCAGATTTTTCTCATGAATTTCACATTTAACCCTTCTGCCTCCTTCTTTTCAAAGTGCAGGGGCAAGTTGATTGGCTTTTTCTCACAACTTTACTTGTGGCATTAACACTAGCCCCTCATGCACCCCAGTCATTTCCCCTGATGACCTTACACCATAGAAGAGAGACAGGAATTGTAAGAGTTGGAGCTGAGGAAGGTTGACATTCTAGACTTGGGGGACTTTGTGTGTGCCAAGGGATGGAAGTCAGAGAAGAAGAGCTAGATTTGGGGAGGAGACAAAAGGGGAGTTTAACTGAAATGTAGAGTATGTGAAGGTAGCCTCCAGCTTGTGGAGAACTTTATTTGCTAGGCCAATGATTGTGCAGTTAATCCTGGAGGGCATGGGGAAGCAGAGAATGTTTGTGAGTAGGGGAAGGATGGGGTCAGATCTGGCTAAGAAATGAACAGTTTGGGACCTGGGTGGAAGGTGGATTGGAGTCTGGAGAGACTTGAGACTGGGAGATCAACTAGGAGGGAATTGGAAGAATCCAGGCATGAAATGTTGCTAGAGCTTGAATCAGGGTGATTGCCATGGGAATGAAAGGACTGATGCAAGATAGGTTTTGCTGGTAGAATCAAAAGGACTCTTGAACTGACTGGACTTGGGACTGGGGTGTGGGGAAGGAGGAAGAATCAAGGATGACCTTGAGGGTCAGAGAGTGCTGAGGTGGCAGTAACAGAACCTGAGTTTGAATCTGGGCTCTGGTACCAGTGTGACACTGGATGAGCCACCTCCTCTGTCTGGGCCTCAGTTCCCACAAATGTAAAATGAGAGGGTTGCTATAGGGATGCTGAGGACACTTTTGGCAGTTCTACCTTCTCAATACCAGCTGCCAGTGTCCCACATGGACCCCTTCTGAGCATTCTTGTGGACATTCATCTCATCTTTGTGGGCAGTGAAAGCCATGCTCAGTAAATTGGAGTTGGCAGATGCTATTCTCTCCCCTTGTGGAAAATCAGGATGACCTGTAGCCTTCTCCTCTCCTGGGGAGTCTCTCCTTTTCTCCAGGAGCTTTTCAACATCACTGACACTTGACTGTTCAGCTGTCACATCTGCCCGTTCTTTCAGTACACAAGGGCTAAGAATGTCCTGTGGAGTAACTGGTCTCTGTGGATCCCTGCTGCCTCAGCCTCACACATCTTCTTCCTTTCCTGGCATCTCCCCCACCCCACCCCACCCCTCTCCTCTGACTGCAGCTCCCATCAGTCAGTGCTTTCCCTAACTATATTATGGAGCTTACTTGGGCCAAGTGACCTGACCTCATCAAGAGCACCTGGGCACTCTCTTACCATCTCCTCGATTGGCTTTCTTTGCTGCCCGTTTGGGACCATTTTTAGTCTGTGCTTCTCTGACCAAAGGGCATGTTCCTGGTCAGAAAAGATGAGATAAAAGTCAAGGAGTAACCTCTACATCTTCCATTAGTTATTGCCATTCATTGTATAATATATTCCTCTCTGGCCTAAAACACTGAACCCGATGCAATATTATGTCTGTGCACAAGATGGCACCAAAGGTTGCTAAATTCTGCATTGTTGAATTGTCAGAAGACATTGCTATAACATGCTACAATATTTATTTGACCATTAGATGTCACCAGAGACTGTGACATTATCTTCAGTGGCATTCAATTGGTCAAGAAACATTTACTAAATGCCTACTGTGGGACACACATTGCTCTAGGTGCTAGGAGTTCAAAGATAAAAAGGAAACAGTCCCTGCACTCAGAGAATAGTACATCTTATTGATGGAGACCAACTCTGCATGACTAATACAACTCTCAATACGCATGACCCTGAAAAAGAGGGAAGAAGACAGTTCTCAACACTCCTTTCCAGAGGGCAAAGATCCACAGGGAGGGTAGCAGGAATTTATGTTCAGACATTTTCAATGTCTTGACTTCTTTTATTGAATATTTATTTAAACATTTTTTTTCTTCTGTAGGATGACTCTATATATACATTTGTTGTTTAGCCGTTTCTCAGTCATGTCAGACTTTCATGATTCTATTTGCGGTTTTCTGGGCAGAGATCCTGGAGTCTTTCCATTTTCTTTTCCAGATCATTTTACCAATAAAGAAACTGAGGTAAAAAGGAATACGTGTCTTGCCCAGTGTCACATAGCTAATAAATGTGTGAGGCTGTATTTAAATTCAGGTCTTGCTGACTCTGGGCCCAGAACTCTATCCACTGAGCCACCTAGCTGCCCTGATCTTTATCTAGTAAAGCACTAGAGACATATGAACCCTCTATTAATCAAGGCTTTTAAAGTGAATTGCCTGGAGGCCAAGGACTGAGCTCTAATGGGGGCCCTTCCTTCCAGAAGCACTGACCGATAGCTTCTTTGCCATTTTCTCAAGCAGGCCCCTACCCTTCTTGCATGCTAAGCTTTGTCGACCTCAGTTTCTTCATTTGTAAAGTGGGAATGATCCTGGCATTCCCTACTTAACAAGGCTTATGGAAAGAAATTGCTATATCCATCTCCAAGGTATACAAAAATATAAGTTGCTCTGTTGTTATTATTGACTCAAGGAGTCTCTTTCCTGGGAATAGGAGAGAAAGAAGAAGGATGCAACTAAGAGGAAGCTTGTGCCAGGAATAGTAAAGGTCAAATAGTGAGTACTACAATGTAATGTTAATAAGATCTTCCCTGTCCATTAATGGGCGTGGAGCCATTTAGGGGAGATACTTGCCTAAGGAGGAGCTTGCTTAGGGGGAGGCTAGCTTATAAGAAGACTTCCACACCTCTTGGTACTAAGTTGATTAGGCACTGAGTCAGAGGGTCATAATGCCTTCTGGTTCTGAGAAGTGTATGTATACTCTGAGTTGGTATTTTGCTTTGGGGGTTTGCTTAAGAGAAGGACCTTTTGATTTTCTGGTCAAGACTCTTAAGTACCTGTATGTTCACAGCCCCCAGCTGTTCAGATATAAAGGCTCTCTCCATCCAGTGGTGTATGAAAAGTGTGTAGCAATATTGCTCTGATTCAGACAATCAGGGGTCTGTCTGTGGGTCTTTATGCTAATTTCTCTGCTTGTATTTTTTCTGACTTTCAGGGTGCTGACTTTTCCCCTGAACTAGTGAATGTAATTTTAAAAGGTTTTTAACCCCTCAAAAGTTGCTTTCTTTTCAGAAAAGCAGATCCAAGAACCTCTGCTATCAAGT
Organism: Notamacropus eugenii; assembly: GCF_028372415.1. NCBI lineage: Eukaryota > Metazoa > Chordata > Mammalia > Diprotodontia > Macropodidae > Notamacropus > Notamacropus eugenii. The sequence continues at coordinate 3,178,884 of NC_092879.1, read as the reverse complement.
CATCCTGGGTGTGTCAGGGTGCTTGCTGTTATATCCAAGTACAGCAAATACCAGGGGACACTTGGCATAAGGGAAGACTGAGCCCTGGGAAGCATAACTTACACAGTGAAGTGGGAGAAGAAGCCTGGAGTCTGGGCCAACAAGAGAGCAGCAGGGGGAGATAGGAACGGAAGCAAGAGAGGTGAGAAGGGATTTCATATACCTCTCACAGGAAGGGAGTCAGAGGGCAAGGACACGGATAAAAAAGCCTGCCCCAAGCAGAGGGGAGACACTGGTGCTGCTTCAAGGCCTCTGGGGACACAGAGTTTGCAGAAATTAAACAAATGATGTTCTTCTAAGAAGAGAAAGGTAGAAAAGAGATCTGGCAAGAGAACATCACAAAGACATTACAGAAAGGGCCCCATGAGTAGGCAATAGCCCCCCCTTGGAACAAACTCTGGGACCCAGAAGCAGGTCCCCTATGGAGAAGGGATTGAGCAAGGGGACCAGGAAAATTTGCTCTTGAAAGAGACCTTGTCAAGTATACAGGACAGAAAAGAAAAGAAACAGAAATGTCCCTTCCCACAACCCCATCAAAACTGTGTGAAAGTAGACAGTCCACAGGAGCACTGGAATTTAGACCTAGAAAGGACCAAAAGTCAGCCTCTCATTTCCTACCTAAGACACAGTAAATCCTCTCTCTTGTATCCCTGAGAAGAGCCCATCCAATCTCTGTTTCAAGTTCTTCAGTAATGGGGAAGTCACTACCTCCCAACCTAGGTTATTCCTTTGGAAAGTTCAGTTTTTCATTGTATTAAGTCAAGCCTGTATCTCTGTAATCAATCCATTAATCAATCAATTCTAGAGCTATTTATTAAGCACCCACTATGTACCAGGTGCTTTATCTTTCACCTTGATTCTAATTTTTTATTCTTAAGCCATGGCAAAGTCTAATCCCTTTGCCATGTGTCAATCCTTCACATATGTGAGGACAGCTACCACTGCCTCCACTGTCTTCTCTTTTTAGAGTGAAATGCCACCCACTTATGGATTCATGTAATTTAGGGCTGGCAGGTTCCAATCCACTCTAGGAAACAGGACTGGAGAGGGAGGTTCAGTGACTTGTCCAAAGTAGCATACATAGGCTGTAGGGAATAGAGATGAAATTCAAATTGAGGTCCTGATTTTACATTCAGGACTCCTTCCACCACATGAACCTTCCATTTTCATCTTTTACTTATAGGGTCATGTTTCCAGGCCCCTCACCATCTGTCAATACCCTTCCTAAATGTTTCTCCTAGAAATGAACATGATATTCTAAGTGTGGATCCTAGAAATGAACATAATATTCCAGGACCGTAGAGAGTTGCTTCTATTTTTGGCATGATTATTTTATCCAGTCCTGTGATTTCACTGGTGTGGGGCACTCCAGTTTGGAGAGTTTTGCTGCTCATGTCAATCAACCAGGGGTTCAGGAGTTGCTTGGGACCCAGAAGGGTTAAATGATTTGATTATGGTCATATGGCCAAGTCAATAGGTAGGACTTGTACCCATGTCTTCCTGACTCCAAGACAGGCCTTCTATTGTCTACCCCAGTCTCCATCCCATACTTGCATTAATGCATCCTGAAAGAAACCTAGCTAAGTCAGCTATGAGCCAGCCATTGAGCAATAGACAGACAGAAGTAAACCAACCCCACACAGACACTTTTATCCTCCAGCAGCCAGACCTCCACCTGCTTCAATGAAGCCCATGAGAAATGCAGGAAAACACCATGTGACCTCGGCAAACATCAGACATGGCCACTAGGACCCTAGCTCAGCAACAGGAACGCTGCCAGCCCCCACAGCCTCCAGCTGGCAGCACCTGAGGACCCAGCACAGAAAGTCAGTGACCAGGCCCCTGTCCACTCCCACAAAAATCTTGAGACAGTGCCCCCTGTGCTGCAGCAGGAGAGTTCAACTTTACAAGTCAGGAAATAGGCAAACAACATGAACACAAAGCAAAAATAGATTCATTGATCACTTCCTGAAAGAGATCCAAAATGAAAACTCTAAGAAATATTGTAGCCAAATTCCAGAATTAACAGCTATTGCAAGCAGCCAGGAAGAAACAGTGTAAATAACATGGAACCACAGTCAGAATTACACAGGATCTAGCAGCTTCTACATGAAAGAACAAAGGGCTTCCACTATGATATTCCTGAAGACAAAAGAGCTTGGAGGACAACCAAGAATCACCTACTAAGCAAAACTGAGCATAATGTTTCAGGAGAGGAGATGGACATTCAATGAAATAGGTGACTTCCAGACTTTCCTGATTAAAAAAAAAAAAAACAGAGTTGATCATAAAATTCAATCCTCAAATACAAGACTCATGAGAAGCATAAAATCATAAACAGGAATGAAAAAAATACTTTCTTCAATAAAATTGAACTATTTGCATCCCTGCATACGTAGACAATACAAGTAGCTGTTGAGAACTGTATCTTTATTATGATGCAAAAAAAGGGTATATATAGACAGAGAGTGGGGGTATGAGCTGAATTTGATGTGATGATAAAAATAATTAAAGAGTGAAAAAAGGGAATGTACTTGGAGAAGAGAAAAGGAGGAGGTAGAAAAGGATAAATTGCATCACATGAAGAGGCAAAAAGATCTACTATAATACAGGGAAAACAAAGAGGAAGACAAGACAACCTTACTCTCATTGGATTTGGCTCAAAGAGCAAAGGTCACATATATAATTAGTTGCATCTAGAAATTTATCTTACCTCATAGGAAGTAGGAGAGGAAAGTATGAAGAAAAGAGAGGGAATGGAAAGAAGGAAAGGCAGAAGCAGTAGGGGAAATAAAAAAGGAAAGGGAAGGAGGTCAGTAGAAGGGAGGGCAGGTTGAGGGAGGAAATGGTCAGAAGGAAAACCCTGGTTAGGAGGGAAAGGAAGAAAAATGAAAGGAAAGCATAAACATGGGGGAAAATAAGAGAGAGAGACAGTAATCATAACTGTGAATGTGAATGGGATGAACTTTTCCATAAAATAGAAGTGGAGAGCAGAGTGGATTCAAAACTGTAATCTTACATCATGTTGCTTATAGAAATACATTTGAAACAATGACATACACAGAGAGTAAAGGTAAAAGGATGAAGCAGAATATATTATACTTTAACTGAAGTAAAAAAAAAAAAAAAGCAAGGATAGCAATCCCAATCTTAGAGAAAGTAAAAGCAAAAATAGATCTAATTTAAAGAGACAAGGAATAGAACCACATCTTACTAGAAGGAACCATAGACAATGAAGCAAGGTAAATATTCAACACATATGCACCAAGTGGGATAACATCCAAATTCTTAGAGAAGTTAAAGGAGTTCCTGGAAGAAACAGAAAGCAAAACTGTACTAGTGGGAAATCTCAACCTCTCCCTCTCAGAACTAGGTAAATCTAATCACTAAATGAACAAGAAAAAAGGAGAGGAATTAAACCTTAGAAAAGTTAGCTTTGATAGACCTCTACAGAAAACTGAATAGAGGTAGAAAGCAATAAACCTTCTTATCAGTGATACATAGCACTATGCAAAACCTGATCATGTACTAGGGTATAAAAACCCCAGAATCCAATTCATTAAGGCAGAAATATTAAATATATCCTTTTCAGAACATGACATAATAAAAATTACATGTAATAAAGGGCCATGGAAAGATAGACTAAAATTTAATTGGAAACTAAATGATCTATCCTAAAGAATGAGTGGGTCAAACAGCCAATGATAGGAACAATTAATCACTTCATCCAAGAGAATGACAGTAGCAAGACAACATACTAAAACTTACAGGATGCAGTCAAAGCAGTTCTTATGAGAAATTTTATATCTTTAAATGCTTACATGAATAAAATACAGAAAGAGGAGATCCACGAATTGGGCATGCAAATAAAAAAAAACCTAGAAAAACAAGTAATTTAAAATCCCAATGAAATATTAAATGAAAAATTCTGAAAAATCAAGGACAGCTTAATGAAATGGAAATTAAGAAAACTATTGAACTAATAAATAAAACTAAGAACTGGTTATATGAAAAAATGAAACAAATACATCTTTGGTTATCTTGATTTAAAAAAAAAAAAGGAAACCAAATTACCACATCAAAAATGGGGGAAAAACAGTAAATTTAACACCAAAGAAGAGGAAATTAAAACAACAATTAAGAGGTATTTTGCCCACATATATGTCAATAAATCTGATAATCTCTGGGAAATGGATATATTTACAGAAAATACAAAGTGCTCAGATCAACAGAAGAGGAAATAAAATACTTAAATAACTCCATTTCAGAAAAAAGAAACTGAGGAATCCATCAATGCACTCCCTAAGAAAAAAAATCTCCAGAGCCAAATGGATGTACACGTGAATTATACCAAATATTTAAAGGACAATTAATTCCAACATCATATAAAATTTTTGGGAAAATAGGCAAAAGAGTACCACCAAATTTTTTTAATGATACAAATATGGTACTGATACCTAACCAGAAAGAGCCAAAACAGAAATAAATTAGAGACAAACTTCCCTAATCAATATAAATGGAAAAATCTTAAATGAAATATTAGCAAAAATATTATTGCAACTTATCATAAGGATAATACACTATGACTAGGAGGGATTTATATCAGGAACATCTCTTGATATAACGCATGATTTTTGTTGATTTTTTTTATTGAGATGGTCAATTATGTTGATAGTTTTCCTGACATTGAAGCAGCCCAGCATTCTTAGTATAAATCTTGGTCATAGTACATGGTCCTTTTGATATATTGCTATAATCTCCTTCATAGGATTTCTTTTCTTGTGTTTCACTGTAATTTATTAAGGAAAGGAGTCTATAACTTCTTTATCTGTTCTTGCTCTCCCTTGTTTAAGTATCAAAACCACATTTTTTTCTATAAAAAGATTTTGGTAGGACATCTTCTTTACTTATTTTCCCAATAGTGTATATAATATTTAGATGAATTGTTCCTTCAGTGTTTGGGAGAATTCATTTATAAATCCATCTGGTCCTTGGGATTATGTGTTAGGGATCTCATTTATGGTTTGTTCAAAAAAAATTTTTTTAAGATGGTGTTGTTTAAGTATTCTATTTCCTTTTCTGTTAACATGAGCAACATATTTTTGTAAATATTCATCCATTTCCCATAGATTTTCACTTTACCGGGCATATGATAGTGCAAACTACCTTCTAATAATTAAAGTAATGAATTAAAGTAATTTCATCTTCATTACTTATGCATTCACTCTGTTCATTGTCAACAGTGGAAATTTGATTTTCTTCGTTCTCTTGCTCTTTACTCAAATAACCAATGGTTTATCTATTTTACTGTTGTTTTTTTTTCATAAAACCATCTTCTAATTTTATTTACCAGTTTAATACTTCTTTGTTATTTTCAATGTTATTCATTTCACCTTTGAATTTAAGGATTTCCATTTGAATATGTAATTGAAGATTATACATATCTTCTTTTTCTATTTTTAAAAAAATTCCATGTAGCCATTTAGAAAAAGATAATTTCCCTAAGTAGTTTTTCTCATTGCTTCCCACTCCTTTTGGTATGTTGTCCCATTTTTGGTCTTCTCTTTAATGAAATGATTGTTTTCTATGATTTTTCTTTGACCCACTCAGTCTTTAAGATTAGATTATTTAGTTGTCAGCTAATTTTTAATCTGTCCTTCCACATCTCTTTATTGGATGTATTTTTTATTGTATTGTTGTCTGTAAAAAGTGCATTTAACATTTCTGTTTTTCTTAATACCACATTAAAGCAAATAATAGAAGAGAATGGCCCAGAATTTCTGAACATAAAAGGGGTGGAATAGTGTATCCTAATGAACACTGGAGCTCAGGATGCAGCCCAGAGTGACATATCTTGTAAATCTGAGTGTAACAAGAAATAAATTTTTGAAATATTTTTAGAAATAAAATGATAGTGGAATAGATTGCTTCCTTCTTGCACATCTTAAGGAAGAGTAATGTGGTAGGAGTGAATGAAGGTTGATGGCAACAGTAACAGCTGACATTAGAAGACCAGTAAGAGACATTTTTCTAAAAGTACAAAAGGAGACAGGCATGAATGAAGAAATCTGGTATAGGCAACAGGGAAGAGGAGAACATGGCATATTATGAACAGAATCTTGTGACATTCTGCCTACAAAGAAATATTTCTCTTGTGAGCCTACATTGCAATATGGGAGGGAATATGAAAGGAAGGGGAAGTGGAAGACAGAGAGGAGTAAGAAATGTACTGCATTAAGATCAATGACTACAAATGAGGAGAAGGTAACCTCTATGTTCTCAGAAAGAAAAGAACCTACAGGGGAAGACAGGGGTGAGGAGGAGGGCAAAAAGAGTGAAAAGGGGAGGATAAAAAAAAAGAAAAAGGGGAGGCCTTATTTTAGAGGTGAAGAGGTTCCACTGACAAATGATCTTATTCTTGACAGATGAAAATCTGACACTGGAAGAGGCCTAGGGAATTTTGTACCTGAAAAGCCTACTTATCGTGAGAGGGGCACTTGAAACTAATGGGCACCGTGGAGGGTAAAAGTTGAAATGAATGAAGAAAGGTCTGATCTTTTGAGTATATCAATTTATTAAACAATGTATGCCAATTGCCTAACAAAGTGAGATCAGACCTCCTCAGTTTAGGCCTAGAATCTGAATGCAGGAGAAGATAAGTCTAACTGATTAGAAGGAAAATTGGGTGACGATTTCTAAAGGGTTGAAAGATTAGGAACTTTTTAAGTTGAGTGAGGGAGAGAAAAGAGGGTGATATTTTCTGAATTCAGGAAAAGGGGTGTCTCACTCCTCTCAGGCATCTGGTAATTACAGAAATGCCTAAGAAGCACACTATTGAACTATGGGGCATTTGGCATAAAACTGTTTGTGATTCAGCAGATCATTTACTTTCGTTAATTTGACTTTTATTGTTATTGCAAATTAAAGAAATTAAGACAAGTCATTGAAAATTCTTGTTCTGATTAGATTAACTTTTGCTTTTGAGGGTTGCTTGAACCAATGCTTTCTACTCACATCTCCCTAAAAGGACTTTCTTCTTTATATCTTGTCTATATGTCTGTCATATTGTTCTGTACAGTTTTCAGAAAAATTTGACCCTTATGTCTTTAGTGGTTTTGAAGATTCTGAACACATCAGGGAGCCTGGTCTGCAAAGCTGGGAATCAAGAGGGGACTGCCCCAACTACCACTGAGAAGGGGAAGGAGAGTAGGTATAAGGGTAAGAATGGAACAGGGATTCATGACTTCTCTGCATGGCTGGGGCATGGGAGCATTGGCAGAAAGGCTGGGGAATGGCACTCTGCTGGGCACCAACTCACATACAGTTACTGCAAATGAACACTCATCACCAGCGTTCTGAGAAGAAGCCCTTCTTCTTCTCCCTTCCTGCTCACCTTCCAAATTGTCTTGTGCCGGAGAATTGTTTCACCTCATCTTTTGATTGGTTCTGTATTTCCAGAATTCCTTTTGAGGCATTATTTTAGACTTGTTGGAGGTGAATTTTTTTTTTATTTTTTTTTATTTTGTAATGTTTAACAATCACTGCCATACAATTGTGATTTTATCCCCCCCACTTACCCCCCACTCCCCCCCGCCCTCCCCACGACTGCATACAATTCTGTATAGATTCTACATATACTTTCCTATTGAGTATATTTTCACTATAGTCATGCTATGTAGTCAGACTAAGATAAATGAAAGAAATCGTATAACAAATCAGAACATGATACACAAACACATACACATACACAAACATGATCTGCTACAATATGTGAGTGACTTCCATATTTCTCTCTCTGAGTGTGGCAGGCATTTTGCCTTGAGATCCTCCATTGGGATTTTTTTTTTTTTTTTGGTAAGAAGTTCTTGTGTTATTACACAAATCTAAGTCTACCAGAAAAAACTCTCACACACTGTGGTTGTTGCTGTGCATAAAGTTCTCCTGGTTCTGCTCCTTTCACTCAGCATCAGGTCATATAAGTCCTTCCAGGCCTCTCTGAAGTCTTCTTGTTCATCATTTCTTATGGCACAATAGTACTCCATTACATTCATATACCATAATTTATTCAGCCATTCCCCAATTGATGGACATCCCCTTGACTTCCAGTTTTTGGCAACTACATAGAGTGCTGCTATAAATATTTTTGTACATGTGGGACCCTTTCCCATTTTTATGATCTCTTGGGGATATAGTCCTAGTAGCGATATTGCTGGGTCAAAGGGTATGCACATTTTTGTAGCCCTTTGGGCATAGTTCCAAATTGCTCTCCAGAATGGTTGGATGCGCTCGCAGCTCCACCAACAATGAATTAGTGTTCCAACTTTCCCACATCCTCTCCAGCATTTATCATTTTCTTGTTCTGTCATGTTTGCCAATCTTATAGGTGTGATGTGGTACCTCAGAGTTGTTTTGATTTGCATCTCTCTAATCAATAGTGATTTAGAGCATTTTTTCATATGATTATAGATAGCTTTAATTTCTTCCTCTGAAAATTGCCTGTTCATATCCTTTGACCATTTATCAATTGGGGAATGACTTGTATGATTATACATTTGGATCAGTTCTCTATATATTCTAGAAATGAGGCCTTTATCCCCGAGCTTAGCTGTAAAAATTCTTTCCCAATTTACTACATCCCTCCGGATTTTGGTTGCATTGGGTTTGGTTGTGCAAAAACTTCTCAGTTTAATGTAATCAAAGTTATCCATTTTGCATTTCATAATGCATTCTATCTCTCCTTTAGTAAAGAATTCTTCCCTTCTCCATAGATCTGATAAATACACTATTCCTTGCTTCTCCAGTTTATTCATGGTATCAATCTTTATACCTAAATCATGTACCCATTTGGACTTTATTCTTGTGTACGGTGTCAGGTATGGGTCTATGCCTAATTTCCGCCACACTGTTATCCAGTTTTCCCAGCAATTTTTGTCAAAAAATGAGTTCTTATCCCAGAAGCTGGGGTCCTTGGGTTTATCAAACAGAAGGTTGCTATATTCCTTGCCTACTGCATCTTGAGTGCCAAGTCTATTCCACTTGTCTACCTCTCTGTTTCTTAGCCAATACCAAGTGGTTTTGATAATTGCTGCTTTATAGTACAGTTTGAGGTCTGGTAGCGCTAGGCCACCTTCCCAAGCATTTCTTTTCATTAGTCCCTTTGATATTCTGGACCTTTTGTTTTTCCAAATAAATTTTGATATTATTTTGTCCAGCTCTAGAAAGTAATTGTCTGATAGTTTAATTGGTATGGCACTAAATAGGTATATTAATTTGGGTAGAATTGTCATTTTTATTATATTAGCCCGGCCTACCCATGAGCAACTAATGTTTTTCCATTTACTTAAATCTGACTTTATTTGTGCAAAAAGTGTCTTGTAATTGTGTTCATATAATCCCTGGGTTTGTTTTGGCAGGTAGACTCCTAAGTATTTTATACTGTCTACCCTAACTTTAAATGGGATTTCTCTTTCTATCTCTTGCTGTTGGACTTTGTTGCTAATATATAGGAATGCAGAAGATTTGTGTGGGTTTATTTTGTACCCTGCAACTTTGCCAAAGTTGTTTATTAATTTTAGTAATTTTTTACTTGAATCTCTGGGATTCTCTAGGTAAATCATCATATCATCTGCAAAGAGTGATAACTTAGTTTCTTCTTTGGCTATTTTAATTCCTTGAATATCTTTATCTTGTCTAATTGCTACAGCTAACATTTCTAGTACCATATTAAATAATAGTGGTGATAATGGACAACCTTGTTTCACCCCTGATCTTATTGGGAATGCATCTAGCTTATCCCCATTGCATATAATGCTTGCTGAAGGTTTTAGATAGATACTGCTTATTATTTTATGGAAAGTTCCCTTTATTCCTACGTTCTCCAATGTTTTTAGTAGGGATGGATGTTGTATTTTGTCAAAAGCTTTTTCTGCATCTATTGAGATAATCATGTGGTTTTTGTTAGCTTTGTTGTTGATGTGATCGATAATGCTAATAGTTTTCCTAATATTGAACCAGCCCTGTAGTCCTGGTATGAATCCTACCTGATCATAATGTATTAATCTCATGATAAGATGCTGTATTCGTTTTGCTAGAATCTTATTTAAAATTTTTGCATCTATATTCATTAGGGAAATTGGTCTATAATTTTCTTTCTCTGTTTTGTCTCTTCCTGGTTTGGGTATCAAAACCATATTTGTATCATAGAAAGAATTTGGGAGGACTCCTTCTTCCCCAATTTTCAAGAATAGTGTATGTAGTATTGGAATTAACTGTTCTTTAAATGTTTGATAGAATTCACTTGTGAATCCATCTGGCCCTGGAGATTTTTTCCTAGGGAGTTCATTGATGGCTTGTTCAATTTCTTTTTCTGAGATGGGGTTGTTTAAGTATTCAACTTCCTCTTCTTTTAATCTGGGCAATTTGTATTTTTTAAAATATTCATCCATCTCATTTAGATTATCGAATTTGTGGGCATAAAGTTGGGCAAAGTAGTTTCTAATTATTGTTTTAATTTCCTCCTCATTGGAGGTGAGTTCACCCCTTTCATTTTTAATATTAGTAATTTGGTTTTCTTCTTTCTTTTTTTTAATCAGATTGACCAAAGGTTTATCAATTTTATTAGTTTTTTCATAAAACCAACTATTGGTTTTATTTATTAATTCAATAGTTTTCTTAATTTCAATTTTATTAATCTCTCCTTTGGTTTTCAGTATTTCTAATTTGGTATTTACTTGGGGATTTTCAATTTGTTCTTTTTCTAGCTTTTTCAACTGCAAGCCTAAGTCATTGATCTCCTCTTTCTCTATTTTATTTATGTAAGCATTCAGAGATATAAAACTTCCCCTAATAACTGCTTTTGCAGTATCCCATAAGTTTTGGTATGTTGTCTCACTATTGTCATTCTCTTGAATGAAGTTGTTGATTGTTTCTATGATTTCTTCTTTAACCCAATCCTTCTTTAGAATTAGATTATTTAGTTTCCAATTGATTTTTGGTTTCTCTTTCCATGGCCTTTTATTACATGTAATTTTTAATGCATTATGATCTGAAAAGGATGCATTGATTATCTCTACCTTTCTGCACTGGATTGTGAGATTTTTATGTCCTAGTACATGGTCAATTTTTGTAAATGTTCCGTGTGCCGCTGAGAAAAAAGTATATTCCTTTCTATTCCCATTTAATTTTCTCCAAAGATCTATCATATCTACCTGATCCAGAGTTTTATTTACCTCCTTAACCTCTTTCTTGTTTATTTTGAGGTTGGATTTATCGAGTTCAGAGAGGGGGAGGTTGAGGTCCCCCACTAGTATAGTTTTGCTATCAATTTCTTCCTTCAACTCTCCCAACCTCTCCTCTAAGAATCTGGATGCTATACCACTTGGAGCATACATGTTTAGTAATGATATTGCTTCATTGTCTATGGTGCCTTTTAGCAGGATATAGTTTCCATCCTTATCCCTTTTGATTAGATCTATTTCTGCTTTTGCTTTGTCTGAGATTAGGATTACTACTCCAGCCTTTCTTACATGAGCTGAAGCACAATATATTCTGCTCCATCCTTTGACCTTTATCCTATGTGTATCCCCCCGTTTCAAATGTGTTTCTTGTAAGCAGCATATTGTTGGATTATGGCTTTTAATCCATTCTGCTATCCGTCTCCGTTTTATGGGAGAGTTCATTCCATTCACATTCACAGTTATGATTACAATCTGTGTATTTCCCTCCACCCTCTTTCCCACCATTTGTGCTTTTAGCTCTCCCGTCTCCCTTCCCCTCCTCAATAGTATTCACTTTTCTCCCCCTCCTCCTGCAGCCTTCCCCTCCTTCTTTTGACCCCCCTCCCTTTTAGTTCCCTTTACTCTTATTGCTTCTTTCCTCCATTTTAGCCACCCTCCCCTTTCTTCCCCCTTCCCCTCCTACTACCTATAGAGCTAGTTAGGCTTATCTACTTAAGATTATTGTTCCCTCCTTTGAACAAATCAGATGAGAGTACCTCTCAAACAATGCTCATCTCCCTCCCCTCCTTCCCTCTACTATAGTTTTGTACTTCTTCCTGTGATATAATTTGCCATTTTCTGCTTCCCCCTTTCCACACCTCCTATTACATTCCCTTCTCATACTTAAATCATATTTTTGACATGACATCATTTACTTTATGCCCGTTCCCTCTACATATATCCCTTTTATCATAATAGCTGCACAGTTCTCAAGATTAACAGGTATCATCTTCCCTTATAGGGAGGTAAACAGTTTGCCCTAATTGAGTAGCAAGTTTTTGTTTTTGTTTTTTCCCCTCTGTTTACCTTTTTATGATTCTCTGGAGACCTGCATTTGAAGATCAAATTGTCTATTGAGTTCTGGTGTTTTGGTCAGGAAGCTCTGGAAATCCCTTATTTCGTTGAATGACTTTCTCCTTGCCTGAAATGTTATGCTGAACTTTGCTGGGTAGTTGATCCTCGGTTGGAGTCCCAACTCCTTTGCCTTACGGAATATTGGGTTCCAATTCTTTCGATCTTTTAATGTAGAAGCTGCAAGGTCCTGTGTGATCCTGACTGTGTGTCCTTGATATTTGAATTGTTTCTTTCTGGCTGCTTGTAGTATTTTCTCCTTCACTTGATAGCTCTGGAATTTGGCAACTATATTTCTTGGGGTTTTGAGTTTGGGATCCCTTTTGGGAGGGGAACGGTGGATTCTTTCGATGACTATTTTGCCCTCTGAGTCTAGTACTTCTGGACAGTTTTCCTTGATGATTTCCTGGAAGATATTGTCCAGACTCTTTTCTTCATCATGGGTTTCTGGGAGGCCAATAATTCTTAGATTTTCTCTCCTGGATCTATTTTCCAGGTCAGTTGTTTTTCCAATGAAATATTTTACATTTTCTTCTATCTTTTCATTCTTTAGATTTTTTTTGACTGATTCTTGTTGCCTCATTGAGTCATTAGTTTCTACTTGCCCAATTCTAATCTTCATCGTAGTGTTTTCTTCAGTTAGCTTTTCCATCTCCTTTTCCATCTGACCAATTTTTCCCTTTAGGGAGCTATTTTCTCCATTTAATTTTTGTACTTCTTTTTCCAATCGACCAGTTTTCCCAGTTAGGTGTTGGGTTTCCTTTTCCATCTGATCAATTTTCCCAATTAGGCTTTGGGTTTCCTTTTCCATTTGATTAGCTCTTCCTTTTAGGGAATTATTCTCTCCAGTTAATTTTTGAACTTCCTTTTCCATTTCTTCAATTTTCTTTTTCAGGGTGATGTTCTCATCAGTGAATTCTTTTTTTATAGTTTTAAAATCATTGGCCAGTTTTTCTCTTATATCCTTCTTCAGATGTTCCAGGTAATCTAGTTGTGCTTGCGAGAAATTCATAGTCCCATCTGAGGTTTCAGATGGAAGTACAGTCTCAGCCCTAACCTCTTTGGTGTTTGTGTTTTGGTCCTTATCCCCATAGAAAGATTCTATGGTTTTTTCACTTTTCGTCTGCTTTTTCCGATTCATGATGTTGGCTGAGTGTTGTAGCTTTTGGTTCTTTCAGTCAGAAGGTACAGATCTTTAAGTTGAGCTGATGTGTGTCTGGGCTAAAAGCAGGCTTTTGTTTTTTGTTTCCCTGATCAACCCTGTGGTTAGCTTGTTAGGTGTGTGGGAGGTGTGGTCTGGTCTCAGGCTATCTCCTCAGCTGACTTGAGGCAAATTCAAGGTCAGGGGATGGTAATCCCAGCTTCCCTATTGTCTTCCCTTTTCCCCTGGAGGGCTGGGGCACGCCTAGAAGCTAACGCGTGTTCCCGCCCCTCCTGGGGCTCGTCTCCTGGCTCTGAGGCTTGCCTGGGTCTCAGTGCGAATTTTCTCTGCCCTGGGTCGTCTGTCCCTCCAGATCGCCTCCACCACAGTAGGAAGAATCCCCCTTTGCCACTTTTCCAGCCTCTGGTGTTATGAGACCACCCGCCCCCTTCTGCTGTTCCCGCTGATCCAGGATTAATCTGGGGAAGAATTTTATGGTTCCCTCACGGTCATCAGGGGGGAGGAGAGAGCACTTACTGATCACTCTGCCATCCCAGTTCCTGGAAGGTCAAGTAGTGACCCACCGAAGTCCGTCTTCAGGCTGAATATTTCAAGGGCTGCTGCGGTGATGTCTGGCACTCAGCGGCTCTCACCGGCTCGGCCTGGCTTATCTCCTGCTCCACTGGTCTCGCCCGCCACTCTCGGGCTCCTCTGGTCCCCTCCGCCCTGCCGCGCCGACCGCGCTGCGCTGTGCGCCGGGGTCTTACCCCCGTGGAACAGATCCCTCCCGTGGACCCTCCGGTCCAGCCTGGGCTCCGAATCCGTCAAAGTCCGTCACCCACTGGATTTTACACCTCCAAAGTCTGGTCAGACTCTCCCCCCAGAGATATCCAAAGGAGTTTTTCCAGGAGCTTAGGTGAGTCGTTGCTTTCACTCCCCAGAATTCTTGATTATCTTGGAGGTGAATTTGAGAGAGTTCAGGCAACTTCCTGCTCACTCTGCCATATTGGCTCCCTTGCACAATACTATTCCATTACATTACTATACCATGATGTTTTCAGTCACTTCACAACTGATGGACACCCCATTGATTTCCAGGCCTTGGGAACTACCCAAAGAGCTCCTACAAATATTTTTAAGCATACTTTACTCATTTTCTCCTTACTCCGATTTCTTTGGGACTAAGAGCCTTGTGGTAGTATCACAGCCAATAGAAGCATGTTCAGTTGAGTGGCTTTTGGGGCCAAATTGCTTTCCAAAACGACTATACCAATTCAGTGCTACACCAGCAGTGTGTCAATGTGCCTATTTTCTTGTAGCTTCTCTAGCATCTGTTGTTTTCTGTCAATCAGTCAGACAGTATTATTAAGGCCTTGCTATGTTGCAGAGATGATTCTAAACCCTGGGCATACAAAAAAAGGCAACAACACCCTGTCTTCAAGGAACTCACATTCTAATGAGGGAGACAACAACCAATAAGGGAAGTCACTAGCAGGTAAGAGACCTGGAAAGGCCTCCTGCATATGGTGGGACTGGAGTCGAGTCTTTTTTTTTTATTTTTTATTGTATTTATTTATTTTTAGATTTCAACATTTATTTCCACAAAATTTTGAGTTTCAATTTTTCTCCCCATCTCTCCCCTCCCTCCACCCCATAATACCTTGCATTCTGACTATCCCTTCTCCCAATGTACCCTCTTTTCTATCACACCCCACCCTTTCCTTATCCCCATCTTTTCTCTTTTCTTGTACCTCAAGATAAATTTCTATACCCCATTACCTGTGTTTCTTATTTCCCAGTTATATGCAATAATAGTTCCCAACATTGGTATCTAATGCTTTGAATTCCAACTTCTTTCCCTCCCTCTCTACCCATCCAGGGCAGGAAGGTGGTACAGCGGATAGAGCACCATTGCAGGAGTTAGGAGGACCTGAGTTCAAATCTCACCTCAGACACTTGACACTCACTAGCTGTGTGACCTTGGGCAAGTCACATAACCCCAACTGCGTCATCTTGGATCATCTCCAGTCATCATGATGAATATCTGGTCACTGGATTCAGATGGCTCTGGAGGAGAAGTGAAGCTGGTGACTTACACAGCCCTCACGCACTCAAAAGACAAAGTCAAATGCAAGTCATGTCATCATTTCTTTGATGGCATGGTCTTCTTTGGCAATGAAGGACAAACACACACACACACACACACACACACACACACACACACACACACACACACACACACACACCTTACCCATCCCCACTGAGAAGGCAAGTCATTCAATACAAGCTATATATGTGTCATTTTGCAAAAGACTTCCATAACAATCATGTTGTGTAATACTAACTACATTGCCCTTTATCCTACCCTGTCCCCTCCTTTTTTTCATTCTCTCATTTGACCTTGTCCCTTCCCAAAAGTGTTTACTTCTAGTTACTCCCTTCTCCCATTTGCCCTCCCTTCTATCATCCCCCTCACTCCACGTGTCCCCTCCTCCCCTACTTTCTTGAAGTGTAAGATAGATTTTCAAACCAAATTTAGTAAGCATGTTATTCCCTCCTTAGGCCATATGTGAAGAGAGTAAACTTCACTTTTCCCCTCACCTTCTCCCTTTTCTCCTCCATTGAACAAGATTTTTCTTATCTCTTTTATGAGTTATAGCTTGCCCCGTTCCATTTCTCTCTTTCTTCTCCCAATATTTTCCTTTCTCACTCCTCAATTTTTATTTTTTTATGGATATCATCTCTTCTGATTCAACTCAATCTGTACTCTCTGTCTATACAAGTGTGTGTGTGTGTGTGTGTGTGTATAATCCCTCCATCTACCCAAATATTGAGAAAAGACTCAAGAGTTAAAAATATTATCTTTCCATGTAGTCATGTAAACAGTTGAGCTTTAGAAAGTCTTTTATGATTTCTCTTTCCTGTTTACCTTTTCCTGCTTCTCTTGATTTTTGTGTTTGAAAGTCAAATTTTCTATACAGTTCTGGTCTTTTCATCACGAATGCTTGAAAGTCCTCTATATCATTGAATGACCATTTATTCCCTTGAAGTATTATACTCAGTTTTGCTGGGTTGGAGCTGAGTCTTAAGGGAAGACAGGAGGACAGGAGGCAGAGCTATGGAGAAAGAGAATCCTATGCATGGGGAGACAGCCAGGCACAAGGCCTGAAATTTGGACCCAGAGCAGTGTTCAATTATCAGTCAGAAGAAAAATGTTTCATGGAAGAGAGTGAAGTGTTAAACAACAGGAAACATTAAAAGGGTCAGGTAGTGAAGGGCTTTAAAATATTTTTCTTGGGTCCTGGATATAATAGGAGCCATTGAAGGTTACTGAGCAGAGGGTGACGTGGCCACACTGTGTTTTAGGAAGATCACTTTGGAATAAACTGGAGTGGACAGAGACTTGAGGCAGACAGGCACAACAGCAGATTATTTCAATAGTTCAGGAGTGGGGGGAATGAGTGTCTGCACCACAGTGTCAGTGGTGTAAGTAGAGAACCATGAGCATTTGGAGAAGTTAAACAGAAGTTAAAGCAGAAACAACAAGAGTTGGCAAGAGATTGGAGATGTGGGGTGAGCGTGAGGGAGGAGTCCGGGATGACACCAAGATTATGAGACTGGATGACTGACTGGGAAGACAGTGGTGCCCCTGAGTGTAATAGGGAAATATGAAAGAGGATAGGGTTGGGACAGGGGGTAAGATAATCAGTCCCATTTTGTCTGTGTTTAAGTGGAGGTGCCCAGAAGACATCCAGTTCAACATCTGCAAAATTACTTGATGATGTGAGACTGAAGCTTGTGATGGAGGTTAGAGCTGGAAACATACATTTGGGAGTCATCTGTATAGGGATGATCACTGAACCCATTGGAGCTTATAGGATCACTAAGTGAGAGAAGAGGGCCCAGGCCAGGCCACTGGGGGACACTCATGGTTTGTGGGTTTGATCTGGGTGAAAGCCTAGCAAAGGAGACTGATAAGGAGAAGTCTGATGGAGAGGAGGAGAAGAGGAATAGAGCAGTGTCGCAAAACTCTGGAGTGAAGGAAATGTCCAGGAAGAGGGTGATCAACCTTATCAGAGTCTACAGAGAGGTCAAGAAAGAGGAGGATTAAGGAAAGACCATTAGATCTAGCAATTAACAGATCACCAGTGACTGGAGAAACTGGAAAGAGCCCTTTAGGTGAATAATAAGATTAGAAGTTGTACACATTGTCTTTCCCATTAGAATTCCAGCTCCTTAAGAACAAGGACTGGCTTTCCTTTCTTTGTATCACCAGCCCTCAGCACAATGCTTTGTACACAGTAAGCCCTTGATAAATGTTTCAATCCTTCATTCACTGAGTGTAGCTGACTTCTCCAAGGAGCTCAGCTGAGAAAGTAGGGAGTGATATGGGATGAGAGTCTAGGATGGTAAGGATATGGAATGGCTAGGTATGGTAGGATCAAGGAAGAATTATTTTTTCCATTATATTTGAATTTATTTTAAACTTAAATGCAAAATATGAAAAGAAAAAAAAAACAATGCCAAGCACACAGCAGAACATAAGAGAAGATTCTATATAAAGCAAAAATTTTCCATTTCAAGAAAACCTATGTAGTAAATGCTGCATATTCTTTTCAAAGCTGTACATCTTTCCTTTGCTTTCTTGTATGTTTTTTTGTCCTCTGCTCTGCACTTTTTACTTTATTTTTTTCTTCTTCCCCCCAAAATAAGGCTACAATTAATCATGGATGTACACACACACACACATATAGATATCCATAAACAAACATGTACACTTAAACAAATATACATAAGAACACATTATGGTTATTTCTACTTATCATCCCTCTTTCTGTAGGTGTTATCTTCCTTTATAAGTCCAAGTCTTTCCATGTTGTTCTAAATCCACCAGACCCTCATTTCCTACACCACGACAATGTTCCGACCCAATCACATTCTGTCTGGGAGATTGTCTATGAGATTTTTCCCCCCAATTTTTCTGTATTCTCTCAATTCTTGGCTGCAAAGATTTTATTAATACAGGAGAAATTTATTTCATATGATCAAAATATTCATCTTACACTTGAACACTGCTCTTACCTAATATTGCTTTAGCTCTGATACTACTGATTCAAGTTCCTTCACATTTTTTCCCCAGAATCATTGAAATTCCTGATGCTCTGCTCTACCAAATGAACCCTCTTATTATTTTTTCCTGACTCAGTAAGATAATTTTTAGTAATTTAACTGAGATTATATTATATAACTAGATTAGCTAGGTAAAATTGCCAGTTTCCTCAATATTATATTACCTTTACCTACCCATGCACGATAAAATGTTACCTCAGTGGTTTAGATCTAACTTTGTTCATATAAAAGGTGTTTTGTGTTTATATTCTTAAATTTCCTACACCTATTTGGCAGGTATATTTTCATTTTTTATACTGTCTAGATATTTTATATGTTCTAAAACTAATGATTAATATGGCTGATACAGTGTAGTTTCCCTCTTTTTGTCTTTTGTTACATTTGGTTTTAGGTTTAACTTTGTCTGAGATCATGATTACTTCCTTGCTTTTTTATGTAATAAATTCTACTCCTGAGCATTATTCTGTATTTGTATGTATCTCTCGTTTTTACAGCATTTCCTAAAAGCAACATAATGCTGAATTAAAATTTTTAATCTGAGATCAATTTCCATTTTATGGGTAAATTCATCCCATTCTCATTCTAAACTATAATTACTTGTATACGTTTCCTCCTCCCTAATTTCTTAAGTATTCTTCTCGCCCTATTCCTGTCCTTCCTTATTGCTCTACTTTACTTCTACCTGTTACCTTGCCCTCCTATTCGTCAAACTACTCCCATCCAAAAATCTCTCATCTTCTCCTTCCACTTTATGCTCTCATCCTCTTACTTCTTTTTGAATTTAGATTATACCCTTCTAAATATATGTATATACATATATATATATATATATATATATATATATATATATATATATATATATATATATATATATATATATATATATATATATATATATATAGTTCCCTATTTATTCAATTTCTGTTAATTTGCCACCATTCCTACCACCTCTCCATTCTATTCCTTATCCATCCCTTATCCCCTCACCCCCCTATATCTCTTGCCCTCTTATTTCTTTCTGAATTTAGGAGATTTTTACACACATACACACACACACACACAAACACACACATATACATACATACATACATATATGAATATCCAAAATGCCTTTCAGCTCTGCCATCCTTACTGTCATCTCTAGGGTCAAATACAAAATTCTCTTTTGAGCATTTAAAGCCACTTTTAACGGATCTCCCACTTATCTTTTCAGTTATCTTACATCTTACATTCCACAGTGTACTCTCTGATCTAAAGCTTCTGATATCATTGCTGCTCTAGGAGAAAAACACTCCCATCTCTTGACTCCAGGCACTTTTTCTGGCTGTCTGTCCAGTCTGCAATGTTCTCCATCCAATTTCTCTGCCTTCCTTCAAGTCCCAGCTAAACCCCTATCTTTTGCAGGAAGCTGTCCCCAATCACTCTTAGTTCTAGTGACTTCACTCTATTAATTATTTCCTAGTTATCCTATGTATTACTTATTGGTACTGAGTTATTGGCACATTGTGTTACCCATTAGACTGTGTGTTTCCTGGGGCCAGGAACTGTCTTCTACCTTTGTTTGTATACTCAGGGCTTAGCACGGTGCCTGGCATATAATGAGGGCTTAATAAATCCTTCCTTAGTGAGTGACTGAAGGCCTGGGTCCATTGTGATTTCTTATTACATGAACTCAACTGGGTTCAACTGCAGCCAGGCACTGGTTTAACACTCCCTAATCAACTTCCACTTGCTGAAGCAGCCATTCCAAATCTTCTCATCCTTCCTCAAGTCTTCCATGGCATCCCTCCCCCACCTTCTCAGCTGAGACCCTTATCTCATGTTTCACTGAATAAAATGAGGTCATTTGCTGAGAGCTCCTTCTTCTCCCCTTCCCCTCACATCACCTTATTCCTGGCTTCAGAGTGATTATCAATAGCAACTGTTGCTGTTTCCCTCCCAGCCTGAAGTCTTCATTTTTCTTTGCCTCATTAAAGGGTCAGCCCCCAGCTACTTCTTAAACAAGCCTATTCAATGAATGGGCATTACCTCACCCTAAGTGAATACCTGAATAGACCTTGGCCTAAAGGGCCCAAAGTCTCCCAATGCATCTTGAGTCATCTACAGTCATCTTGATGAATTATCTGGTCAGTGGTTGCAGATGGCTCTGGAGGAGAAGTGAGGCTGGTGACCTTGCACAGCCCTCCCTCACTCAAAACAAAGTCAAGTGCTGCCCGGGGCGACTCCCGGGCCTTCGCCCTCTACTTACCTATCCCCGGTCCTCAGACGTCTCTGGCCCTCCTCCTGGTTCGGGGGGGGGGGGGGGAATTCCCTCTCCCTGTTGGGGAAGGGGAATAAACAGGCAGAGCACCCGAAAGGAGTTGCAGCCAGCAAGCTTTATTCCGTTTCTCTCTCTTTCCAGCTCTCATGGTCATCCCCTTTTATTATCCCCTGTCTCCTCCCCCATACCTCCCATGGGCGGGCGAGCTCCTCCCAAGTGCCTCCCCGTGGGTGGAGCCAGCCTGTTACCAGGGCCATCCCAGTACCTCGTGGCTTGCTAGACCAGCTAGCCTGCCACGTAAGCAGGTTCGGACCCTCAGGCGTCTCACGGTCCTCACGGGGGACCCCGGTCCAGAGCTGTCCCCCAACATCTCCCCCCTTTTGTTTTACATGGGTAGATTGGGTGGTTCCCCCCACGGGGACCTGTCTTTGCGATGTCTCAGAGACAAAACATCTCCTTTAAGACTCTCTAGTGCCCGTGTCAATAACTGCAGGGGGCACTTCAGGAGGCACGGCAGGACGAGACACATAAGGAGAAGAACTGCAACAGAGGAGAGCATGCCTGGCAGCCAATGCAAGTCCAGGATTCGTTGTAACCAATCGAAGATGGAACGCTCTTCTTGTTCACGCTTTTCCTCAAACGTTCTTATTCAGCTTATTCAGCTGATCAATAAGCAAGTCCAACTGATGGATGTCATCTGTGGCGTTGAAAGCCAGCATAGCCCCCTGGAGGGCTTTGCGGACCGCCGGCCATTGATTGGGGAAGGTTGAGGAATGTTGAGTCTGCATAAGGCAGGGAGTCCCTGTGCTAATGTCCAGTAGGTGTCGCCCCTTTGATCCGTGGCTCGCTGCTCTGCGGGGGTGGCATTGTACCATTTGGACTGGACAGCCTCGGACCCAGGAAGGAACTGTTGTAAGGCCATCAGAAGTGTGAGCATGGTTATCTCACGCTGTTTGCACACCCGCTTCGGATGGTGCCTTCCTCTCCGCCCTCGTCTCCTCCTTGCTTTCGGCTTTTTGCAGCTCAACTGCCCATCGTGTGGGGATCCAGATCTCCGTCCCTGGGTCAGCTCCATCTGGTTGGACGCAAAGATACCCCTGACCTCTAGCTAAAACTACTCCAGGGCCATGCCATTTGCCTTCTTGGTCCCTCCACCGGATTTGAGCTCCGGTGAGGCAGGCAGTAGGGGTCTTTAACGGCCTTTCCCTTCTGCCTCCCATCTCGTGAAGATAAAATCTTTGTGCGGGGCATGCGCCATCGTCTCGGATTTGCAAAAAATTGTGAGTGAAGGGGGGCGGAGCCAAGATGGCGTAGTAGAAAGACGCACATACACATAGCTCCGAACCCACAACCCATAGAACAACTACAAAGAAGTAACTCACGGCGAATTCTGCACCCAGAGGCCACAGAACATTGGAGCGAGGGAGATTTCTGTTCCGGAGAGACCTGCAAACCTCTCGTAAAAGGTCCTTCGTGCTGCGGACTGGGCGCCGGGACTGGGAGCTGAGTACAGCCCTGCCGTGGCCGCGGCACCGAGAGGAACAGATCCGAGCGGGCTTCAGGGATGGGATCTCCAGCGGCCGCACAAGTACCTCCACCCACAGGTGACGGGGGTCTGTGAGAGAGTCCCTTTGGTGGGTCGAGGGGGGAGTGGGGTGCCCCCATGGCTCGGGCCCCCTCGGGAGACAGAAGCTGAGGGGCAGCGGCAGACCAGGGCTCTCCAAGCAGGCAGGAGCCTGGATCCATTGTTGAAGGTCTGTGCATAAACTCCCTGAGGGAACTGTGCCTGAGAGGCAGCCCTGCCCTCACCTGAGCATCTGAATTTAATCTCACACTGAATAGCAGCCCTGCCCCCGCCCAAAGCCCTGAGGCTGGAAACAGCATTTGAATCTCAGACCCCAAACACTGGCTGGGAGGATCAGGAGGTGAGGTGGGTGTGAGGAAAATATTCAGAGGTCAAGTCACTGGCTGGGAAAATGCCCAGAAAAGGGAAAAGAAATAAGACTATAGAAGGTTACTTTCTTGGTGAACAGGCATTTCCTCCCTTCCTTTCTGATGAGGAAGAACAATGCTTACCATCAGGCAAAGACACAGAAATCAAGGCTTCTGTGTCCCAGCCCACTCAATGGGCACAGGCCATGGAAGAGCTCAAAAAGAATTTTGAAAATCAAGTTAGAGAGGTGGAGGAAAAGCTGGGAAGAGAAATGAGAGACATGAAGTCAAAGCATGAACAGCAAATCAGCTCCCTGCTAAAGGAGACCCAAAAAAATGTTGAAGAAAATAACACCTTGAAAACTAGCCTAACTCAATTGGCAAAAGAGGTTCAAAAAGCCAATGAGGAGAAGAATGCTTTCAAAAGCAGAATTAGCCAAATGGAAAAGGAGATTCAAAAGCTCACTGAAGAAAATAGTTCTTTCAAAATTAGAATGGAACAGATGGAGGCTAATGACTTTATGAGAAACCAAGAAATCACAAAACAAAACCAAAAGAATGAAAAAATGGAAGATAATGTGAAATATCTCATTGGAAAAACAACTGACCTGGAAAATAGAGCCAGGAGAGACAATTTAAAAATTATGGGACTACCTGAAAGCCATGATCAGAAAAAGAGCCTAGACATCATCTTTCATGAAATTATCAAGGAAAACTGCCCTGAGATTCTAGAACCAGAGGGCAAAATAAATATTCAAGGAATCCACAGAACACCGCCTGAAAGAGATCCAAAAAGAGAAACTCCTAGGAACATTGTGGCCAAATTCCAGAACTCCCAGGTGAAAGAGAAAATATTGCAAGCAGCTAGAAAGAAACAATTCAAGTATTGTGGAAATACAATCAGGATAACACAAGATCTAACAGCTTCTACATTAAGGGATCGAAGGGCATGGAATAGGATATTCCAGAAGTCAAAGGAACTAGGACTAAAACCAAGAATCACCTACCCAGCAAAACTGAGTATAATACTTCAGGGGAAAAATTGGTCTTTCAATGAAATAGAGGATTTTCAAGCATTCTTGATGAAAAGACCAGAGCTGAAAAGAAAATTTGACTTCCAAACACAAGAATGAAGAGAACCATGAAAAGGTGAACAGCAAAGAGAAGTCATAAGGGACTTACTAAAGTTGAACTGTTTACATTCCTACATGGAAAGACAATATTTGTAACTCTTGAAACATTTCAGTATCTGGGTATTGGGTGGGATTACACACACACACATGCACACACGCACACACACATAGAGACAGAGTGCACAGAGTGAATTGAAGAGGATGGGATCATATCTTAAAAAAAAATGAAATCAAGCAGTGAGAGAGAAAGATATTGGGAGGAGAAAGGGAGAATTGAATGGGGCAAATTATCTCTCATAAAAGAGGCAAGCAAAAGACTCATTAGTGGAGGGATAAAGAGGGGAGGTGAGAGAAAAACATGAAGTCTACTCTCATCACATTTCACTAAAGGAAAGAATAAAATGCCTACTCATCTTGGTATGAAAACCTATCTTACAATACAGGAAAGTGGAGGATAAGGGGATAAGCAGAGTCGGGGGGGATGATAGAAGGGAGGGCATGGGGAGGAGAGTGCAATTTGAGGTCAACACTCATGGGGAGGGATAGGATCAAAAGAGAATAGAAGTAATGGGGGACAGGATAGGATGGAGGGAAATATAGTTAGTCCTATACAACACAACTATTATGGAAGTCATTTGCAAAACTACACAGATTTGGCCTATATTGAATTGCTTGCCTTCCAAAGGGAAGGGGTGGAGAGGGAGGGAGCTAAAGAAGTTGGAACTCAAAGTGTTAGGATCAACTGTAATGTTCTTACCACTAGGAAATAAGAAATACAGGTAAAGGGGTATAGAAAGCTATCTGGCCCTACAGGACAAAAGAGAAGACAGAGACAAGGGCAGAGAGGGATGATAGAAGAGAGAGCAGATTGGTCATAGGGGCAATTAGAATGCTTGGCGTTTGGGGGGGGAGGGGAGAAAAGGGGAAAAATTTGTAACCCAAAATTTTGTGAAAATGAATGTTAAAAGCTAAATAAAAAAAAAAAAATTGTGAGTGAAGATGGCTTGTGCCAGATCACCTCGGGAGAGGCGCCCCGCTGCCCTTACTCCCCCTTTTTGTTTTAACAGAAGAGTTTTTATAGTGCGGTTAGCACGCTCAACAATGGCCTGACCTGTGGGATTATATGGGATGCCAGTAATATGAATAATAGAAAATTCTTTACAAAAAGAGGCAAAGGCAGAAGAAGTATAAGCTGGCCCATTGTCTGTCTTTATGGCTCGAGGCACCCCAACCATGGCAAAGCAACCATAGAGGTGGTCGATCACTGCACGGGCTGTTTCCTTAGGCTGTATAGAGGCCATAATAAAATTGGAGGCCGTATCAATACAAACATGTATAAGAACTTTGCCAAAATGTGTTACATCCATTTGCCAAAGATCGTTAGGGAGATCACCACGGGGGTTAATTGCGGTGTCTCGGGCAAGAGGGCGAAATGGGGCACAATTGATACACTGTTTGACTATTTGGCGAGCGTTTTCTCTGGACAATCCATAAAGGCATCGCAAAGATCGTGCAGATAGGTGATACTTATCATGTGCTGCCTGTGCTTCTAAATGCAGAGGGAATATAAGGGCTTTATCTACAATATCACTTCCCTGATAAATGGGTCCTATGGTGGACATATGTGAGCGAATATGCAATACATAAAGAGGAGTAGAGCGTTGTAACATGGACTCTTGAATATCATATAGGATTTGAGCTATAGTTGAAGCACGGGGATTAATGAGGGCAAAAGGTAAAGCAGCAATAGCATTTGCACAATACAAGCTATCAGTAACAAGATTAAAGCTCTCATTAGGTAATATGGAGAGAGCATATTGTATTGCCAGCAATTCATTTTTCTGGGCTGAGGAATGCTCGGTGGTGTACACCTTAAGGGATATAAACCGCAGCCCTATGGTTTTTAGTAGCATCCGTAAAAACAGTGGGTCCCGTAACTGGCTGTAGAGATACAATAGAAAAAGGCATATGGATAGGAAGGACTTCCCATCCTCTAAGCGCTGGGGGGAGCGGAAGCTTTATGGTATTACACATACATAAAAGAGAGGCCCATTCTGGAATCTCATCGGAGAAGCACCTTAAGGCTTCCTCTGATGCCTCTAAATTCAAAATGGGAAATCTGCCAAAAGCCAATAGGCAGCGCTCGGCACCTAAAAGAAAAAATTGGGTGACCATTCGCCATTTATGTGGAAGGGCCTTTTTGTTGCGAGGGGGGTACAGCCACTCCAAAATGCCATGTGATTGATAGAGGCACCCAATGAAAGTACTGGCTTTTAATATAGTGGCATAAATGGGTTGGTTGGGTTCCTGCCGCACAACAACTGTGGAGCATCTGTTGAGGATGCTCTTGGCTGCCATTAAGGCCTCGGATGTCCAATGTCTGGGTGAAAGCAGAGCGGGATCCCCTCGCAGCAAATCATACAACGGGTATAACTCACCATCAGGGATAGGGGTAACTGCCCGCATCCACTGTATAGCGCCAATCAGCTTTTGAAAATCGTTGAGAGTGGTGAGCTGAGAAAGATCAATGCTCGGAGGATGGCGAGCAATCCGTCCTTGTTTCAATTCATGGCCAAGATACTGAAAAGGGGGTGTAGTCTGTACCTTGTCTGGAGCCACAGTTAGCCCGTGGGCAGCTAAGGTATCGACCATAAGTTGAGTAAGCGCCATCGTGGAATCCTGACTAGGTGTGGCAATAAGAATGTCATCCATATAATGAATGATAATGGCCTTGGGGAAGCACTGTCTGAGTGGGGAGAGGATGGCATGGACATACATTTGGCACATAGTAGGACTGTTTGCCATCCCTTGAGGGAGCACGGTA
Source organism: Notamacropus eugenii (assembly GCF_028372415.1). Taxonomy (NCBI): domain Eukaryota; kingdom Metazoa; phylum Chordata; class Mammalia; order Diprotodontia; family Macropodidae; genus Notamacropus; species Notamacropus eugenii. The sequence continues at coordinate 3,152,078 of NC_092879.1, read as the reverse complement.
AAATGATACCTTTCATATGGCTGCTGGCGATTTTCCGAAGGGATGGAAAAGGCAAATTTGACTCTATCTTGTGGATGTAAGGGAATACTATAGAAACAATCTTTGATGTCAATAATTGTCATACTAAAATCTCGGGGGATCGCAGCAGGGCTAGGGAGACCAGGTTGTAGCGCCCCCATAGGCAGCATGCATTTATTAATCTCTCTAAGGTCTATGAGCATGCGCCAAGATCCATTTTTCTTTTTTATAACAAAAACAGGAGAATTGTAAGGGCTTGTAGTGGGCTCAATGTGGCCCTGCTCCAAAAGGGAAGCAACTATAAAGCGTAAGGCGGTGAGCTTTTGAGGGGTTAGGGGCCACTGCTCAACCCACACAGGGGTCTCGGTTTTCCATGTTATAGGCGGGCTGCTCACCGTCACAGTGGCCCCAGCATGTTTAACTGAAGGTGCTCTGGGGTGGTGAGGTATAACCCAAGTTGCTGAAGAAGGTCGCGCCCCCAAAGGGCGTAGGCAAGGCCGGTCAATTTCAAAGGCCTAAAATACCCCTGATGATTCTCAAAGGTCCAATTCAAATGTTTAGCAGCCCGTAGTGCCAAACTGGCACCCCCTACTCCAGCAACCTGGGCAGCACCATCGTTCACCGCCCAACTGGGGTCCCACTGGGATGCATTGATGACTGAAATATCTGCTCCGGTGTCGAGCAGACCCATGATTGGGCGTCCTTCAACCAAAACTTGTATCATGGGGCGATCGCCCACAATGGGAAAGCACCAATTAACTTGATGGGTTTCCTGCCAGGACTCTTCAACCCAAGGCAGATAGATACCCCTCCCAACGGGAGTTCCTGGGGCAATATTTATAGGATAACAATGCGGATTAGTCAAATAAATCGTGGAGGACCCGCTGGACAACAATTGAGTATGGACTATGAATGGCACATAGCCAGAGGGTCCCACCACCAGACGGGGGAAAGGAGCGGGGGGCACGTCGATCCCTTCAGTATGCCAAGGTCTTATAACTAAATCGGCATCGGGGGAATCCGTGGTAGACGTGCATATTAGGGTTGCAATTTTTGGAGAGCCTGTTGATACTGCTGCGGGAACGATAGGGGTACAGAATTCCCGGGCTGAGGGGCAGGGACAGGGCCTACAGCCTCCACTGGGAAGATCTGTTTCTGGGGTCGGGGGCCCCCCCGAGGGAGGCCCCCTTTCCCGTTTCCCGACCGAGGTGATTGAGGCTGCTGCTTTAGACGGCAATGTTTGGCAATATGGCCCGGTTTCCCACAGCGAAAACAGGTGGGCAATGCTCCCATTTTAGCGACAGGGCACTGGCTCTTAAAGTGCCCCATTTGGCCACAGCGATAACATTGTTTCTGGGCCTTGATACCTTGAAGGGCCTGGGTCACCCCTTGGGCCACCGCCGTCACCATGGCCTGGTGGGTGTCTTTAGGTGGAATGTCTAACAGCCTCTCTACTATCTCCTCAAGGGAGGCGAGAGGCCCCAAGCCCGCTAGGGCTTGGGAGCATTCAGGACGCAGCCCATCTCGGACCAGCTGAGTTATCAGGGAGTCCGTTCCTGGTCCCGAGCCAAGAGACCGCTGGACTGCAAGCTGGACCCGACTCACAAAATCCGTGGGGGACTCGCTAGCCCTCTGCTTTAGCCCTACCAACTTGTCCCTCATAGTCCCCGGGGCGTCAATCTTGGCAAAACCCCTAATATGACAATACTGAACTGCAGCCATCACCCGAGGATCGAATTGGAGCTGGTCAATAAGCTGCGAGTATGGCCCTGCCCCTGTTATCATATTCACAGCGTCCTCTGTCCCTGCCATATTGTGTTCCTTGACATATCTGAGCGCCTCTTGTCTAACGGCAGCGCCATAAGCCACTAACTGTCCTGGTGTAAGGATAGCCCCCGATACCTCCCTCCAATCAGCTGGGGCCCACGGCCAAGTGGCTGTGGTATTCGCAAAGAGATGTTTCACATAAGGTGACGAAGGGCCGTATTTGGAGACGGCCTCCTTCAGTTCTTTCAGTAATTTGAAGGGCACCGGTCGATGGAAACGGTTCTCGTTTCCCATCGGATCCCGCTCCACAATGACAGGGTAAGCGCCTGCCCCCTCCCACTCCTCTAAATCTATCTCCTGTCCCTCCGCCAAAGCTGCGGATAGGCTCTGAGTGAGTACACTCAGAGGCTCCGAGGGCCCAGATCGCCCATAGGTAAATGACCGCGTTCCTTGTGATGATTGTGACAAGGACGTGGCGGCTGGGGAGAAGGAGAGGGCATTCAGCCCGACCTCGGGAGGACTGGGAGTTCCCAAATTCCGTTGAAACTTTTTCCTGCGAGTTCCCCAGCCCTCTCTCTTGGGCGTTCCCTCCTCATCAGACTTTCCCTTTGTCTCGGGGGGCTTTCCACTCCCTCTTGGGCGTTCCCTCATCAGACTTTCCCTTACGGTACTTGTTAACTATCGGTCTCGTGCCACCTCTCAACAGTTTCACACCCTCTTGAACTCTCTCTTCAAAGTCCTTTTCAACTTTCCCTTTTGTTCTTCCCCTCGGGGCTCTAGAGTCCCTGCCTGCACATTCTCTTAACATACCCCATGGATATAAGGGCTTGGGGTTGGGATCATCCTCATCGGATTCCTCTTCTTCTTCTGTCGTCCCTTGAAGGGACTGCCCTGACTGGGTCTAGCCGTTTGATCGCCAGAGGGGACGGGGATCCGAGCACAAAACTGCGGCGACCACTTGAAAGAACGTAAAGTCCTCCTCTGTTAATACACCCGCGTTCACCCTCTCATAGGCAACCATCTGTTGTCCCACTATGTCCCATTTAACTGGGCATAACCCACAATGCTCTAGCCAAGGGGAAACATCCCAGATCTTTTCCACAAATGCTCTACAGTCCCGAATGTGGGGCTTAAGCCCATAGATCTTACAAAGCTTATACAGCTGACAAGCAAGTACTCCTTTATCTTCGGGCTTTAAACTGGGAAAACTATTTCCCTGACCCATCCTGGCCACTTCCCAATATTAAGACTGCCTGAATCTTCCCGCAGTAGCGGGTCAAGGCCACTTCTCAATACTGAGGCTGCCTGAATCTTCCCGCAGTAGCAGAGCAAGGCTACTACTGCGGGGCAAGGCGGATTCTCCTCTCCCTACGGTGGTCCCTTGTTCGGGGCGCCAGATGCCCGGGGCGACTCCCGGGCCTTCGCCTTCTACTTACCTATCCCCGGTCCTCAGACGTCTCTGGCCTTCCTCCTGGTTCGGGGGGGGGGGGGGGGGGGGGGGGGAATTCCCTCTCCCTGTTGGGGAAGGGGAATAAACAGGCAGAGCACCCGAAAGGAGTTGCAGCCAGCAAGCTTTATTCCGTTTCTCTCTCTTTCCAGCTCTCATGGTCATCCCCTTTTATTATCCCCTGTCTCCTCCCCCGTACCTCCCATGGGCGGGCGAGCTCCTCCCAAGTGCCTCCCCGTGGGTGGAGCCAGCCTGTTACCAGGGCCATCCCAGTACCTCGTGGCTTGCTAGACCAGCTAGCCTGCCACGTAAGCAGGTTCGGACCCTCAGGCGTCTCACGGTCCTCACGGGGGACCCCGGTCCAGAGCTGTCCCCCAACAAAGTGCAAGTCATGTCATCATTTTTCTGATGGCATAGAGAAGGGACGACTTTATTACCAAGCAAGAGATAGAGAAAATTATTGTTGAAGAGAGAGATGGGAGAGTTGGTTCAAAATGTGAATGAATTCACTTAGACCTTCTCTGTAGCCATTGGGAGCTTTATTGATACAAAAGCACTGGGCCTAAGATTTAACAAGGAGCTAAGCAAAGGCCATGATTTGGAAAAGGAGCAGACTTATATAGGATGATTTTAGGGTTTCCTTGTGGGGGTTGGAGATCTAAGGTAAGTCTTGTAAGATAAAGGCACAGAGTGAGGGCTATGAATGACACAAGATAAGGAAATTCCATTCCCTAGGATGAGGGGTGGGAACAGGGAATCTTATGGTCCAAGATGAGGGGAAGTTGTGGTAAGGGGAGACTTTAGGGCACCAAGGGCTTCACAAAGTCAATAAATATTATTTTCACTCTCAGGGCACTGATTCTATCCACATCGTTATGATATAAAATGGATGATTTTAATTGTATTAAATTTAAAAAAGTTTTGCACAAACAAAACCCATGCAACCAAGATTAGAAGGAAAACAGAAAACAGGAAACAATTTTTACAACAACTGTCTTTGATAAAGGTCTCATTTCTCAAATATATAGAGAACTCCATTAAATTTATATGAATTCAAGTCATTTCCCAATTGATAAATGGTCCAAAGTTATGAACAGGCAGGTTTCAGATAAAGAAACCAAAGCTATCTATACTCATAGGGAAAAAAATGCTCTAAATAACTACTGATTAGAGAAATGCATGTTAAAACAACTCTGAGTCACTACCTCATGCCAATCAGATTGGCAAATATGACATAAAAAAAGAAAATCAGTGTTGGATGTGATGTAAAAAAATTGGGACACTAATGCTCTGTTGGTGGGATTGTGAAGTGATCCAACCATTCTGGAGAACAATTTGGAAATATGATCAGAGGTATAAAACTGTACATACCCTTCGATCCAGCAATACCACTCCTAAATCTACATCCCAAGGAGATCACAATAAAGTGACAAAGGACTTATTTGTAGAAAAATTCTTATAACAACTCTTTTATGGTGGCAAAGAATTGGAAATTGAGGGAATGCACATCAGTTGGGGAATGGCAGAACAAGTTGTGATTTACAATTGTAATGGAATATTACTGTGTAATTAGAAATGATGAACACCCACAATATTAAATCTATTAAATAATAGATTGATACTGGAACATCACTGAGTTAATAAGCCTAGTTATATATTGCTGTATAATTAGGGTGCTCTAATTACTCATAATGATGTAGGGATTATTAGGCCAAAGACTTGTGAAACCCGGATATGATTCTGTTAAATTAGGTAATATAACCTCAATTCTATTATAATTAGTTGTTTCAGAAGAATAATGACTTGTGGTCTATCTTTTAAATTCCTTAAAAGACACACCCACTTTAATTAAGGGCAATTTATTTGAACATGACTAGAAGTTGGAAATATTTTATTATAAATAACTTATTTGATATGAGCTGTTTTAAAATTGATTACTCAATGTATTTATGTACACCACGCCTCAATCTTCTGCAACAGCCATAGTTAATCTGGCAATTTTTAAATGAATTCATTTATGTATTGGAGTCCATCTTCTTATAAAAAGCTTTATGTTATTAATTCCTTAGTGGAATCTCATCCTCCTAGTGGTGAATGAATAATGTGAAAGACAAAAACTGGGCTCTAATTTTATTTTAGTTTCTTAGGTATATCAATATGACAATTGGCCAACATAAAAATGTAAGTTCTCTGCTCTCCAAATTTTCCAAAGTTTGCAAATTTAATTTTATTAATAATAGACAAAAGGGTTAAGCTTTCATTATTTGACCTATTCTCAAAGTCATTTAAAATTGTGTTAAAACTAATTTTGTAGGTGTGTTACTCCTTTGTTGCCAAAGAAGACCATGCCATCAGAGAAATGATAACAGAACTTGCACTTCACTTTGTTTTTTGAGTAAGGGAGGGCTGTGCAGGTCATTAGCCTCACTTCTCCTCCAGAGCTATCTGAATCCATTCATCAGGGTGACTGGAAATTACCCAGAATGAGGCAATTGGGGTTAAGTGACTTGCCCAAGGTCACACAGCTAATGAGTGTCAAGTGTCTGAGGTGAGATTTGAACTCAGGTCCTTCTGACTCCTGCACTGGTGCTCTGTCTCCTGCACCACCTAACTGCCTGCTAATATTTTTTTGTAGACTTTTAAGAAAGAAAGAGGATCTTAACAAGTAACCTGAGTCTCAAAGTCAATTAACTGGAAACTGCTTAGACCACACCCAGAAGAGAACTTCATTAGTGTTCTGAGAACTAGATAGCTGGATTAAATGACACTTCTGAGCATTAAATGTACAATTTTATTGACTGTTTAACTTTTCCCTTTGTGTTTTCTATCTGTAAGGTCTACTTTATAAAGTGGATTGCTCCCTTTGGTTTTGTCAGTGTGTGGTTAATTTTCTCCCTTCCCCCCCCTCCCATAGTTATTCATCATAAGTCCCCAAACCCTGGATTAAGTCTTGGCCATATCAGTTACTGATTCATTGAGGAGGCCACGCCTCTCATTAGAATAAGACAGGGAATATGAGAAATGATTACTAATAAACAACATCTTGGAGATTCAGTGCTTCCTCCAGCCCCCTTCTTTCAAATGCCAAACTTTAAGTTCACTCTTTCATCAAAAGGACATTACGGATAAACAGACAGCATTGCCTCTCTATCTCCTGGGTCTGTCCCCCACCCAAGTTTACAAATAATTTGATGTAAAGTAGGGAAAGGCACAGAGTTCAACTCAATCTTGGGTGGAGACGAATTCTTTTGTCTAGATAGTGCAAGGAGGGTTGAGTGGTCTGATAAAGGAGAAATTTCCTGTCCAGAAGGGAAATGATGGCTTGACATCAGCCCCAGTGTAAAGAATATGTAAACTGTGCACCCTAATCACAAAGTAAGCTGAGTTGAAAACTGCAGCTCTCATGTATAATGCATGAATGCTGCCTGCTTTGAGAGAAATAAACATAGATAAAAGCTAAATAAATAAATGAATGAATAAAATTGCTTTTGAGAATTGCTGGACCAATGCATAGCTGCACCAGCACTTTATAATTGGGCCTGTTTTCTCACAGCATCTCCAACAATTGTCTGTATATTTTTTTTTTAATTTTTTTAATGTTTAACAATCACTGCCATACAATTGCGATTTTATCCCTCCCCACCCACCCCCCACTACCTCCCTCCCTCCCCACGACTGCATACAATTCTGTATAGATTCTACATATACTTTCCTATTGAGTATATTTTCACTATAGTCATGCTATGTAGTCAGACTAAGATAAATGAAAGAATCCGTATAACAAATCAGAACATGATACACAAACACATACACATACACAAACATGATCTGCTACATTATGTGAGTGACTTCCATATTTCTCTCTCTGAGTGTGGAAGGCATTTTGCCTTGAGGTCCACCATTGGGATTTTTTTTTTTTCAGAAGTTCTTCTGTTATTACAAAAATCTAAGTCTACCAGAAAAAACTCTCACACACTGTGGTTGTTGCTGTGCATAAAGTTCTCCTGGTTCTGCTCCTTTCACTCAGCATCAGGTCATATAAGTCCTTCCAGGCCTCTCTGAAGTCTTCTTGTTCATCATTTCTTATGGCACAATAGTACTCCATTACATTCATATACCATAATTTATTCAGCCATTCCCCAATTGATGGACATCCCCTTGACTTCCAGTTTTTGGCAACTACATAGAGTGCTGCTATAAATATTTTTGTACATGTGGGACCCTTTCCCATTTTTATGATCTCTTGGGGATATAGTCCTAGTAGCGATATTGCTGGGTCAAAGGGTATGCACATTTTTGTAGCCCTTTGGGCATAGTTCCAAATTGCTCTCCAGAATGGTTGGATGCGCTCACAGCTCCACCAACAATGAATTAGTGTTCCAAGTCTCCCACATCCTCTCCAGCATTTATCATTTTCTTGTTCTGTCATGTTTGCCAATCTTATAGGTGTGATGTGGTACCTCAGAGTTGTTTTGATTTGCATCTCTCTAACCAATAGTGATTCAGAGCATTTTTTCATATGATTATAGATAGCTTTAATTTCTTCCTCTGAAAATTGCCTGTTCATATCCTTTGACCATTTATCAATTGGGGAATGACTTGTATGATTATACATTTGGGTCAGTTCTCTATATATTCTAGAAATGAGGCCTTTATCCCCGAGCTTAGCTGTAAAAATTTTTTCCCAATTTACTACATCCCTCCGGATTTTGGTTGCATTGGGTTTGGTTGTGCAAAAACTTCTCAGTTTATTGTAATCAAAGTTATCCATTTTGCATTTCATAATGCATTCTATCTCTCCTTTAGTAAAGAATTCTTCCCTTCTCCATAGATCTGATAAATACACTACTCCTTGCTTCTCCAGTTTATTCATGGTATCAATCTTTATACCTAAATCATGTACCCATTTGGACTTTATTCTTGTGTACGGTGTCAGGTATGGGTCTATGCCTAATTTCTGCCACACTGTTATCCAGTTTTCCCAGCAATTTTTATCAAACAATGAGTTCTTATCCCAGAAGCTGGGGTCCTTGGGTTTATCAAACAGAAGGTTGCTATATTCCTTGCCTACTGCATCTTGAGTGCCAAGTCTATTCCACTTGTCTACCTCTCTGTTTCTTAGTCAATACCAAGTGGTTTTGATAATTGCTGCTTTATAGTACAGTTTAAGGTCTGGTAGCGCTAGGCCACCTTCCCAGGCATTTCTTTTCATTAGTCCCTTTGATATTCTGGACCTCTTGTTCTTCCAAATGAATTTTGATATTATTTTGTCCAGCTCTAGAAAGTAATTGTCTGATAGTTTAATTGGTATGGCACTAAATAAGTATATTAATTTGGGTAGAATTGTCATTTTTATTATATTAGCACAGCCTACCCATGAGCAACTAATGTTTTTCCATTTACTTAAATCTGACTTTATTTGTGCAAAAAGTGTCTTGTAATTGTGTTCATATAGTCCCTGGGTTTGTTTTGGCAGGTAGACTCCTAAGTATTTTATACTGTCTACCCTAACTTTAAATGGGATTTCTCTTTCTATCTCTTGCTGTTGAACTTTGTTGCTAATATATAGGAATGCAGAAGATTTGTGTGGGTTTATTTTGTACCCTGCAACTTTGCCAAAGTTGTTTATTAATTGTAGTAATTTTTTACTTGAATCTCTGGGATTCTCTAGGTAAATCATCATATCATCTGCAAAGAGTGATAACTTAGTTTCTTCTTTGGCTATTCTAATTCCTTGAATATCTTTATCTTGTCTAATTGCTACAGCTAACATTTCTAGTACCATATTGAATAATAGTGGTGATAATGGACAACCTTGTTTCACCCCTGATCTTATTGGGAATGCATCTAGCTTATCCCCATTGCATATAATGCTTGCTGAAGGTTTTAGATAGATACTGCTTATTATTTTATGGAAAGTTCCCTTTATTCCTACGTTCTCCAATGTTTTTAGTAGGGATGGATGTTGTATTTTGTCAAAAGCTTTTTCTGCATCTATTGAGATAATCATGTGGTTTTTGTTAGCTTTGTTGTTGATGTGATCGATAATGCTAATAGTTTTCCTAATATTGAACCAGCCCTGTAGTCCTGGTATGAATCCTACCTGATCATAATGTATTAATCTCGTGATAAGATGCTGTATTCGTTTTGCTAAAATCTTATTTAAAATTTTTGCATCTATATTCATTAGGGAAATTGGTCTATAATTTTCTTTCTCTGTTTTGTCTCTTCCTGGTTTGGGTATCAAAACCATATTTGTATCATAGAAAGAATTTGGGAGGACTCCTTCTTCCCCAATTTTCAAGAATAGTGTATGTAGTATTGGAATTAACTGTTCTTTAAATGTTTGATAGAATTCACTTGTGAATCCATCTGGCCCTGGAGATTTTTTCCTAGGGAGTTCATTGATGGCTTGTTCAATTTCTTTTTCTGAGATGGGGTTGTTTAAGTATTCAACTTCCTCTTCTGTTAATCTGGGCAATTTGTATTTTTTAAAATATTCATCCATCTCATTTAGATTGTCGAATTTGTGGGCATAAAGTTGGGCAAAGTAGTTTCTAATTATTGTTTTAATTTCCTCCTCATTGGAGGTGAGTTCACCCCTTTCATTTTTAATGTTAGTAATTTGGTTTTCTTCTTTCTTTTTTTTGATCAGATTAACCAAAGGTTTATCAATTTTATTAGTTTTTTCATAAAACCAACTATTGGTTTTATTTATTAATTCAATAGTTTTCTTTATTTCAATTTTATTAATCTCTCCTTTGGTTTTCAGTATTTCTAATTTGGTATTTACTTGGGGATTTTCAATTTGTTCTTTTTCTAGCTTTTTCAACTGCAAGCCTAAGTCATTGATCTCCTCTTTCTCTATTTTATTTATGTAAGCATTCAGAGATATAAAACTTCCCCTAATAACTGCTTTTGCAGTGTCCCATAAGTTTTGGTATGTTGTCTGACTATTGTCATTCTCTTGAATGAAGTTGTTGATTGTTTCTATGATTTCTTCTTTAACCCAATCCTTCTTTAGAATTAGATTATTTAGTTTCCAATTGATTTTTGGTTTCTCTTTCCATGGCCTTTTATTACATGTAATTTTTAATGCATTATGATCTGAAAAGGATGCATTGATTATCTCTACCTTTCTGCACTGGATTGTGAGATTTTTATGTCCTAGTACATGGTCAATTTTTGGAAATGTTCCATGTACCGCTGAGAAAAAGGTATATTCCTTTCTATTCCCATTTAATTTTCTCCAAAGATCTATCATATCTACCTGATCCAGAGTTTTATTTACCTCCTTAACCTCTTTCTTGTTTATTTTGAGGTTGGATTTATCTAGTTCAGAGAGGGGGAGGTTGAGGTCCCCCACTAGTATAGTTTTGCTATCAATTTCTTCCTTCAACTCCCCCAACCTCTCCTCTAAGAATCTGGATGCTATACCACTTGGAGCATACATGTTTAGTAATGATATTGCTTCATTGTCTATGGTGCCTTTTAGTAGGATATAGTTTCCATTCTTATCCCTTTTGATTAGATCTATTTCTGCTTTTGCTTTGTCTGAGATTAGGATTGCTACTCCCGCCTTTCTTACATGAGCTGAGGCACAATATATTCTGCTCCATCCTTTGACCTTTATCCTATGTGTATCCCCCCGTTTCAAATGTGTTTCTTGTAAGCAGCATATTGTTGGATTATGGCTTTTAATCCATTCTGCTATCCGTCTCCGTTTTATGGGAGAGTTCATCCCATTCACATTCACAGTTATGATTACAATCTGTGTATTTCCCTCCACCCTCTTTCCCACCATTTGTGCTTTTAGCTCTCCCGTCTCCCTTCCCCTCCTCAATAGTATTCACTTTTCTCCCCCTCCTCCTGCAGCCTTCCCCTCCTTCTTTTAGCCCCCCTCCCTTTTAGTCCCCTTTACTCTTATTGCTTCTTTCCTCCATTTTAGCCACCCTCCCCTTTCTTCCCCCTTCCCCTCCTACTACCTATAGAGCTAGTTAGGCTTATCTACTTAAGATTATTGTTCCCTCCTTTGAACAAATCAGATGAGAGTACCTCTCAAACAATGCTCATCTCCCTCCCCTCCTTCCCTCTACTATAGTTTTGTACTTCTTCCTGTGATATAATTTGCCATTTTCTGCTTCCCCCTTTCCACACCTCCTATTACATTCCCTTCTCATACTTAAATCATATTTTTGACATGACATCATTTACTTTATGCCCGTTCCCTCTACATATATCCCTTTTATCATAATAGCTGCACAGTTCTCAAGATTAACAGGTATCATCTTCCCTCATAGGGAGGTAAACAGATTGCCCTAATTGAGTTGCAAGTTTTTGTTTTTGTTTTTTCCCCTCTGTTTACCTTTTTATGATTCTCTGGAGACCTGCATTTGAAGATCAAATTGTCTATTGAGTTCTGGTGTTTTGGTCAGGAAGCTCTGGAAATCCCTTATTTCGTTGAATGACTTTCTCCTTGCCTGAAATGTTATGCTGAACTTTGCTGGGTAGTTGATCCTTGGTTGGAGTCCCAACTCCTTTGCCTTACGGAATATTGGGTTCCAATTCTTTCGATCTTTTAATGTAGAAGCTGCAAGGTCCTGTGTGATCCTGACTGTGTGACCTTGATATTTAAATTGTTTCTTTCTGGCTGCTTGTAGTATTTTCTCCTTCACTTGATAGCTCTGGAATTTGGCAACTATATTTCTTGGGGTTTTGAGTTTGGGATCCCTTTCCGGTGGGGAACGGTGGATTCTTTCGATGACTATTTTGCCCTCTGAGTCTAGTACTTCTGGACAGTTTTCCTTGATGATTTCCTGGAAGATATTGTCCAGACTCTTTTCTTCATCATGGGTTTCTGGCAGGCCAATAATTCTTAGATTTTCTCTCCTGGATCTATTTTCCAGGTCAGTTGTTTTTCCAATTAAATATTTTAGATTTTCTTCTATCTTTTCATTCTTTAGATTTTGTTTGACTGATTCTTGTTGCCTCATTGAGTCATTAGTTTCTACTTGCCCAATTCTAATCTTGATCATATTGTTTTCTTCAGTTAGCTTTCGCATCTCCTTTTCCATCTGGCCAATTTTTCCCTTTAAGGAGCTATTTTCTCCATTTAATTTTTGTACTTCTTTTTCCATTCGACCAATTTTCCCAGTTAGGTTTTGGGTTTCCTTTTCCATCTGATCAATTTTCCCTATTAGGTTTTGAGTTTCCTTTTCCGTTTGATTAACTCTTCCTTTTAGGGAATTATTCTCTCCAGTTAATTTTTGAACTTCCTTTTCCATTTCTTCAATTTTCTTTTTCAGGGTGATGTTCTCATCAGTGAATTCTTTTTTTATAGTTTTAAAATCATTGGCCAGTTTTTCTTTTATATCCTTCTTCAGACGTTCCAGGTAATCTAGTTGTGCTTGCGAGAAATTCATAGTCCCATTTGAGGTTTCAGATGGAAGTACAGTCTCAGCTCTGACCTCTTTGGTGTTTGTATTTTGGTCCTTATCCCCATAGAAAGATTCTATGGTTTTTTCACTTTTCGTCTGCTTTTTCCGATTCATGATGTTGGCTGAGTGTTGTAGCTTTTGGTTCTTTCAGTCAGAAGATACAGATCTTTTAAGTTGAGTTGATGTTTGTCTAGGCTAAAAGCAGGCTTTTGTTGTTGTTGTTGTTGTTGTTGTTGTTGTTGTTGTTTCCCAGATCAACCCTGGGGTTAGCTTGATAGGTGTGTGGGAGGTGTGGTCTGGTCTCAGGATATCTCCTCAGCTGGCCTGAGGCAAAGGCAAGGTCCGGGGATGGTGATCCCAGCTTCCCTATTGTCTTCCCTTTCCCCTGGAGGGCTGGGGCACGCCTAGAAGCTAATGCATGTTCCCGCCCCTCCTGGGGCTCGTCTCCTGGCTTGAGGCTTGCCTGGGTCTCAGTGCGAATTTTCTCTGCCCTGGGTCGTCTGTCCCTTCAGATAGCCTCCACCACGGTGGGAAGAATCCCCCTTTGCCACTTTTCCAGCCTGTGGTGTTATGAGACCACCCGCCCCCTTCTGCTGTTCCCACTGATCCAGGATTAATCTGGGTAAGAATTTTATGGTTCCCTCACGGTCATCGGGGGGGAGGGGAGAGCACTTACTGATCACTCCGGCATCCCAGCTCCTGGATGTTCAAGTAGTGACCCACTGAAGTCCCGTCTTTAGGCTGAAGATTTCAAAGGCTGTTGCGCTGATATCGTTGGCTCGGCCTGGCTTATCTCCTGCTCCGCTGGTCTCGCCCGCCACTCTCGGGCCCCTCGGGTCGCCTCCGCCCTGCCGCGCCGACCGCGCTGCGCTGTGCGCCGGGGTCTTACCCCCGCGGAACAGATCCCTCCCGTGGACCTTCCAGTCCAGCCTGGGCTCCGAATCTGTCAAAGTCCGTCTCCCACTGGATTCTACACCTCCAAAGTCTGGTCAGACTCTCCCCCCAGAGATATCCAAAGGAGTTTTTCCAGGAGCTTAGGTGAGTCGTTGCTTTCACTCCGCCATCTTGGCTCCGCCTCTGTATATTTTTTTATTGTAATTTTACCAATCAGTTCATAAAGGGCAATTAGTTGTTCTCTTAACTGTTTTCTACCTTTATTTTGAGTCGATGCCCTATTACTCATGGTTATGAAGCAAAATTCAGAATTCAGAATAGGTTTCATTTGAATTTTCCCAATTATTAGTAATTTTGAGTATTATTCCATATGTTTGTGGAAAGTTTAGATTTATTCCTGCAAAAACTACTTGTTTATATTTTTTGACATCTTTGACATGATATCTGTTGGGAAATTCTTCTCATGTTTATCAATGAGAATTTGTTTTCTATATGCCTTACATATCAGAGAAACGTTGTGCAAAAATGTTTTTTTTTTCCATTGACTGGCTTTTATCTAGTTTTAGATGCATTACTTTTCTTTTTACAAAAACATTTGAATTAATTTAAATGAATGTAATTTCAATTATCATTTTTACCTCCTGGGATCCTGTATCTCTTTTTCGTTTCTATACTCTTCCTCTACCTACAGATAAGAAAGGAAATTTCCTAATTTTGGAATGTGTTAAAAATATTTCCTTTTACATCTAAATCATGTATTCATTTGGAGTTTATCTTGGCTTATGTTGTGAGATGTTGGTCTATGCCTATTTTCTGCTGTACTACTTTTCAGTGTTCTTGCAGAGGTTGAGGGGTGAAGGGGTACCCCAAAATACCGACAGTCTGGGTCATGCTCCAACGAATTCCACTCAAGCCTTCTTAAAGCCAAAGAAAACAAAGTTTAAAGTTTAAAGATTCTCCAAACTGGGTTGCCTCTTAAGGAGCCTAAGCATTTGTAACGTATTCACAAGCGGGCCAGACAGAATCTCAGCTAGACAGAGTCTGAGCTGGATTGCATCTGAGCGCCTTCATGGAGGCAAGATGGAACTTAAATACAGAAAAGAGTATAGGAGGGATCTGGGGGGTGGTCTGGTAGTCCAGGGTGATGGGAGGAGGGATTTAGGAAGGGTCTTGAGGAGAAGTCCCAGGAGGGAATCCAAGGAGGGTAAAAGGCTGGAAACAGCTGGAGGCTATCAGGAGATATCAGACAATGGAGGGTTTGGGTGGGAAGCAGGTGGGGCAATCAAGAGATAACAGACAATGATTCCAGGGGAGCTCAAGGAAGTTCCCAGAGTCTGAACCTCATCATTCTCAGAAGATTTTGGCAAAAAGTAAGCCCTTACCCCAATAGTTATTGTCTTTGGATTTCTGGAACACTGACCTATTACCTTCATTTTTTTCAAAATCAGATAAATAAATATAAGGAGGTGCTGGTTTTATGAAAATACTAATAAAATAGATGAACTGTTAGTTAACTTGATTAACAAAAAGAATTAAACCAAATGCCCAGTTTCAAAAAACAAAAGAGTGAGTACATAACCGATGAAGATGAAATTAAAGTAATGCTTAGGAATTATTTTGCCCAATCATATGCCAGCAAAACTATCTAAATTAAATGGGTGAACACTTAAGAAATATAAAGTGCCCATGGTAACTTAAGTAAATTACTTAGCCCTACGTTAAACGAAGGCATTAAGGCAGAAATATGTTCCCTAGAGGGAAAAAAACCCCAAGGAATGGAAGCATTTGAAAGTAAACTTTACTAAACATTAAAAAAGAAAAGCATTTCATCCCAATAATATATAAAGTATTTGAAATAACCGGTAAAAAAGGAGTCCTATCAAATTCCTTTTATGACACAAATATGGCTTGGATACATAAACAAGTGTGTGGGAATATACACACACTAATCCATTCTTGGTGGAGCTGTGAAATGACATATCCATTTTGGAAAGTAATTTGGAATTATGCAAATCAAGTAACAAAAATGTCCAAATCCTTTAAAACAAGGACTCCGTTACACCCCAAGCAAGCCATTGATAAGAAAAATGTCCCTATATACTTCTAAATAATGATAATAGCACTTTTTGTGACAACTATGTTTTGGGAAAAAAATAGATACTTATCACCAAGGTAATGGCTAAACAAGGAGTAGAACATGAATGTCATGGAATACTTCCACCATGCTGTAAGAAATGATGTGTGTGAAAAGTACAGAAAAATATGGAAAGATCTTTGTGAACTGGTGCTAAGTAAATGAAGCAGAGCCAAGAAAAAACTATATAAGCACAGTAATTACAACAATTTAAATAGATAGAATGACCAAAAAAAGTACCTATTACAAAATATTAAAAATCAAGGGGGACTGAAAAGGACACATGAGAACACACCATCACTCTACCCTATCCAGGTGGTGAGAGGTCCACGGTTGTTACGCACGGCACACTTTGTTTTGAATTTATTGATCATTTGTGATCTTCTTTTCTTCCCTAAAACAAAATATACAATTTGTTACATAGCATGGTTCTCGAGGATGAGGGATACATGGGATATCCTATTGATGTAAGAAACAGAAAACGTCAACAAAAATTTTTTTAAAAGAGGTCAAGTAGCTCCAGGGAAATAATTGAGGGGGAGAAGGATGAAAGAAAGGATTTGGGGTTAGTGATCATCAGTAGCAGATCTCAAACTATACTACAGATCAGTGATTATGAAAACAACTATTGTTAATCCTGTCTGACTTTTCCTGACCCTATTTGGGGTTCTCCTGGCAAAGAAACTGGAGCGGTTTGCCATTTCTTTCTGCAGCTAATTTGCCAGACGACAAACTGAGGGGAAAATGGGTTAAATGACTTCTCAAGGGTCAAACAGCTAGTACGTGTCTGAGACCAGATTTGAACTCAAGGAGATGATTCTTCCTGAGTTCACGCCCGATAGAATGCCTGGCTGTCCAGAAAACAAATTGAACTTGTTACAGATTGAAAGGTTGATAACTGGAAAGGATTAGCTATGCAATGTATATGAGTAAACAAATAAAACAAAATAGCATTTAAACAAAAAAAAATGCGATAATGGAAAATCAGTTTGCCAGAAATTTGTTAGGATATGAAGACACACAACACTTATCAAATTAAACTACAAATAGATGCATGTATTAGGTGTAAAAGGGGAAGCAATAGCAAATTAGAGGAGGAAGGAGGAAATTACTTTTCACAACTATGGATAGGGGAAGAGGTTATGACAGAACAAGCAACAGAGAGAATCACAGAAAATAAATTGGATAATTCTGCTTCTACAAAATGGAAATGTTTTTGCACAAACACATCAAATGCAGTTAAAATGTGAAGGGTAAAAGTTAAGTAAGGAAAAGCATCTTTGCAGTAAAATTCTCTGAGGACAGTTGCATATGCAAGATACAAAAGGAATTGATTGCAGTTTCCAAGATTAAGAGCCATTCTCCAATAGGTCAAAGGATATGAAAAGGAAGTTTTCAAAGGAAGAAACGCAAGCTACCAATAGCCCTATGACAAAATGCTCCAAATCCCTCACAATGAGCGAAATGCAGTTTAAAACCACTCTTGTCTTTCAGTCGGTAAATCGTAGAGATCCGGAGGTTCAGGGACAGCTCCCTCTTTCTGTTTCACAACAAGGTACATGGAAATGGCCCTTTCTCCAGATTCTGGTTCAAACCAGAACAAAAACCAAACATACCATACAATTAAAGGACAGACACCAAAGGACAGAGATGACACGGTGAAGGGAAGGGAAAGAGTTTCTAGGCTGTGTCCTCTCTTCCCAGTTCCAGGCCAAGCCAAGGATAGGAAGAAGGGAGGAAGAAAGGACGGACATATCCACCTGTGGAGGGAGGGGAAGTAGTGAGTATCCCCAAAGTCTCCCTGCTGGCCTCTACCGCACCCTGCCCAATCCCACTCCCCCCCCCCCCCCCCCAAGCCCCAGACCTCCAGACAAAGGGCAGGGCAGGCAGAGGTTCCAGGCGGGAGCAACCCTGGAGGAGCAGGCACACACAGGTTCACCCCTAAACACACACACTCACAGACATACAGGCATCTACACACCAACACACACACATACACACATACAGGTATGTAATCACCACCACACACACACACACATAGGCATCTACACACCAACACAGACACACACACATAGAGACATTCACACACCAGCACAGACACACACACACACACAATCCTACCTACAACATACACAGAAAAAAGGTATCGATCCTTCCAGGGCTTCGTCCTCCCCAGCACTAAGGGAAGCCAGTGGGGGAGGGGCGAGGTGGGCTTCCTGAAAGGGGGGGAAGGGAAGAGAAGAGAGGAAGGGGAGGGGTGGAGGCAGGAGCAGGGGAGTGGTCACGTACCTCCCTCATGGCCCCTTAGGCACTAAGTCAGTCCGTATGAAGGGAGCGAGACTAGGGTAATAGAGGGGAGGGGTGGAGGAGGAGGGAAAGGGAAGTGGATGAGGGGCAGGCAGACCCTGAGCTGTTCGCCCTGCTCACATCCTCCTCCAGAGACAGACTCACATCTACCGGGGTGGGAGGGACCGGGCACTGTGACATCACTGCAGGGCGGGTCTAGTCTCTTCCCAGAGCTTAGGGAGAAGGGAGGAGGGAGGGGCTCCTCTGTGACGTCAGTTCTAGAGCAGTGGGGAACTCCCACCAGTTGGCTCTCTCAGCCCCATTCACCATCCTGGCTAGGGGAGGGGGCAGCAATGAATCCTCCACCTATAGGTGGACCCGGGCTGAGCAGGGTCCCAGTTGCCTGAGGACAGGCTGCTGAGGCTGGGAGGAGGGGGGGCAGCAGCTGAGCTCTGCTAGGGGTTGTGGAGGGTCGACGCCTTTACGGAAACGGGGAAGACAAAGAGGGGGAGGGGAGGTCGAGGGAGGGGCGTCCTGGGCCCCACAAAGGGAAGAGCAAGGCAGCTGCTGCAGCCTCTGCAAACCAGCAATCCATGAATGGCAACTTGGATTCCTCAGCACCCGGGAGCAGAGGAGGAAAGGGGGAGGGAGGGATCGGGCACTGTGAAGTCACGGCAGGGCGGGGCTCAGACCCCTTTCTCCAGGGAGAGGAAGCCAAGATCCCGACCGGCGGGGAGGGTCTCCCTGGGAGGCAGCGAACATTTAGTGTGTCCAAAACCGATTCTATTTCTCCTCGTGAATATCCAACAGCCACTTCCTGGTCTGGATCGAATTCTCTGCGAAATTCCTGTCTATATCCTGTTCTCTCTCTATGTCCTTGTCCCCGGTTTACCTTTCGCCGAAAAGAGTTATCGAGGATTTACACAACCGCTTAGGTTAGAGGACATTCCAACAGATATAAAAACACCACTTCAGCACCAAAGAACCTGGACAGCTCTGCAGTATATCCTCAAGCAACCCTCCTAATCCAGTAATACTTACACGTGCATCAGAGGGAGGCCCAGAGGGATATGGCAGCCCAACCAGGGGCAGAGGTGGCACAGGGGCTAGAGCGCTGGGCCTAGAGTCAGAAAGACCCATTTTCCTGAGTTCAAATCTGGTCTCAGATAGCTATTACCAATGTGACTATGACAACTCATTTAAGCCTCTTTGCCCATTGCTTCATCAGTCAAATGATCTGTAGAAGGACACGACAATTCTTGCCATGAAAACCCCCAGTAGGATCACAAAGAAATACACAAAGCTGAAAAACGACCCGACCGGACACTACCACCCTGTGAGTCTTCAAAAATATCGAGTGTGTAATGGTCAGACGTACTCAGACCCAAACTGCTCACCTGTCATCACCACAGATGACAGTGTATCCTGTATCATCATCAAAGTAAAAAAAAAAGACAGATGCTTTACAAAACCTGGGTCTAAGGAGATCACTTCCGAGAAAACCTCATTATTCCTACAGCTGCTTTTTGTGTTATCAGAATTATTAACGAAAGACATGGCCCCAAATGCCCTTTCATTTCTTTTTCCCAATCTGAAAACCATTGACAGTGAATTGATAAAGAGCTGCTGTCCCATTCAACAAGGTATTTTGAAATTTCAATTCCAAGACCTGTGTGATAGGACTAATGTCTACCACTATTTCTCCTCAAGATGGGTTTGATCCATGCCTCTTCCTTCCTTACTAACAGCAATTAGTTTTCCCCAAAAGATGATAAAGTTACTAGTGGAGCCCCAAGGCAATCTTTTTATACTTCTTTAACTCACTATTCCCCTTACCACAATGGATCTCCAGAAAATTTCCATCCCTCCTCAAACCTTCCATGGCTCCCTCCTGCAACCAC
Organism: Notamacropus eugenii; assembly: GCF_028372415.1. Lineage (NCBI taxonomy): Eukaryota > Metazoa > Chordata > Mammalia > Diprotodontia > Macropodidae > Notamacropus > Notamacropus eugenii. The sequence continues at coordinate 3,132,194 of NC_092879.1, read as the reverse complement.
CCATCCTCTCAACTGAAAAACTTGCCTCATATTTTACTGCAAATATGAAAATCATCTCCTTAGAGCTCCTTCTTCTCCCTTCTTCTTCCTCTCACATCACTCAGATGCTTTTGGCCACTGTCTCCTCCTCCAGCCCTCTCTCACACATAGAGATGTGCTTATTCTTTACTGAGCCAAAGTCATCTCTACAAGCTCATTTCCTCCAGCAGACTTCTCCCTCTATCATCCCCATTCTTTCACTTGAATATCTCCCTGCATAATGGCTGCTTCCCCCTGACTATAACCACAGTCTATGTCTCTCACAATCTTCAAATTTTTTCTCCCAGATCTCTCTATTCCTTCTAATTATCATCTTATACATCACCTCCCTTGCATGACTAAACTTAAAAAGGCCATTTACAAGAGTCATCTTTATTTGCTTTCCTTTCTCTTCTTCACTCTATGCAGTCTGCCTTCTGCCCTCATCATTCAACTGAAACCTCTCACTAATGTTTCTAACCATTTCTTAGATGTCAAATCTAATGTGCTTGTAATTGAAAGAGTTTATGTAGACTACGTAGTACTTTTACTTTAGGTTCGGATTTTAAGATACAATGACATGCACTAAAATAAGCTTAATAGGTAATTAAATTTTATTACTACAATTAGTGCAAGTTAGCAAGTGTATACATATAAACAGTAGATAATAGTTAAGATAGAATAGAAAAAGAAAAAGTATATGTCACCAGCCCAGTCTGAGCTCCAACACTTTGGCACAACTGGAGATACTGAAAGGGCAATCAGCAAATGTCCTGGCTGAGAGAGCAGAAGCAGACGTCCCCACTACTGCAGCAAAGACCTCCAAAGACCTCACTCAGTCCCTTTGTACGTGTAACTTCAGGGAAAAGAGGACCATTAGAACAAAGAGGGAACTCTGACCAAAGTTTCAGTTGTTAACTTTGATGTATGTGCCCAAGGACTGGCCAAGTCCTTGAACACAGACATCTTCTCCTTTAAGGAGTTTTATGATTCTTAAGATAAGGGTCTCTTAGCCCTGGCTGCATGCTTCATTAATTCTGCTACTTCCCCTGGCACTCCCAGAAGCATATCAACTTTAACTTACATTCTTTATGTTACATCATGTGGAGGTGATGCAAGGGACTGGGGAGAATATTCCTTAGTTTCCCCATGGTCCTTTTCTTAATCCTCACATTTTCTGAACACTGTGCAGCCTTTAACACTCTTGTTCACCCTTCTTATGATACATTTGTCTCTTTAAGTTCTTATGACTTTATTCTCTCAAGGATCTCCTTTTCAACATGCATCTATCAAGTTCTTATTATGTGCCTGGCACAGGACCAAGCACTGCAAATTGTTGTTGTGTGTTTCCTTTGTTCTTGAAGAGGATCATGACATCACGGCGAGACATGACTTGTAGCTGACTTTGATTTAAGTGAGGGAGGGCTGTGCAAGGTCCTCAACAACTTTCACCTCCAGAACTATCTGGGTCCAGTGGCCAAGTTTTCATAAGGGCGACTGGAGATGGCCCAGGATGCAATGGGAGACCCGGGTCATTTCAGGCTAAGGTCTTATCAGATTCTCACTTTGAGTGAGATACAGACATTTAATGAATAGGCTTCTTTAAGTAGTTACTCAAGGGAGGGTCCCTTTAATAATAATAAAAAATAAGATCAAACTGGGAGGGGAAGACCCTGAGGGTTCCTGGGTAAAAGAGAAACAGTTATTATTTAGTATTTACATTCACTCTGTCCTAGGTGGGCAGGGACTTGTTGTCCAATCTATGAGCTTCAGAGTGAATTGGGCTTAAAGCTTGGTCTTTGAGCAAGAAATATAGCCAGTCAACCCAAAGGAATGGAGGGGAGAGGGGAGGAGAGGAGGGGAGGGGAGGGGAGGAGAGGAGCTGCTACTGGAAATACAAAATAAGGCAAAAGACAGTACCTACCCCAGAGTACCTCACCATAGCCACTCCTCCTCAGTATCCATAGCTGAATCTTCATCCAGGTCATGCCTGCAACCATGAGTGTCCCCCTGGGCTGCCTTCTCTTCTAACTACTATTTCACTTGGTGGTCTCATTAATTCCCACAGATTCAATCATCTCTGTGCAGATGATTCTCACATCTACTTTTAAAATCTGAACCTCTCAGCTGACTTCTAGTTTTGAATCTTCAACTTGCCTACTGGACATAAAAACTGGATGTCCTGTGGACATCTTAAATTCAACATGTCCAAAGTTGAACTTTTTCTATCTCCTTACATTTCACACTCTTCCCTTTCAAAATTCCTTATCGCTACTGAAGGTCCCACCATTCTTCCAGGCTCCCAGGAACACAATGTATGTGTCTTCCTTCACCCTTGACCTTCTCACTGACCTCCAAACAGACATATTGGCAAGCATAGTTCTTAGTAGACAATAAAGCACTTAAACAATGCCTTTTATTCATTCATTCATTTGCTTTTCAATGAAACTACATGTGTTTTGTTTGTTTGAGCCTATGTGCTTGTCAGGAGAGCTGATATTGCTGGTGAAGGTGGGAGTGGGTTATCAAATGCTGATGTTCCCATACTATCTGCAAGGATAAGGTTTGGACAGGGAGAATATAAGTCGAGAACATGAAAACCCACCAGAGACTCAAATTTCTAGAAGACCCAGGGACAGTGTTCTCAGCTGCATGGCAGATGAAGACAGTGTGATCTCCTAGAGGACAATGGAGTTTGTATATATGTGTTTGAGTGTGATAATGTTTAATATAAAATTTTGGAATAATCTCTTTGTTCTCTCTGAAGCAAACTCAGAGAATGCCTCTTCTATGTCAGCAAGAGCCAGCCAAAGCTGACTCTGCATTCCTTGGAGACCTTTAACCTATGACATATCTTGAATAATGGGACTTTCCTTTCTCTCTTATTATCTATAGACACATACTATGTTATGGCATATTAATGATAAGGAAAAAATAGGCATCCTGGGTTTCTATTGAACATTGTTTGCCCCTTCCTGTGTCAGTTATCTGTTTAGGGCAGGAAGCCTGCCACTCACTAGTGGTGGGATTTCCTTCCTTGTCACCGAGACATATGTTTACCCAGCTTGGAATCTCAACATTTGACTGACATTGCTCTGTTAATTGTCCTGTCTTGCTGAATTTATGATTTGTTCAACTAGGAGAGTTCCTTTCTCATGGCAAAATGTATATAAGCCAGAAAATTTCTGCACTGGGCAGCCAGAACATTTCTGGCTCCATAATGCATTATGTTACCGTTTTCTTTAATAGGGAATTGATTAATTAATTAAATCATAAAATGTATGCATTCAGCCTGTTGCCTCTTCTCTAACTAAGTTTTCAGGTCAACAAGTGCATAGGAGGGTGTATGTGAGAATGGGTGGCTTTGTGAGAGAGAGAGAGAGAGAGAGAGAGAGAGAGAGAGAGAGAGAGAGAGAGAGAGAGAGAGAGAGAGAGAGAGAGAGAGAGAGAGATGGAAGTGGGAGAGACCAATCCAGCAGAGGCAGTACTCTCCTTTCTTTACTCTCTCTGCTCCTACCACACTTTCATTCCTCTGCCTCAGAATCTCAAAATATTCCTCGTAATCCTGGTGGAGATCCTAGACGCTGTGTCTCATGTCTCTTCTAGAGCTTTACTAGTAAGTGAAGGAGGCAGGAGGGCAGCAGCGGCCCTGGAGCTCTCTTCCCCTTCTGATAAGGAGGCTACCACTCTAAAGAGAGCTGCAGGAAGGAAGGGTGGTGCTGCTCAGCCGTGAGGGCTTCAGAAGGGGACGTCAGAGGGAAAGGGAGCAGTGTCTTCAGGAGAAGTTGGTGTTTGTATGTGTGTGTGTGTGCACGTGCGTGTATGTGTATGTACACGTGTGTAATTTTCCAGTGCTCTTTGCCTGGCTGGTAGAGGCCTTATCTAGGGTGATTTCAGGTTGCATGAATATAAACATGGGAAGAAGCCTGGGTTAGGGCCAGTCTTAGAGTTAGAAAGACCTACCCACTGGCTTGGCCATGTGACAACAAGCAAATCATTTAACCCCTCTGTGTCCCTAATCTGTGGCTAATTGACATGAGCAGCAGGACTCTCCAAACTGGAATACTCCACACAAGTGAAATCGCACAGCTGGATGAAATAATCATGTCAAGAATCAAGACCACTCTCTGTGGTCCTGGTCATACCACACCTAGAATATCATGCTCATTTCTAGGATCCACATTTAGGAAGGACATCGACAGAGAGGGATGGTGAGGGGCCTGGAAACCTCACCCTATGAGGAACAGATGGAAGGAGGAGAGGTTGTGTGGTGGAGGAACACTGAATGCAGAATCAGGACCTCGACTTGACCTCCAGCTCTACTCCCTACTACTTGTGAGACCCTGGGCAAATCACTGAACCTCCCTGTCTAGGCCTGTTTCCTGTACTTTAAGCTGCCAGTACTAAATTCCGTGAACATATAGGTGAGTGGCATTTCAATCTGAAAAGAGGACAGTGGAGGCAGTGGTAGCTCTTTTCCTATATCTTAAGGATTATACAAGGATAAAAGGATTAGATTTTAGTGTGGCTTCAGAATAAAGAATCAGAATCAAAGGGAAAGATAAAGTGCCTGGCATACAGTAGGTGATTAATAAATCCTTCAGGGTTTGCTTAATAGGTTGATTATGGGGATGCAAGAGTATCTTGACTTAATGAAATACTGAACTTCACAAAATGCAGTGACCTAGGTTTGGAGGTAGTGAGTTCCTCATTACGGAAGAACTCCAAGAAGAGACTGTACGACCTCTTGCCAGGGATATAGACAGGATCCACTGTGTCTCAGGTAGGAAATTCTTTCCAAGTATAAGACTTGAGGCTCCTGTGAGCTGTCTGCTTTGGCACGGTGTGGTTGTGGGGAGGGGTATCTCCATTTCTTGACTCTTCTCTCCTAGAAATTTAGCAACCTCTCTTTCAAGAGTAAATACATAAGCATCCTTGCTCAATCCCTTCTCCAAAGGGGACCTGGCACTGGGACCCAGAGATGCCAGAGGCACTTTGTGCTACCCATGGAGACCTTTCTGTGATGTTTTCACTATCTCCTAGCTGCCAGGTCTCTTTTCTGCAATTTTTTTCTTAGAGGAAACATCATTTGTTTAATATCTGCAGGCTCTTGTGACCCTAGGGTTCTTGAGTCAGCATCAGTATCTCCTCTCTAGTTGGGGGATGCTTTTATCTCCATATCCTTCCTCTCTGTCTCCCATTCTTACAGGTGTATTCAACCTCCCTTCTCATCTCTCCTGCTCCCATTCCCACTTGCTCCTGCCCCTCTCTTGCTGGCCCAGACTCCAGGCTTCCCTTCCCACCTCACTGGGAGAGCCATCCTTCCCAGGGCTCAGTCTCCACTCATGCCTACTGTTCCCTGGTATTTGATGTTCTTGGGGTATTTATTCACTTTTATACATTCCTTGTCCTTCCACAGGCTTCCTCTTAGTTGCCTCCCTCTCCTTCGTGTCCTATTCCAAGGATAGAGATCTCTCAAGACAAAAAGAATGATAGAAAAACTCATATTTCTGTCTACCTCAGAGATGGATATAGTGCTTTTCTTACATAAGCACTGTAAAGTAGGGCCAGGATCATTCTCATTTTACAAATGAGGAAAGTGAGACTGATAGAGATTAGTATGCAAGAGGGGTAGGGGCCTGGATGAGAAAATGGAAAAGAAGTCATTAGTCAGCGCTGCTGGAAGGAAAGCCCCCCCCTCAGAGCTGAGCCCTCTGGCCCCTTCCCATTCATTCTAAGAGCCTTGACCAATAGGTGGTTCATATGTCTATACTGCTTTACTGTACAGAGGTCAAGGCAGCTAGGGGGCTTATTGGATAGAATTCTGAGACAGGAGTCAGCAAGACCTGAGTTCAAATCCAGCCTCAAACACTTACTAGCTATGTCACTTGGGCTAGTCCTCTTTGTCTCAGTTTCATTGTGTTAAATGAGCTGGAGGAGGAAATGGCAAACCAAAACCCCCAAAGTGCTCCCAAAGTGTCTGATGTGAATGAAAAAATACTGAACAACAAAAGTATACAGAATAACCATTCTAAAGAAGAACGATGTTAAAGAAAAATTCAGTAAAATGAATCAATTCACTGATAATGTGTGAAAATAAATTCCTGCTGCCATCCTGTGGACTTTTCATCTCTGGAAAGGAGTGGTGAGACTTGCCTTCTTCCTCTTTTTAAAGGCCAGGCTTACTGAGTTTTGTATTACTCATACAAAGTTGGTCTCCGTCAATAGTATGTACTTTTCTCTGAGTGCAGGGACTGTTTTCTTTATATCTTTGGACTCCTAGCACCTAGAACGGTGTGTACTTCAGAGTAGACTTTTAATAAATATTTTTTGACCGAGTGTCTTTGGAGCTGATGTCACGATCTTTTCCTGACATCTAGTGGTCAAAAGAAGATATTAAAGAATACTTTAGCATGATTTTTTCAGACATCTCATCCTCAAAAATAGTCATTGCAGAATTTAGCAACTATTTCTTGCCATCTGCTGGACACATGGAATATTGCAGCGTGATGAAAGTTTTAGGCCAGAGAGGTATCTATTATACAACTGAGATCTTTGTCTTGTGACCAGTGTAGATGTTACACTTTTACTCAGTCATCCTGTGTCCAAACCTTAAACACACTTTAAACCATATTTTTATTGAGTTTTAGCCCATATTACAGCTCCTTCTTGGTGAACCAAGGAGAATGGAATTAAATAAAACCCTAAATTTATGAAATGAGGAGAGGACTGAATTCCATCAGTGTCAACATGAATTGAGACTAAATCATCACCATCAGATTTATCTGTCATTCTCCGTGATATCAAAAGTGACCTGACAGTGGACAAGCCCTCACAGCAACAGAGATAGCTGTGAGCCCTCAGTTGTGGTTCTGTGGATAAAGTCTGAATGTTGCCCAGAAAAAGGAGTCAAAGATTGTGAGGACTTAAATGCAAGGAAAGCAAAGGAAAACAAAAACCTTTCTCTCTGTTTGAAGGAAATTGATAAGGAAATATCAGGTTTGGATGAGACTTTGCCAGTGTGAAATCAGGGACTCAGGGAAATATTTGCCCAGTTGCCCAGGGCTTATTGCTGTTCAGTTGCTTAGTGATGCCGACTTTATGGGATGCCATGGACTCTCATCCATGGAGTTTCATTAGAATGGTATAGGAGTGGTTTGGTATTTCTTTCTCCATCGTGTTCCCATTTTCCAGATGAGGAGCTGAGGCAAATAAGGCTCACATTGCTAGAAGTGTATAAGCCAGGACTTGAACCCTGGCTCCAGGCCCAGTGTTCTATCCACTCCACCAACTTACTGCCCTGTCTAAAGCTGGTAAAAAAAAACACAAATCCAAACAACAGTAGCCCTGTGAGTACACAAAAGCAGAGTGAGACTGCAGGTATAATCATTTTTTTCAGTATTAAGACTGCAGTTCCAGGCCAGCTTTTCTACTTTCAAATCTCGTCTTCTTGCTGAGAGAAGTGGTTTTTTTTTTCTTTTATACGAACAACCAATTGTTAAATTAGGATTTAGGCATTTTCTCTCTATTTCCTCATTCAGAGATCAACTTCTGCAAGTCAGTCTGAATGACACTGATGATAAATGAGATTTTCAAATACTTAGTGAACATGCTCTTTGATCTTGGGCAGGACCTCCATCAACTAGAAGACTTTACTTGTGGTTACAATGTAAACAGAATATAATCTAGGGGAATTCCAGTCCTATGGCATTAAGTCTATGCACTTGCAGCCCTATGCTGTGGCTTAGGGTACACCAGCTCATGAAGGAGAAAGTCAACCCGAGTGTCCTGTGGAGAGATGGATTCCTCTCTGCTCAGACAGTC